>NW_027040499.1:357500-830000 GCF_037179485.1 Ochlerotatus camptorhynchus | reverse complement strand
CATTGATTTTATTGAACAATCTTGTAGAAGTCCATCTCGGAGCGTTTCAAGAATTCTTATTCTAGATAATTTGTAGTCGAAATCAACACTGCCGATACTCTCACTTGACTCTCATTTGGAAAAATCTTATTTTGAGAAAATGACGACTATTAACTAATGCAAGGATAGACGTGACTTTTTTGCTCCTGTCAAATATTATACAGTCACGAATCCTCATCACCGGAAATCTTATTGTCGGGATCCCTTATTGCCGGGCTATCCGCGATTTGGGATTTTCACTAATAGGGGTTGTGGTGGATTATCTCATTTGTTTCAATATCTAAAGATATACAGTAGGGTGTTTCATTTTGAAAAAAGTGATGAATTTTTGATAGGCCACCCTCCAGTTCGATTCATAGCCCCAAAATATGAACCTGTGCAAAAAATGGTAAAGATTGATGAAGGTTTAGAGGTCGCGCCAATGATTTGGATTTTGTATGGAGATTTTGGTGAATTAGTATGGGAAATTATTGATTTTCGTTTACATTGCTCTAACTTTGGTTGTAGTTGTCCAAACGTTGAAAAAAAAAATATGTGGTTGTCATGACAATGATCAACAAGCCTGTTGTTGTTGCGATGAAATTGGCGTTGTTGCCTTGTACATATTCATCTGTCAATTTACCCTATTTTGCCATTTTTTCACATTTTTATAATTCTTGATACGCTGCAAAACTGAGCGTAGCAACTGTAGGCTTTTTGTTTATTGCCATAGCAATAACATACTAAATTTTTTCGACATTTGGACAAGTAGAAGCAAAGTTATAGCGATATAAGCGATTTTTTAAATTCTTCCATAGTAATTCCCATACAAATTTCAAATCATTGGCGCGACCTCTAAACCTTCATCAATCTTTACCAATTTTTGCACAGGTTCATATTTTGGGGCTATGAATCGAACTGGAGGGTAGCCCATCAGAAATTCATCACTTTTTTCAGAATGAAGCACCCTAATATACAGTCTTCAACAAAGTTGTTGTTCTGGGTTAGACCAACAAACCTGTGTCATTGAATTCAGGTTTAATTCGGAACTACGCCGCTATAGACGCTTCACTTTTATGTTACTTATGACGGGTGCTATATTATAACTTCGGTCCAAAATAGAATATTTCATGATCCTGGCCATACAGAAAGTTGGTGTCTCCAGTAAAGTTGTTCAAGTGACCAAGTCAGCCCATATTAGTTCAGAACTATCTAACTACACAGCACTACTGTGTGCACATGAGCTTCCTGTATAAGCTGTATCTTCCTGTATAAGCAAGTCCTTTTGGATGATGTTCATATTAGTTCAGAACACTCTCACTACGCGGCGCTAGTGTGCAAGTAAACTTCTTGTATAAACTATATCTCGAGAACCTGGCCATATAGAAAATTTGCTGTCTTGAGCAAAGTTGTGCAGGTGAGCAAGTTCTTTCGGATGGTGGTCATATTATTTCAGAACTCTCTCACTACGCAGCGTTAATTTGCACATGAACTTCCTTATTATAGAACAGGAACCGGAAAAGGGATGACGTTTAGAGGCCGAAAATTGATTTTGGACGGCATTTTGAAATTCAAGGCGGTGGTCATCGGTTCATGAAAAACTGTCAAATATCCCACAATATGGGTTTTTCCGAAAAGGGGACGACGTGTAGAGGCCGGAAATCGATGCCAGACTATATTTTGGAATCCAAGATGGTGGCCATAGGTTCCAGAAAAACTGTCGAATACTCTACAATATGGGTATTTTCAGATAGGGGACGGCGTGTAGAGGCCATAAATCGTTTCCTGACGTCCTTTTGGAATCCAAGATGGTGGCCATCGGTTCAAGAAAAACTGTCAAATAACCTACAATATGGGTATTTCTGGGTAGGGGATGCCGGAAATCGATGCAAGACGGAATTTTGGAATCCAATATGGCGGCCACCGGTTCAAGAAAAACTGTCAAATACCCTACAATATGGGTATTTCCGAGAAAGGGACGATCTGTTGAGGCCAGAAATCGTTGCCAGCTGGCATTTTAGAATGCAAGATGACGATCATCGGTTCAATAAAAACTATCAAATACCCTACAATATGGGTATTTTCGGATAGGGGAACGCATGTAGTGGCCGAAAAACGATGCCAGACGTCATTTTGGAATCCATGATGGTCATCGGTTCAAGCATTTTTTTGATAAATTTACACATACATTTTTTTCTAATTCCAGCCGTTCTCAAGTTAATGCGAATTAAAAATTACAATGAATTTTCAAGATTTTAGACCATTTTCAAATGTTAGTCACAATGTCCAGCAAGAAAATGTGTATTCCGTGATTTTATATTTAATAACCAACAATTCATTCTAAGCATGAATTGTTTGAAATTTAATTAAATTGCGAAAAACAAGAAAAGTTTAAAAAATTATAGAATTGTTTTTTAAGCAAGTTACCAGATAACACTCTTTGATCATGAGCATGATGAACAAGATAGACCGCCCGTATATGCAACTCCGTTATTGCCAGATCAGCTGTAATTACACAGAGAAGTAATAAACGTTGCTTGGGACTAGCATTCATCCTCAATGTGCAGATACCAGCGCCGGTCACTTCCAAATGCTGGTCAAGAAAGGAATTTGCAGAAATATGTTGACGCAATACTCGCTTTAATGAAAGCGGAGAACATCTCTGCACTTCCACGAGAAATCAATGGGATGCTGTATTTATGTCTTAACGATTTAATAGCGTGAAGTAGCTTGGGTTTGAACACACGGTTTTATGTTCATCAAGCAAAATAGGTTGCCACTTTGCCACCGAGCTCCTTATATCACAAAACAATTACGATCAAGTTTCCGTTCAATTTGATGCGACTATGTTTCGATCACGGCGACGACCTCACCGACCACGGCAACAATTGCTTTTGAGAAGAATTTGATTTGGATTTCCAATCAACAAGTCTTTCCAAAATCTCAAATATTACTTCTTTTACGTATCCGTCCTTTTAAGCGAATTTCATTACGCTTAGACGTGTAAGGTGTTTGGGTTCTAACCCCCGATCTTCTAATCAGTAAGCAAAACGGTCGCTATAAGGCCACCGTGCCCATTACATCACAACAAGCTACGACCGACAATCGTTTATTATCGGTTACAAGAAGCTTTTACAATGAAATGAAATCCCCAAAAGTAGTAAACAATGTCTTCCGAACCGGATCAAGTTTACGTCACATTCATCTAAATATACGTACCTTTTACTTTTCTGAATCGTTCCACCGATTTCAAGTATTAACGATTTTTTACAATAGTGGCCTGGATAGATCATTCAGTAATGTAACGAGCCTTGGGTTCTAACTTATGATCTTCTACTCAGTAAACAAAAACGGTTGCTCTATAGCTACCGTGCCCCTTACATTAAAGGGTGGAACGGTCAAAAATTGATCAATCATGATTAAGCGCACACTGATTATGTTATTGTATAAATGATCAAACTTTATTTCAATGATTACAAAATACAGGAATATTATTTGATTAGGCTTCCGATTTTCCAAATGCGAACTGTCGGGCTTTACGTTTCACGCCTTCCATCAGATTTTGTACCGCTGTTGTATCAACCTTATTTGATGCTGAACGTCAATTTACTTTGAACTTTTTCTCATTTACAACTGTTTTCTGTTTTAAAATATTATTGAATTGGGTGCAGCTCCGGTGAGTTTGGAGGGTTTTTGTCCTGGGTTCGACTTGGACGTTGTTAACGGTATACCGTTCCTGAGCCATTTTCCCGTAGTGACATAGTTACGTACAGCCTTCATGGTCAGACACTGAATCGGGAGACTACAGTCAAAGACTTAGGAGTCATGTTAGATTGTCAACTAACCTTCAAGGAGCATGTGTCATATGTCGCCAGTAAAGCATCTTCTCAGCTTGGGTTTATTTTTCGCTTTGCTAAAGATTTCAGAGACACTTCGTGCTTGAAAACGCTTTATTGTTCACTAGTCCGTTCGACACTGGAATACTGTTCAGTAGTTTGGGCGCCGTTTTACAACAATGCCACGAATCGACTTAAGTCTATTCAGAGGAGATTTGTTCGCTATGCTCTTCGTTGGCTACCCTGGAGAAACCCTGTAAACCTCCCTAATTATTAAAGTCGTTGTAACTTGCTGAGCCTACAACTTCTCAGTGCTCGCCGTGACGTCGCTAAGGCTGTCTTCATCGCCGATCTCCTGCGTTCGGACATTGACTGTTGTCCACTTTTGCAACAGCTTAACATTAATATAAGACGAGTCAATTTGCGAACCCACTCTCTCTTTACGATCCCGACTTCTCGCACAAACTATGGTGCAAACGAATCAATTACTAGCATGTGTAAAATTTTCAATAAATGTTATAACTTTTTTGACTTCAATGCTTCCCGTGCTAGCCTTAAGTATTTATTTTATAATGTTTTATCATCCTGATTAAGTAAAGATAAATGTTTCCTGATTAAGTTTAAGTATATATGTATCTGTAGGATTTTATGTTATCTGTTGATACAAAAAGAAGAGGTTTTCCGCCCACTTGAGAAGGAGCAAGTTTGGTCCTTCTGAAGTGGGGTTTTCCCTCTCAAATAAATAAATAAATAAATAAACCGTACCGTTCGGTAGCCGTGTAAACTTTTAACCTGGGAGCTGCTTGAAATTTGCCCTGACGTATACTTCATTGTTCATTCCCAAGTAACAATTAGGGTTTTATGAGGGTTCTGCAGACTATGAATTAGAATTGTAGCATGCCCTAAAGCCGTGAGAAAACTTGCAATGTTAATTGGGTTAAAACGCAATCAAATTTCTGATGCAATCAATCTGCGTGTGAATAATTTGGATTTCACTTATGCGCCAGCAAAATTTTTTATACGCTGTTCCTCATGCTTCGACGCTATTTTGAAAACTGAGTGGAAAATGGCAAAAACAAAATAGAAGCAACAGTCCATACGCACAGAGCGGTGTTCAAGTTTTTTAAATGCACGGTTGAAAAAAAAACTCCAAATTTGAGTCGACCCATTTTCGACTGTTCCACCGTTAAGCGCATAGCTAATACGAACTACACCTGAATATCTTCCAAGATTTATGAACTTGTATGTATTTCCTATAACTCATACATTGTTCTCTGAACATCTACAATGTTCCCTGCACTTCTTCTAGTCCTTTTTTTTTTGTTTCAAGCTTTATTAATTTGACCAAGATCTCAGAGCATCCATGATAAATTCCAAACTTCCGGAAACACCCTTAACCTTACTAGGAATTTCAATGCACATATTGGTGAAACAAAGTTCCCTTAACTTCCAGCATGTTCCCAAAAATCTTCTAAAGTTATTAGAAGTTTGCTGATCTCATGGCATAGCATTAAGGACACTTCTTAACTCCTACAAAGCTCACTGAGGCTGTGCGATGTTCCCTGCTTTGAATTTCTACTAAAATTGCTTAACTTCTACAAAGATCGCAGAAGAGAGGAACAACGCAATAGTTGAGTAAAGAAGAGTTGAATTATAACACACATGTATGTGGTTTCGGCAACTTGGGGATTTAGGTAGCGATAAACATCACTAGAACTTTTCCACAGCCGCTGACAGTAGATTTGTTTTCTTTGATTTGTTTTCCGCACTGAGCACCAATGCTACCGACGCCAGGGAGGCAGCTCCCATATCTGGACCTTTTCCCTATCGACCCATCACAACTCATAGACAGGGGACCAACGGCTTTACTTACCACCTTCTGAAGTAAAGTGTGATCAGAGATTTTATGCCTCAGAAAATACTGACGGTGCCGACTGGAATTGAACCCAGGCGCTTTGGGGTGAGTAGCAATTACACTTACCACTACACCACCGGCGCCGCTTTACCCGCAGACAGTTTATGAGCAAGTCAAACGCGCACTCTTTTGCCTGTGGATTTGAAGAAATGCTTCAAATCCCCTCATTCAAATAATTATGAGTTAGGTAAAGGAGTGTGCATTTGACTAATACAGTCGCATTAATAGTCCTTCGCTAGATTTCAACTTCTATTCATTTTTCACACTATCGTACTCTAGCGGGACTATCAACCTATCCTCTTCAGAACTTTATCTAGTTAATAAATTATCACACTAAAGCTTCATGTTGATATAAGTATAGCATTTCCAACGAACTCTGAAAAACATAGGGCTGCCAAATTTCACGTTAAGTTTAATTCGAATTTTTCAATAAACTTGCGCATTCCACATTTTGAAAATTCATTCTTGTAATCGAGTCATTGTTTTTGCGACAATCAGTAATGAAATTTTCTCTCAGGATTCCGGTCAAACTGTAACGCTGTGCGGGTTTTCTGTAAATATTTTATCGATTAGGTTCAACTAAATTTAAAATAAATATTTTTTATTTAGAATTCATTCTGTAGTGGAATATTTTCAGCGTTTCATAAATCTATGTCGAAGTTACGCGTTATTTATGGTTAGGTGCCTTGGATAAAACGATTGCTAAATTTTGCCATAAAAAGCTCATTTATATAGATTGTAGCTTTCATTGCATATGCTTTTGGAAGGCGCCATGGAATACTTCGCCATTCGATTAGATTGGCGCAATTTTTAAATTAAGGAATCGATTTAAAAAGGTGACCTTAATTTCAAAAAAAGAATGCCGTTTGGAACGTACTTCCCGCGAAAGGTACTCTGACTCGTCCATTTTGCATTCGAATCGGCTGATGAACAGAAGTGCGCGAATTAAGTTCTCGTTTAAAATCGTTTGTTCATTTGGTCTTGCCTTAAAAAGTAGTTAAATATAGTGAGTGAATTTTTATTTTCAGAAGTTATCTTTCTTTGTACAGTGTAGCTTAAATATCTATTGAATTCCGCGTAGTTTGTTCGTTTAATTTTATTTGTGAATTGTGTACAAAAAGGTAATAATTGAATTTAGTTTTATATTTAAATTAAATAATTAATGTGAGTTCGCGTTGGATTTCCACCGCTTTGCGCTTTTTTGTACGGGCTGCAAATATATCTTCGGTTCGACTATCGCAAGGCTGGACAAGGGGTTCCGTTTAAGTGATATCTTTTCCGTTGTCCGTGTGAAACGGACCATCAAACTAGTGCGTCCAATTGAAGGCCCGCCTGTTAAAGGTAGCTAAACGGAGAAGAGTGAAGGTCGCTATTCCTCGGTGCGAAATTTTCCCGACGATCGCCAATCAACCGTCGACGAGGTCCTTTTCCCGCTAGCGGAAAGGAGCATTAAGTCAGGGAACGCGGACCGTTCGAATGCGTATTCAAGAGCGTACCACGGTCCGGAT
Organism: Ochlerotatus camptorhynchus; assembly: GCF_037179485.1. Lineage (NCBI taxonomy): Eukaryota > Metazoa > Arthropoda > Insecta > Diptera > Culicidae > Ochlerotatus > Ochlerotatus camptorhynchus. The sequence continues at coordinate 822,723 of NW_027040499.1, read as the reverse complement.
TCAATCCAAGGAGAGGGGCGGGATTCATTTCATCCCGGGCGGTCATAGCAGAAGCCTAGTACGCGAAGCCGTGCGGTGGTAAGATGGCCCTCTATTCTCTACGGAGCGAATTTTCCGGCAAAGCACGACTACGGTCGATGCTCAGCTCTCGACGTAATAAATTGGAAGTCTTCCGTCCAGCCGCCACTCCCTCCGCAACACTAGTTCGGTCATACTGCGCACGGGTCACCTTCCATCGCTGCTCGCCATACTGCAGCTCTTGTGCGGCGCCATCACACCTCGCCGCCATCGCCACGCTAACAGGAAGGTCGTTTTTCGTCACCATCATCGAGTCGTCGAGTCCCCACCGTCAGCTTTCATCGACTCGTCGTTCTTCGCATCGAAAAACCTGCGCAGGTATGTTAGAGCATGTTTTTATGCATAGCCATGATTTGCTCTTTTCCGTACACCCATCCAGAAGTCCAACCCGAATAAACTAACTCAATAAAAGGTTTTAATGAAGATTGAAGATTAGTTTTTATGCTTTAGAATGTTTTTCCCTGGAATAAAAGATACTGGCTATCTTACGTTCAGTTTTTCCTTCGGTTCCTGCTCAGTTGAGTAAGCATTCCTTCTTTCTCCTTCCGTTTTGTTCATGTTGTGGGTAAGTCAGAGTAATTTTTTCGTTCCATTAATACCTGCGGTTCTACAGGACTTGGTGTTTTACCTTTAATAAAACTAGTTGTGCTAATAGTAATCAGAATCCGTTCAAAAGATTCATAAATCGGGCAAATTCCAAACACGACCAGCGCTTAAGTCACTGAGTTTTACGAAAACCTCAACGCAAATTCGTGAACGGTTACAAAACTAACATATAGAAATTTTATCAATAAATAGCTAGGGCCATGCTCCCCCAACCTCCCCCTCCCCCTAGCCCAACAACCTAGTTATGTTCACATAGCCAAAACTGGCTGGAACGAGCTTTTAAGTTTAATAATCGCTTTATTATTCGAGTATCTATTTATTTATTTTCATGTAATTTTGCATCCCGAAAACAAGACCCTTCAATAGAGTCATATACATTATTTCTTAAGATCAATATTAACTTCATGTATTGCTGATTTTTTTTGTAAATTTGATTACATTTTACTTTAAGCTTAGGGTGGTCACAGAGGTGGAGCGCAGAGTGTCTCTAGTCCTTCCATGTCAACCAAATTCATATGAGCTTCCTTACAGATCATAACGTTGTGATAATCGTTATTTATTCACTCCCAACTCTAGCATGCCTATTCCGAAAACTGACACATATCGATACAATCTATCATATCCACTTTCAACTCGTCGCCGGTCATGGCAGCCAGTCAGCCAGCCAGCAGCACCCGAACAACTTTCGACCTCAAGATACCGCGAAGGAACCCCATATACACCTTCCTCCGCGCATTTTTTTTTCGCCCGTATTACGACATTCACTCCAATTTCCCTTGGGGGCTGCTCGGAATGGTACCATTCAAAAAATAATAACAGTTATTTGTTTGCTGCCAAACAAACCAATGAATGGTCTAATCTCAATGTTATGTTCATACTGGAATGTTTATGCATGAATTTAAATCGAGTGGTTTATAAGATGTGTGCACTTGTTGCCAGTGCCATATGTGGCTCACATGAGGCGCTACAAAATAGACTTCATTCACATCTTCCACATGTCTATAGGTACCTACTAGGTGCCCGACTTGTTTTGATTCACACTCCAGTGAGGGACGGGCGAATAAATCGATTAAACAATTGCGCGGTCGTTTGATTGAAGCATAACAAAAGATGCGAATTTGGTCGGGTCCATTAGGCATTCTTGATGGCCGCTTTGGTTATAGGAGGGCACTGACCAAGATATAGAAACGAACGGCCGACGGAAAGGTCTGTGCTTTGCCTGGGTATGATTTGGTCCATTTAATTACCGCCTGAAGTGTACTTTGCACGGCAGAGTGGGTTGGGTTGGCTCGAGCGACGATCGAAGATTGAAAGTTCCCATATTAGATCAATCAAAAGACTTTGACGGCATGCGGCCAAGCCAAGGTCGTCTGTGGGCTAGCCCTAAGGGAATAATGCCAATTGTGTGGAAATAAATTGGTTCTACTGGAAAAGTATGAAATTAGAGAATCGTATGGTTTCACTAATACCAGTATACCGTATGCGATGATGCAAGAGCAGCTGATTAAAACTAAAAATTAATCACCTCGCCGAAGGAAATGGACCACTTCGTTTGATTGCCTCACGTTCTCTCCGATTTTGGCACGCAAAGTGAAATTATTAACCACAACTACATACATATACACATACATACGTTTAGAGTCAGATGAATAAATTAAGATCTGCCTTCCAGCATTCGAATCTCGAGTCAGGGAGGGACTGGAACTGGAACAGCATGTCTCGTCAGTGACTACGAAGTCGAACTATTTGCTGTTGCGCTGTTGGTTAAATTGAAAATTGTGCGAAAAGTACGACGCACAGCTACGCAAGGAATGTGCTACACATCCACCATAGTCAGTCTAGGAGTTGCCTGTAGGTAAAATGGATCGGAGATCACATGGAGCGATGGAGAAATTAAATCCGCGGCTCTCACTCTATCTCTCCGATGGCGGCGGTGGTGGCACAGTAGGGTGACTTTTTTTTTCGATTGCGCGCGACTCAACTATGGCACGAAATGTCTTTTGCGCGAATCTTACGTAATCTTATGACAGCGAGCTTATGACTTGTGACCGGCATATGTAGTTCCTTTTCAATGGAACGAAAAATGAGATGCCAACGTTTTGTGTCTTTGAGGTAATGAAAAGCTTACAAAATTTGTTCATAACGACGAATTGTATGAGGTAGCAAATAGGTAGCTTGCAAGAGACAATTGCAGTCAACATAAACTGTCACCCCATGATGGCTAATGAGGATTCAGTGTTATTATTTTTGGGCAAATTTGCAGTGTAATTGGTCATTTGTAGCAAGTAAGTGGTGGTTGAAAGTTGAAAATTACCGAAAGTAAATTTGGTTGCATTAGAGAGATACACCAATTAACTAATATCAGTGCTTGTAAAATTGTACCGCGGCCAGCGAAATTACGATGTAGGTACCGTATGCGTGATAATGTTTGCACCATTGAGCAATGCCAAATTAAAAAAATTCTCAAAAATTTCGTTTTTTTTCTTTATTTATTCAAAGGGGGGATGTTTCTCAGAGTCTTAAACTATGTTAATCATCGATCGAGTTACGTTCACTCGGCTGTCGACAAAAGCAGGCCACTCTCGATGTGTGCTACGCGATCGTCTGTTTTCTCGGCAGCAACCATTGTGTGGTCCTCCTCATTGTTCTTCATCAGCAGTTCTTTCGGTCGATGCGTCGTCGACTTTGGAAAGCAACCGTTTCGTGATGAGTGTGTGAGTGCTGACCACGTTTTGCGTCCATTGCTGCAATGGACGCGCTCTGACCCTCGTTGGCGTACAACAATTTGCCATACAATGAAACTACTGGAAGCGGCTCCAGTTCTGATGGAGGAGGCTTTTTGGATAGCGGAAGATAAAGTGTTTATTGTGTTGTACCTTTTGACTATAGTTTTAAGATGTATTGTATAGTGACCAAGAATCCTCGGCTCTGTCAAGTTAATTCGGTTGAGCCTTATCAAATAAATTAATAAACAAAAAAAAAAATCGATCGAGTTTCCACTTGCTGCAATTATGGCCTCCACACGCTTCTGAAATGCACGGCAGGTTCTAATAATGTAGTCTGGATCCATTTCTCTCCAGGTACGGGTCAATGTTTGTCTGAGGCTTGCTGTACTCGGGTGGCGTTTAGAACAGGCCTTGACGTTCATGATTTTGGCCTTGCCATATTGAGTAATCCAGCGGATTAATATCGGGGCTGGATGGCGGCCTCATATCCTTCGCCCAGAACGAAAGATGTTCCTACAACTACTTCTGAGTGCGGTTCGAGGTGTGGCACGGAGCCTCATCTTGTTGAAATACCACATTTGGCTTCGGACCGTACTGTTCTTTGATCCACGGAAGAACATAGGGCTTTTGATCTAATTTCCGTCCTACTAAGCACAACCCGCGCTTTAACTCTCTTTTCTGAATGAGTTTAAACTAAAAATGGAATATTTCTATCAAAGATGGCTTCTAAATTTATTCACCTTTCCATACGTACCGTTGAATTTGATAAAGAGTCACACATTGTTGAGATATTGTTTAAAATCTAATACTACTTCTTGATTCTAAATTCGTTCTGCGAGTTTCAATTCCGTCCTAACGCATTGAAACGCCATTAGATTTTCTTCGTCCTACGGATAAACGTAGAAAAAGGGGATTCGCTAGGAGCGCTTCTTTTGTTTTGAGAACAATGAGCGTAAATATTGATACAATGCGCTCTAACAGGATTTATCTTGTAGCTAATGAACTAACGCATGGGAACAAACCTATTATTGATTTGTGTACGGTGAAATCATTGATATTATTGATCTTTTATGATCGATAGAACGGAAATGGGCGATTACGACGAACTAGCGCTCTACCCTACTGACTTAAAATACCGATGTAGACCTCCGTGTTGACCTTGTCGCCTTCTGGAATGAACACCGGGTCCATTTTTTTTTGCCATCGGAAGCCACCAATCCAAACACCATAACGCTAGCAAGATGCTTGGTCAGATACACGTTCTTGTGCTCGTTGGCCACGTCTTTTACCGAAAGAGAACTAATATACCGGTCGGTTCTGGAATTTGATACGGGACGACGGTAAACATGCTCTCGTCACCACTCCCACGGCGATTGAAATGTCTTTTTGCGACATTTACGCGTGGGACAAATCAGGAATACGCTGCCACTTCGTCATGGTGCAACTGTCAAACTAAGTAAATCATTTTCTTTTATACACAGCCTACTACGGTATGAGCTATAGGCTATCCCGACCAACCGTTCGTGAAACTTCTTCAAAGTTCTTTATACAGAAATAAAGATTTATGTCGGCAATTCTTTACTTTAAATTTTCTATGATTTCGATGTAAATCATAGAAAATCTTTATTGATCGATACTTACATAGTAATCTATAAAGGTGCCATACTACATTTCGTTTAATTTCTATATGTCACATGGACTTTAGTATTCTTTACAAATATTCATCAATAAATATTTAAATACTGATATCATCGTAACTTTGAACTTTGACAAAGGACAGCAAAGATTGCCATCGATGCACATTTATAATCTCCTTGTTATCGATTTGCATTGCTGGTTAAAGAGAGTTCGAGACACACCAGGTGACAGATGGCAATGTTTATATTATTTACCGACATATTTGGAATTTCATTGGAAGAAGCAATCTGCCGGTAAATGAACGAGAAGACCGATGGCCGCGACGCAGCAAATGTTTACCCTTGCAGTTCTTCAAGTTTACGTCTATACGAGCGTCTATATATTTAATAACCCGTGATAGCATGCGTGGTGGGATTCTCGGCATTTGAAACCCAATGAGGAAAATTGATACCTTTTTGACCTCTATTACAACTACACGGCTGACTGGTTGATGGTTATGACAAATAAATATTGAATTCATGTATGAAAAGATTTACAGAAATTTCAATACACCACATACTAGAGTGTGTTTGCCTGTCGTTGATAATCTCATCAACAGCAGCCGTGGACCCGAGGATTAGCAACTAACAACGAAATCAGTACACCCCAGATGGTATGGGATCGAAACTAGAAATTATGCAGATAAAAAATCACAAATAAAATCAGCAGTTGTGTATCGATATTATGATTTTACAACAGTAATCGATATTTTAATCTGGCAACCCAATCGATATTTTAACATTGGTAACGATTGGTAGCAATATTTTGAGAAAGATCTTCATAAACGATTCACGATTAGACTTTTAGCATCTTTAAATTTATTCATGAAATGGTGACGATCGCTATCGATTTTTCTTATGAATGGCTTAGAGAAGATTAAAGAAAATTAACGAAATGGTTGGTCGGGTACGTGCATGCAAAGAAAACCAAGGCATTGTATGCACAGGTGAAACGGGAACCTTATTTGTACGATGGTGCAAACATTATCACGCATACGGTAAGTCAGGATATGTGAGAATCAACTTAAATTACAACTCTTGATTTTTTTTATTCAAACGTCAAAATGAAAATGTCTTGAAATTACGCGGGAAAGGCGTTGTTTTTGCTATGAATTTATAAGCTTTATGAGGCCAGTATCCATCGAATGTCTCACACAATGAATAACATTTTTTCCTTTCAAGGATAATGCTTCCAATCGCTTTCACTTGTTGACTGCACAATAGGGAGTGGCTTATTTTTCAAATGTTCACTAAAACCTAAAATTTGTTCGTTTTTCTGGTTTTCAATAGTTTGGAAAGAGATGTCCTCACGTATGAAGCAAATATATTTTGTTTTAGAGATGTTGCAAACTTCAAGAAGGTGGATTTTTTTACCATTAAGGAATTACTTTTACTAAAATCATCGTAACTCTATTAATTTTCATCCAATTTTAAATCTCTTTTGACTAATAGTTTTATAACTAGATTCCTTACATATTTGTAAAAAAAAACAGTATCTGTCTGATTCTGCGCAAACTATGAATTGGACGTAAATTTCTATGGATTTTTCTTAATTTAAAGAAAAAAAAAATTCAATCTGCCATAACTTTGTTGTACTTTGGCAGAATTTTAATCTTGTTTAACCATTTTAAATATAATTATGTGTGCTAAAAACTTTTAGATCAAAGTATGCCTTTGAAATATCAGTTTGACAATGTTATGTTTGATATACGGTACTTTGTTTTATATACATGTGTATTGTAAACATTGATGAAAAAATATTTTGCTACCGATTTAAAGATAATTGTGTATACTATTTTGGCTACAAAATGGTGAGTGACAATCTGGAGAGAAGATCGAAGTAGGCCGCGCGATTGAAATGACGTGTTTTGATTTTGCTAAAAAAAAAAGTCTCTGTGTTTTTATGGTTTTTATCAATTTGAACGATTAAAAAAAAAACTCTAAAATTGATGGTGTAAAAAAAAAAGATCTTATTCCGGATTTGTATCTGAAGGACGAAAAGTGGAAGAGGCTGATAGGCAAACAGAAGGTCATCAAGATGGAGTGAATCAAGCGGGCCGCCATCCGGGAAGTTGAAGCATTTGAGTAAGGGTTGGTCGCCGGTAAGGGCCAGTAAGTGCTGCCAGTAGATGAATCAAGAGGTATTCGAAACAAAATTGGTAAGAAATGTCCATTCAAATCGATTTAATACAGTTGAACAAATTTCAAAACTATATACGTGCCAGATTTGGAAATAATATTTTTGAATCTGGAAGTGTGTTTATGATACCATAAAAAGTAAAAGTGACCTCGGAGTGGTCGTGAATTACCAGGCATTCTGAAATGGGTCACTGGAGCTGCAATAGAGCTAACACCTTCTAACTCCCGGACTAAACCTGCTTTAATTTAAGGGTAATAAAAAGCAGTTTTCTTCCATAATAACACTGCCGGACAGTGGGGGTTAGATTGTACACACACACACACACACACACACACACACACACACACACACAAAATGGTGAGTGACAATCTGGAAGGAGCCATATACCTAGCTCCGGTCCTCACAAGTTCCTACCTCACGCCTCCACGAGTCATATGATCACAAGAGACTGCCAGCTGAAACATGGACACAGCTGGTTGGCGTAGCCTGGGCAATGTTGTCAATCCGACAATAGCAGAGTGAGGAGGTGCGACGAGAACACTGGCGCGGTTACCATAGCACGGTGATAGAGGAAATGCTTCGCCAACCCGAGCGTCTGTTCACCATGAAGGTGCGGCTCAAACAGCGTCTGACTGGCATCCAGCGGCTGAATAAGAAATGCTCTTCCCCGGAAGCTACACCTATGATTGCAGCCCCATCACGGTGGATAGGAGACCTTAAGCCTACCACCTACTGTCTCTGAAACCTTTACAATTGTTACAGAAACCAACAGAGAAAGACATCGAACTGATTTAACGGCATCGACTTTTCGCGCAAAACAACGGATACGAATTGGATCATGGAATGTATCGACCTTAGCCCAGCAGGGTAAACTGGCACAACTCGCCAACGAGGCGCGACGCATGAAGCTACAAATCCTGGGACTGAGTGAAGTTCGTTGGCCAAACTTTGGAGAGCACAAACTGCCGTCGGGACAGGTACTACTATACTCTGGTATTCGAGGTGAAAACGCTCCCCGCCATCGTGGAGTTGGTCTCCTACTTAGCGTCCAGGCAAGTGCTGCGCTCATCAAGTGGGAGCATGTTAATGAGAAGATAATCGTTGCCAGATTTAGAACATGGGTTCGTAACCTTACCATAATCCAATGTTATGCGCCAACCGATGCTGCCGAGCTACAGGACAAGGAGAATTTTTACAGTCAACTGAATGCCGTCGTGGATAAGGTTCCAAAGGGTGACATCAAGATCTACACTGGTCTCGGCGAAATGAGCGAGAACGGTGAGCTGCTTGCAGAATTTTGTGGCAATAACGATATGGTGATCGCTCTTCCCCCATCGGCCAGTGCACAAAGTCACGTGGGTTTCCCGTGATGGACATACCGAAAATCAGATCGACCACATCTGCATCAGACGGAGCCTTCTTGATGTCCGGAATAAACGCAGCGCCGAAATCGCGTCTGACCATCACCTTCTAATCGGCGAAATCCACCTACGCATGGCGCGGATCCAGCGACGGGAGGAAAGACTCGGGCGGCGGTTCAACACACGCCGACTTGAAGATCCAGCGGTAAAAAGGTCAGAAGAACAATGGACGGCCATCAACAATGCCTTTATAGAAACAAGCGAGAACAACTTGGGTGAGCTGCGCACCCAGAGGAAAGAGTGGATCACAGATGAAACCTGGCGAAAGATTGAGGAGCGTAGAGAAGCAAAAGCCGCGATAGAGCGGGCGAGAACTACTCTTTGCTTGTCTACAGTAAACTATGATCCTAATCTATCAATTACTTTAAAGAAAACTAAATTTCAACAACTGAGTGAAAAGTTATTAACAAATGAGCAGAAGCATGCCTGCACATTCGGTTGCCGTCAATGGATGTCCGTCGGTGATTGGTACTAGATTGCAGAACAGAAACCGACGTTAAATAAAGGAATGAGAATGAATTGCAGAAAGAATCAAAACGGTTCCAAATCATTCGCTAAACCTGTAAGTACATGAAAAATGAAGAACATTAGTTTATTTAGTGAAGAAAACTGAATGTAAATACTAACCCTCATTCACTTTCTGCAGAAACGGTGAATCACGGTCAATACAAAAGAACATTCTCCAAATTAAATTACCACTCTCGTTGGACTTAGGCTGTAAGTAAATGAAATATCGTTCAAATATCCGTACTATTTTGAGGCGTTTTGATAGCAGCTGTAAATAGGGCGAAGCAAGTAGTGAAACGAAGTCAGGGTAGTTGTACTGAAGATCGGGTCAGGAGCGAAGAATTTCAAAGCACACCGTAAGTTTATTAGGGATAATAATGGTGGATTATAATCAAAGTTGAATTAATTTATTATCAGCGTTGCTGAAAACAAGTCAGCTGCTTTACGAAAATTTGATGTCCCTTCGGGAACAGACATAAATGAAGTGAGATAAAAGTTCAGGTTTTGCAGGAAATCAGAAGCATTGAGCAAATCGAAAAATTCTTCGTGGAATGGAAAAACTTGTTCAAGAACAAATCCAGAGTGTCAAGCCAGCATTCTGATTTTTTTGCTAAACTTGATCTCCTATTTTAAATAACCCTGAAGGATGCTGTATATCGCGTAGAAGCTGAAACAGCAGCAGGACCATCGACAGAGCGGAAAAGAATACTAGAACATAATTTGGATTACTACAACAAACAATCCAAATCACAAGTTCTACGAGCTAAATATTTAAGCGACCTATTGTCCAAGATGCGGAAATATTAATGGCGAGTTCTTCACCACACGTTGAGGTCGTTGGTCAACCTTCAGGTAATCTGCAGGTAAAACTGATTGATATAAGAAACATACCTTAAGCAAAGATTATTCTGAAAGACCTCAAGACGTCTTAGAAGACATATGGCCACTGCAGATGAAGGTGATGAAATTTCCGACAGTCATATGCGTTCAGAAGAGAAAATCTATTCAAGCTCTGAAATATTTCGTGGACGAAGGGATGTGGTCTCGAAATAGTTCAGCAATTATCAGGCAGCTGCTATTCTTGCAGCGGCTGAAAAAGCACGGGGGGGGGGAGGGGGGGGGGTTTAGACGTGGCAACTACAACCATCCATGAGAGGTTCGATAAGGAAATAAAGAGTGAAATGTCGTAGTTCCACGGTGGCCGAAATACGGAACAACTTCCAGCCAGATGATGTCTTGACGGTTCACTGGGACGGAAAAATTGTAAAAAATATTACGAGAAATGAGCACGTGGACCGAATCCAATTCTTGTCACTGGAGTACAATCAAGTTACTTACTTGGAGCCCCAGCAATGGTCTCAATTACAGGAAAAGCTATTTAGGAAGTGGTTATCCAAAATTTGAACGCCTGGAATATAAGACTCAATGTTTAAGCCATGAGTTGCCAACTCCGGTAATGAAATAGATCCATTAATCTTATTCGATCTATACATTATTTTCTCGTAAAATAGGATGGAAAAACGGTACTGCAACATGGATTGAACGATCGTTGGAAAGAAATGTTCTCTGGTTACCGTGCTGACACCATGTCAATGAGCTTTTCTTAAGCTGATATTACACGCCAAATATTTGACTCGTTAAGTTTTGCCAAATAATGCTACACACTTAGAAATAACTAATCTTACACGTGACGGAATCAGTCTTTGACATAAAAGATGAGACGTAAACAAACATGTCATTCGTTGCTCGACGAAAAGTACGTTTGATTGGGCTATATTTCACGTCTATTAGGGGAAATGACGGCTTCGGCATGACATACTATTTTCGGCAACCCAAATTGAAACACTATTTTCACTGGATTTTCTTACGAAAACACTTCGCTGAATGCATGCAAACGATTCTTTGTGCTTTCAGCTTCAATTTGACTATATTTTTACCACTGAGAAAAAGCAATCTAGCAAGATTTTCTTGAAATGCAACACACGCACTACAAATTGTAGCTGATTTCGAGTTGCCGATAATAGAACAGCAGATTTACATGCAGTTCAAATGGAACGGTTGCCGAAGAAAAACTGGTTGCCGACAATACTCGCTCTCACTAGAAAAGATTGGAGCTTTGTAAAAGCGTTTTAAAACAGTTTTTGACAATTCTTTCGACTGAAATTGTTAGAGCAGCTGGCAGCAAAATATTGTAAACAAACCAATACTGCATATGTGTGCGTTCCAAAATGATCATTTGACCAATTAGCGGCCCCGTTGGTGTAGTGGTAAGCGTGGTTACCACTCACCCAGCAGGCTTGGGTTCAATCCCAGTCGGCGCCACCGGGATGTTCTGAGGCATAACATCTCTGATCACGCCTTCCTTCGGAAGGTTAGTAAAGCCGTTGTTCCCCGGTCTATGAGTTGATGGGTCGATAGGTAGGGTCCAGGTGTGGGAGCTGCCTCCCTGGCGTCGGTAGCATTGGTGCTCAGCACGGAAAACAAGATCAACGGAAAACAAATCAAGGAAAAAAAATCATTTTACCAGCTATTTTTCAAAATATTTGTTGCTGATTGTATTTGGTACAATTTAATTTGTGTCAAGAAAGCGAATTTTGCTGATATCAGGCTTCATTCCAGATTGGAAATCCTATGATCCATATCATTTTGAGAGATCATAGAACGATCATGAGTTCATTCCTGATTAACTGCAATCGGTTCTAGATAAAATTTTCTAGAGAAAAATTTTCATGTGACTTGAAAAACTTTATTTTAATTGAGATATTCAAAAAATGATGAGGTGGGCAATTTATTTTGCCTATCAGTGTATTCACATCGTCAATATTACCAACGATTTTAAATTGGTTCATTTATTGACTAGCTCAATGGTCCCAGGTACATCTATAAGCGTACCCCATTGTCGTACTAGAATTTGTTTTGATTCACCTTATAAATTTGACAGAGTTTAATGAGGGGCTCGTGAATTTTCCTACTTTTCAAGGGGTAATTAAATTAGCTTGGGGAACCGAAAGTTTGGTACATCCTGTGCCAAAATATTGAGCATGTTTCTCCGAGACTTCCTGGTCTTGGTGTTAGTTTACGATATTACTTGCAATCAGGTGTCATTCCCACTAAAGAACTTATGTAGTCGAAATACGTATCTGTCATGGATACCAAAATTAATTAAGTGGAATTAAATGGAAGATAACCTTTTTTGCTGTTTTATTTAGCATTCCGCTAACAACCCAATTTCATTACTTCATTATGACGGCTACCAAGCCTTTGGGGATTTTCCTTATTAGAGAGTTGTACAGATTTTTCTCCTTTATCTTACTTAAATCTTTGGTTTTTATTAGTTAGGTAGGTTCCGATTCAACACATTGTAGTTTCATTTTTATACCTATGATCTTGACTTTTTTACCTAGGGGATGAGTACTTAAGGGGGTTAGATTTTGATAAGTTCTTTAGTGGGAATGACACTGATGAAGACTGCACATTGTAGTCGAAATACGTATCTGTCATGGATACCAAAATTAATTAAGTGGAATTAAATGGAAGATAACCTTTTTTGCTGTTTTATTTAGCATTCCGCTAACAACCCAATTTCATTACTTCATAAGATTTATATTTTAATGAATCAGTTTTTTCAGCTTGCATTAGGCTTATGAAAACATGGTTTAACTTCAGTTGACTTCCGTTAGGTTAAACCAACATTATTCACAAAATGATTTCTAAACAACCCTCCTTCACAAACTGCAGCAAGTCGGTTTTAATTTTACTTAATTTTTACATTAAATTGGTGAATTATTTCAACCCATCACGGAAATTAATTCATTTCTCAGTAGCTCACCGATTTACCTAATTACTGGCAAACGAAAGTGTGCAACTCTATTTGCGAAATTCAAATTAATTTTAAACTTTGAACCAATTGCACAACTTCAAACAGCAAATGTCCGTCATTAGCGCTAAAAATTACTAAAAGTGAAAAAGCAAAATGGAAAATTGTCTCGATCTATCTTGATGTTTAATAGGTAGAAAACTAAACAAAGCGGTTATTTGCCGCAACGGCGAGATCGCTGTCGGTATCGCTATTGAAGAGGAGGGCGGATAAAAAAACTTTAAACGCAGATCGTAACCTGATCCGTCTGACCCACCTCGTTGACTTGCAGAGTGGAACGGGAGGTGATAGCTCATTTGGCAGTCCGCTCTTCTTCCCTGGTGACAAATGATGCGTTTTAGCTTGCTTTAGAGCGAGCTTTTATATTCGGGGCCAAAAACGATGATCGCTAATTAGCTGTCAGCTGCCGGTATTGAGCGAGATGAATTATTGTGGTGATACGGCGCCGACCCAATCTGTTTAGGTAGACCTCCGCGTCAGCTTTTGGATGGGAATTACTTACGACGAAGGATGCAAAGAGCTACCGATTGAAATATGGGTTTATGACGCCGTGAAATTCATGTTTTACAGTTTTAGCACATGGTGAAGGAGTTCATTTTATAGTACTATTGAATGATTGCTTGTGACCTGGTTGAAGAAAGTTTTCTGGTCGTAAATGAGATAAATTGTGCTAGTTTCCGTTTATCAATATGCAAAGCTGAAACGGACCACTTGAGGCTTGTGCGACGGCTTGAGAATAAATACCAGATCTCAAAACAATAAGCTTTATTTAAAAACCTATCTGTAAAATTCCTATCGACTTGCTTGATTTCCTTGTTGAGGCTCCACCGCCATGAGCCCCTGGGCATGGGAAAATACTCCTTTCCATGTGATCCTAGAACATAAATCGAACAAAAATCCTGATTAGTAATGAAATTTGGGTTAAAAATAAGCATTCCGATTTTTTTTTTAAATTAATTTGTTCAAAAGTTGTGGCCTTATGAAAAAAAAAGTCCATTTTTCACCCTAAAAATGCTTACAAAATCTTGGATTAAATATCCATTTTTGACAAAATCGAAAATGAGGATACGTATTTCTAAGCAGAATTTAATACTGAACAAGAAAACCTAGGCGATATCCAAATTTGATGATAACTGGTTGAAGTTATTTCCCACGCCAGTTTGAAAAACCCCGTTTCGAGATAAACGCGTTAAAAGATAAAAATGCTCTCTCAGCGCGCCGGTAAATGTTTAAGGAAATCGCTTCGTAAAGCGGCAAGGAATATTCTGGTGGACTTGGAGTCTTTTCTTAATTGAAGTATACATCCCAAGGAACATTTAAGCCAAAAAAAAAAGTTTTTTTTTTTTAAATCAAAGTGTATTTCCTCCTTAAGGTGACGCATGATCGTTTTTGGCCCAAATCAGAAACTTATAACTTCTCCTGGGATACCCGGAACGTGTCCGGATACGGTCAATTTTTTCTTAAATGCTCATCATGATAACCATTGATCTTCTTGTGATTTGAGATGTCACGAAATGGGTTTAACATGATTCAAGCCGTTTCTAGACTCACGGCCCATATCCGCCGGAATATGTCAACCATATCTCCGGAACCAATGAACCAATTTGAAAAAAATACTCAATAGCGTTCTATGGAACCACAATACCTTTCATTTGGCGGTTATTGCGTCCAACTCGATCTAATGGTTGCTGAGAAACACGTCTTCTAAAAATTGAGTAACACACACCCATACACCCATTTCCCAATCTTGTCGAGCTAAAATAAAATTAAAATAAAAAACGAAGAAAACCCCAAACTAATATGAAGAACGACGGTAGAACGCCTGATAGTAAAAACGGTGGAGCGAACGTATTCGCAAGAAGTGGGATGTTACAGAGATCACCAGTGTTGAAACAGGTGGGCACAGCGAGTTCCAGAAGCAGCACACCGAAATACAACAGTAGCACACCCCAAGAAGGACTGCAAATTGGGAAAACCAAAATGATGCGGGTCAACAGAAGGATCAATAAACTTCATGACTTCGTCAAGGATAAGAGCAACGTCGACAAGGCAATAAAGGAAATGGTGACGGTTATCAAATCCGCCATGATTACTGCCGAACGTGAACAGGATGCGCTGAGGACAAGAGCCGAGGCTACCGAAAAGACACTGCTCGAGGTCAAGGAGAAAGCAACAACTGAAGCACAGGAGACGCCGAAGGGACTCCAAAATCCACGTTCGACGAAGAGGAAAAGAGAAACGCCAGGAGAGGAAGAGGACTTGAAAAAACAGTGACTATGGCATGACCAAACACTCCCGGGTAACTAACTCAGTAGCATGAGACCCCTGAACTGTGTCGCAGGGCCTGCATGTTACTGGGTATTCGGAGGGGCTAAGCGGACAAAGTATGAAAAAACAGGAATATTCACATTTTCTAAAACATTTATTGCCCTATTCTGTGGCGAGTGAGTGTGGGTTTTCACATATATGTGGCGTGTATGCCAGGGTTTAAAATTTGCACTGTACTCAGAGCTGCAGCGGGATCTCCTACGGCGTCGCGACGCTGGCGTTGGCCCACACGGCTGCTCCTGCACTACCGTGTGGCCGGAAACTTGCGGCGCGGGCTGCAGACAGTGTTGCAGCTTTGGGAAAATGGTGGATCTGGTGGCGTTCATCAGCCACATACGGCTCAGCAGGCGTTGCTGGCTCGTTTGGCTGGCAGGCGTCTTCCGTCGTTGACGGCATCGGCTGACCATGGCATGGCCACCTTGGTCGAGCCGAGACGGGACCCTCCTTGGCAAGCCGTGTAAGACCGTTTTATTTACGGTACGAGGTGTACAAAATGTACAAAAGCACAAGAGGTCCTGAACGGAGGTACGCTTTCCAGCCCAAACCCCACAAGGGGGGGGGGGGGGGGGGTTGTATTCTATATGCACTACACTTCACACTCAACTGGTCTACACGGACGCCTGGTTACTTCTGCCTAATCTTCCAAATCTAAGATGGCTAGCAGTAACGTTATGTTGTTGTTCTTTGCAGCGGCATAAGCCCTCTCGCTCTTGTGTATGTCTACTGTTTTAAGTTTAACAAAACGTGAATTTTCCCAAGCAACAATACAGAAGAAAATCCACGGATTGTAACCAACTGGTTACAAAACCCTAGCACGACTAGGTAGGCAGCAAGGAGGAAGGATGGAATACTGTCGAGAAGCCGATGGAGAAGTGGATAGAACGAAAGAGGTGACGAAGAAAGAAAAACAGAAGAAGGAGAAACCCAGGTATTTCCACCCGTATGTGCTTTTTTCATCGCATCACAGTGCTCAGTGTCCAGGTGACTAGCACGCGTGTCTCGGAAGCATAGAAATCCGGCGAGCCCGTTTATTTCGAGATTCGATCTCTACCCCGGTGAATGGTCATCACAACCATCATCGTCATCATTATCGACATCACCATTATCATCGCTCATTCTCAGTCGAACGTTCGGCCAAGGCGGTTCAGTGTTTTTTCGCTCCGTTCACAGTAATACCAACAATCAATAGGAAACTAACGATTTAAAATTGGCTCACTACTTGACTAGCCTATTGGTCCCAAGCAAATCGATTAACGTATCCCATTTTAGTCGAAAGTCTAGTACTACACTATGTTTGTTTTTGTTTGCTATGAAAGTTTGACAGATAAAATGAGGGGTTAATGGATTTTCATATGTTTCGAGGGGTGCATCGATTAGTTTAGGACCGAAGATAGTACCAGAGCTGAGCAAAGAAGTTGAGCACGTTTCTTCGGGACCTTCTGGTCTTAGAGTTACCTCTATGGTTTGGCTGCCGAGTGATAAACAGGGGTGTTCGTTGCGTTAAACACTGAAATTGAAACTAATTCAGAGAGTGAATAACTTTTACTCAGTTGTGAGTCACTTTTACTCATTCGTATGAACATTTGTCATAAAGCATAGGTTATTCAACGCAACGATTAAAAAAATCTCCATACGAATCAATAAAAGAGACTCATTCACTGAGTAATATTCGTTTTCAATGTATTTAGCTTGCCATCTCGGCTAGAAATTGGATATTGGATAGTCAAGCTCAGTGTGCAATTTGCATCAAATTCCATATTTTATGCATGGCTAGAAAGCAGGTTTATATATTCAGTGAAGTTATTCGGATGGACAATACCTACCGCATGATTGGCCTCTTAATTCAGAATTCACTCACCATGCAGCGCTAGTAACATTTGATTCAAAAGGCTTGCTTAAGCAGTCTACATTCACTGAAAACGAATCTTATTCAGAGAGTGGCTCACTTTACGTAGGTTACTCATGCGCTGAGTGACCAACGCATTTAGAAATGTACTAGGGTGAAAAGTAACCTCCTTGACCGCCAGAATGCGCTGTTACTGCAAAAAAGGTTATGGTGCCTTGTAGCAACAATCAATACGAAACTAACGATTTTAAATTGGCTCACCACATTAGTAGCCTATTGGTCCCAAGCAAACGATTAACGTACCCTATTCTAGTCGAAATTCTAGTACAACGCAATGTTTGTTTTGATTCGCTATGAAAGTTTGACAGATAAAATGAGGGGTTATTGGTTTTTCCTTTGTTTCGAGGGGTGAATCGATTAGCTTGGGACCGAAGAGAGTACCAGAGGTGAGCCAAAAAGTTGAGCACGTTATTTCGGGACCTTCTAGTCTTAGAGTTACCTCTATGCTTGTAGTCCGTTGATATTCAGGCAGACATGCCAAATTTCATTGTGATACTGCACACTACGAAAAAGACATGTACATTTCAGTGCTCTGAGACCGACACATGCAAGCGGCCCTTTTGACATAATAATCAGTTGAAAAGGACGAGAAAATCACTTCAATCAAACGCCCTTTTCGTCGAGTTGCATATGTTTCAGTTTCAGGACACTTAATTTTACATGCAATGTTTGTTTACGTTCCATGATTTACGTCAATGCTGAATTACGTCTCGTGTAAAACTAATAATTTCTAAGTGTGTGTCTTTAGTTTTGTTTTGACAGCTGATTGTTGTTGACGTGTTTGGCATCATGTTGAGTATGGATAAAAACGATTTTCGTTGTCTCATAAAACATTTTTTTTGAGATGCAAAACGGTTAAGGAAACAAAAGAAAAAAGTTGGATAAATATTATGGGGCTAATGCTCCGTTAGATTACACCGTCAAATATTGGTTTCGAGAGTTTCGTGGTGGCACAACTCCACTACCGATCAAGTCCGCAGTGGCAGGCTCTCCGATGTGGTTACATAGGACAATGTCAAAAAATAAATGAAATGGTGTTGGCTGACCGGAAAGTGAAGGTGCGCGAGCTAGCAGATACCGCAAAGATTAGTACTGAGAGCACACGCCATATTTTGGGCGAGATTCTGCATATGAAAAAGTTATCCTGCCGCTGGGTGCCGCGCAAGCTCACTCCTGACCAAAAACACGAACGCGAGAGCACTGATGCGGAATCGAGCGGACTTTTGGCGTCGATTAGTAACTGTTGATAAAACCTGGATCCACTACTACACCCCAGAGAACAGAATGAGTGCCCGGCAATGAACTGAAGCCGGCACGAGTGCTCCAAAGCGGCCGAGGGAGGCTCCATGGGTCGGAAAGGTTATGGCGTCGGTTTTTTTGGGATTGTCATGGCATACTCTTCGTGGACTACCTTGAAAATGGAAAAAACCATCAACAGCGAGTATTACTGTGTATTATTGGAGCGGTTGAACGCCGAAATCACTGCAAAACGGCCTCACATGAAGCGAATTTGTGGTTTGTTTTTGCAAGGTAATGCGCCGGCACACAAGAGCATCGCAACCACGGCTAAGATCAATGACTTACGACTCCAATTGCTTCCGCATCCACCGTATTCACCCGATTTGGCTCCCTCAGACTATTATCTCTTCCCAAACCTCATAAGATGGCTGATCAATAAATAATTCTGCTCACATGAGGAAATCATCGACGCCGCGGAGGAGTATTTTGCAGACCTTCCGGAAAATTACTTTTCGTACGGGATCATGAAGTTGGAAAATCGCTGAAATAAGTGTATCGAGCTAAAAGGGAACTACCGTGCCGATTCAAATTTCGGACACTTAAACTCGAATTTCGGACACTTTTAAAAGTTGATTATCTCGGTCGAATATGATCCACATGTCTTGTAAATTTTAAATTTTTTTGACTAGTGCCCTCCACGATCATCTAACATTATTACTTTGTTTCTAACTGGATGTAATATTTAATTAAAAATGAAAGTGTCCGAAATTTGAATCGTCCGAAATTTGAATCGGAACGGTATATTGAAAAAAAAAATAAAAATAAAAAAAAAACATTTAAAAAAATGTTATTCCCAAGGAGGCTCTTTTCACCCCACCTAGTATCCTTACGAATTAGCAAAAGTTACTCACTCTTTGAGTGAGTGTCGTTTTCTGTGTTTCGACTAGATAGGAGATTGCAATCTATACTAAACTTATTTAGATGGGTACGACCTATTGTATACTGGACACAGGGTGACCAGTTAACCGGGAAATCGGGAAAAAGTCGGATTTTCTAAATCACCGGAAGAAGTCCGTGAATTTCGATGATGAACCGGGAAAATATACTTCGTCCTCTCTTTGAAAAATAATAATCTTCTCAACTACAAGATTGCCGGATACAATCACTTTGAAGAACTTATTCGATAATTTTGATGATAATTCCAAAGGATTTTAGAGGAAATTTTAGAATGAATTCTAGAGATAATAAGGTATGTAAGATACAAATTTCAATGGAGTTTCTGGAAGTATTCTTATAGAGTTTTGACTACACTGTCAAGTCAACTGTATGAGTTCAAAGTAGAATTAATAGGTAGTTCTGTATGAAATTACATGACGATTGTTAAGAGGATTACAGGTTAATTTTTAATGCATATTCTAAATAAATTCCGATAAGAATGTTAAGAGAGTTCCTATGAGAACTTCAAAGAAATTCCGAGCGTTCTGAATTCTGAGGGAATTAGAACGATAATTTCAAGTGAATGCTTACGAAAGTTTCAAGGAACATCCGAGAAAAATATCAGGGTTTTCGGATTTTCAATTAAATTTCTTAACCATTTATTTTGTCATTTATATATTATTGAATGGAACAGCAAAATGGTATCGTAGTTCTACGTCAACATTGCAGTCGTGCGTTAGGCACAACCCTCAACTTTTTAATATCATTATTATAAATATTACTTTTCTTTTGATATTTTGATATTGCCTCAGCTGTTCAAAAGCTAAGATTTTTTCATAATAGACATTATTGGAAAAATCCACCCTAACATGGAAATGGTCACTCTAATGACAAAATAAAAATACGGTTCTAATATTTTGCGACAGGAAACAAAACAACCAATTTTTACGAAATTCTGAGAACCACTATAACGTTTTGCTATGGAATGGCTGTATAGATACAGATATGTTTGCAATTCAATATATCCTAAAAGAAATATAAAATCTCTGTTAAACTCTTTGGCATCAGTAAAATAAATAAAAAAATGTGGGCATTTTGAAATATTTGCATTTAAATTTTGCAAATGAAAAAATCGCTGGAATGGCAGCATTGTAGATACATGCATCACGATCACATAATTTGATTGTACGTTGCTTCAAAAATTTTAACCTATGTCGTTTTTTTTTTTGATTCCAGAACTATGAAGAAATGAAAAAAGGTGTTAATTAAAAATCGGCATTATTTTGATTTATACCATATTGCTCCAAAGTTGCCTCCGAAATAACTTCAATTCCCCGACTTCATAATCATCAAAAAAAAAAAGGTTGCGCAAACATAGTAAGTCGTCTTCATAGTGTCCCAACGCGATCTGCACGTCCAGATCAACGTGATGATGCCGAGGGTTGCCTCTCCCTATAATCAGAGAGCCGTCCGGTTGGCTTCAACTGTCACTTTGCTTCATATGATGTGACAAGTGCCAACGGACCGATTCGAGCAGTTTGTATAAAAAAAATAATACGATTAATTCCACTAACGTTAAATTTCGTGCATTCCCAACAAGTGTGGGCTGTCGTAGAATCCCAGCATGCGGTAGTTTACCCAATGGCAAATGAAAACAATTTATTCCTTGACCAGTCACAGATCCAGTACCACACGGTCAATCACAGTTCCGCCATGGCCAATTCACACGATTATTGCCAATTTCCGAGTCGTTCGACGGTGACGAAGAGACAAACGTGTAGCGCGGTTATCGCAGCAAAACAATCCAACCCGTTGTTGTCTTGCTATCCAAACAGTGCGGAATTAGTTTCATTTCACCTGCTGGTCTCGATGGGTTTCTTTTTTGCGTAATTAAAACATTACTCATTGCTGAAGTCGGTCGAATTGTGCAGACAGCTTTTTGCCTCAATACTCACCCGACTTCAGACGGGGCGGCAGGATGTCAAAGTGTCACAGACATATATGAGTGCGGCATGAGCACTTTCAAGACTTGGTCCGATGACGCAGCGCCTTCATTTCCTGAGAGACATTGCGAATCGGCGGACTTTTCCTTCAGCACCTACTTTTTTTTATTTAGCATGTTATGCAATCGCCCGTTTGAGTGGACCGAGTGTGTCAAACGTAATGCAATCATAATTGAACCATATTAGTTCAGCTTCGTCCGATTGGTACGCATTTAGCGAGATTGTGCTTTCTCATTCTACCTTTCATTCTTCGATTGGGCTTCTCACTATCGTCGTTGCATAAAAATTCAGTACCTGTGTCACTTTCACTGCGACCAAATCAGTGGCTACCAGTCTTAACCAATTATGAGCTTCGAAAAGTATCAATTATGTTATCTTTACTGTTAACCATAAAGACCCCCATCAGGATCCATGGGCTTCACCTTAGCAAATTGACTTCACGACTTAGGCCTGCTGCCAAACGCCGCTCTTGTACTCGGGTCGGAGGAGACGTCACGGCCCGTGCCAATCTTGATGTGCCCAACTATTTACTCGCCGCTTTTCAGCTACCTACCAAGTGTCAGCCGACATTCGATCAGTCACGAATGTCCCAGCCATACGACTGTGCTGGACCATTGATCTCGTTAAAAGTGAGCATACAGCGGTATGGTGTCGTTTGATGATGGTTAGAGCTACCTCGTTCGATGAATTGAGACATTTTTACGACATTACGACATGGGGCGTGTCGTGTAGAATGTGAACCTGAATGATTACTAGGCATCGGTTTGTGAACCTCCTTCTTATCTTCAAGTGGAATTTTTCACCTTCTATGTTACGGGCCATTCAATAATTACGCAAGAACTTCTTAGGGAATTTAACAGCCTCCCGCCCCGTCCCATTTTAGAACGTTGAGAGCTTTCAAAGCATGTGACATGAATCATTTTTACATTAATATATTGTGTGGCAAGTACAATCATTCCTTATGCCTTGGTAAGTCAAGCAGTTTTACAACATGAAAAATTCTTCACTGAACCAAGAATCGAACCCAGATCCCTCTAGTATGGTCTTGCCATATAGCTGCACCTTTACTGACTAAGCTAAGAGTTGTTCCGCAGAAAACCTATACTAATCCATCTGCAGTGAGATCTGACCCTTCTCAATAAATTATATTGCCAGAAAAATGCTAGAAACATATCCGGATGTGACCAACGTACGTCAGGGAACTTAACATGACTGCCAACGCACAAAGGTTTAGAAGCGCCGAAACGTGCATTTTATTAATTAAGCGAAAGCGGATTATTTTAGACATACACACTTAGAAATAGCTAATTTTACACGTGACGGAATCCATCTTTGACATAAAAGATGAGACGTAAACAAACATGTCATGTAATATTAAGTGCTCCGAGACTGAAAAATTCGTTGCTCAACGAAGAGTACGTTTGATTGAGCTATATTTTGCGTCTGTTATGACTCAACTTTATGTCAAAATTGACGCTCGTATATGTCACTCTCGGAGCACCTAAATTTACATGATTTTTTCTACGTGTTTAGGGCAGTCAAATGAGGAATCTTAAAAACTTAAGAACCCAAATTTAATAAAAACAATTACTAGAAATTTACTCGAAAGTCTTTTCGGTTGATCATTTTTGCCCCTGGGGGATGACACAGGATTATCTCATGTTTACCCAAATCTCTCAAAAAATTTCCAACGTGCACAAAATTTCAATCCATCCTACACACTTAGAAAAAATCATGTAAATTTAGGTGCTCTGAGACTGACATATACGAGCGTCAATTTTGACATAAAATAGATTCATAATAGACGTGAAATTCAACTCAATCAAACGTACTTTTCGTCAAGTAACGTACTTTTCAGTCTCGGAGCACTTAATTTAACATGTAATATTTGTTTAAGTCTGATGCTTTATGTCAAAGATGGATTCCGTCACGTGTAAAATTAGTTATTTCTAAGTGTGTATCTATTATTTCTATTCCCAACTTATCCCTTGTGCATGCACACAAATTGCCAAGCATGAAGTGCAGTTTCTAGTAGTTTTCATGATGACCGAGGAGCACTGTCAGTAAAAAAATAAAAAAAATAAAATAAACGACACACTTAGCAAAAAATCATGTAAATTTAGGTGCTCTGAGACTGACATATACAAGCGTCAATTCTGACATTAAATTAAATCAAAACAGATATGAAATTCTACTAAATCAAACGTACTTTTCGTCGAGTAACGACCTTTTCAGTCTCGGAGCTTTTAATTTTACATGACGTATTTGCTTACGTCTAATCCTTTATGTCAAATATGGATTCTGTCACGTGTAAAATTAGTTATTTCTAAGTGTGTACGGATCACTCGTTCATAATCAGTCGCGGGGGCAAAAACATTAAGCGCATCATGGAAGAGACGACAGCACACATTTACTTCCCGGACTAAAACCGTTAAAATCCGATGGAGAAGAGCAACTAGGCGTCGGTGTGTGGTATCATGGAAGGTTCCGAACGGGCGCGATGCCCCTGTTTGATTTCGTTCAAACTGCTGATCCCCGGGAAAAGCCTCACTGGACATCAAAATTCCCTATGTCAAGCAGGTGGAAAAGGAATTCAACGTGCAGGTCATTTCTTTCTACTCAGCCCAAATTCTACTCGTCGCTGGTGCTGGTCAAAGATTTGGAGAAGGAATAGCTTATGATGAAGGAATCCACCAACCGGCTGATACACTTTCTGTGCGAGAATATTAAGAATCTAATTCCCGTCCAAATACAGCTGGGAATATTAAGCAAAACCCAGTCATTCATCACCACCACCCGTTCTTCTTACAGTGCAGTTTCGACCTATTCGGTACGGAACCGTTTTGCTATGAGTTTGGTTATGGAGTGTTTATATCTGTGCTGGTGCTAGTGAGCTGATAAGTAGTCAGCATAATGTAAACAGGGTGTCAGCATCTACCAGCATGAGATTTCAGGAGCAACTGAAATTCATGCTAAGTGGTTGAGCTGGTTGAGCTAACCCAAGTAACAATTCAAGCTGAACAATAAGAACAGAAGCTGATTATTGGTTCATTTAAGGTGTACAAAGCTGATTAACATTAGGCTGAATATATAGTTGATTTGAAGTGCATGAAGCGAATTGTATCCCCATAATCCAACCTCATTAAGTTAGCTGTTCTAAAGATTGAACAAGCCTTCTTTAAGCTTAACACAACTGCACAAATCAGCAAGGCGTTACACATATTTTGATAAATTTATTTGTTGAGTATCTGTGTCACTCGTTGCATTTCCGGCATTTTAGTTCTTCTTAATTCACTGCCTACCTTTATAATTACAAGCAGTGACAGCAATTGAGACTAGGGAGAGGAGATTTTCAGGAATAGCTCCAGGTAGCTGTGTGCTGCGACGACGTCGGAAGAATTAACAATTGTATTTCAGTGTTCTGTATGTTATATTGCACTGAAGTTGCAGACCGCATTCCTAAATTAATGACCATACCTTTTGCCACACATATGCTTAAGTGGTCCAGGAGGTATGGTTGACGCTTGTGAATCAGCGACTGCCGCTTCAAATCATGAAATGCAAAGGTAATTTTTAGACTTATATTAACGATATAAATATGTAAATCCAATTAGCCAGCAACAAGATAAAAGCAGTTCCACATAAATGCATAAGATATGAAGAGATATTCCATTATTATTTTTGATGTAGAACTAGAAGGCTGAACTAGGATTGTAAAAAACTGTGATTTAATGCCTTAAAAGCTTATAATTTATATTACTGTAAAGCTTTTGGCTGATTAAAATCACCAGATTTAGATCTTTAAAAGCTGAAGAAAGGTTAACGTGGTCTATGTACAGTAATTATTCAATCTAAGACTGAATTAAAATCGATTAAACAGCTTTTGTTAAGCATCAAATTGTTGCCTAGGGAAACAACATATATGTAAACACCCCATTATTATTGTTGCAGCAGATGTTTCACCTTTTTACACCTATCCTCTTTCATTGCCCTGCAATAAGATCCAGTTTTTCAAACTGCCGAAAACCCTTAGCAGTGCTGCTGCTCCATAACATATTTAAGCACCGACCATGTAACATTAAATGCGGCCATTCTTTGCTCGACTGTCGAGCTGTTCAGTCCGTATTTTCGCTCGAGTTCTCGATTCGATTTTGTTTCGTTTTGTGCTGTCGCGTTGCGCCGTGGAGGTGTCGCCACCTTCTCGCGTTCTGGCAAGTTTAATTGAACTTGCAAACACGAAACAAATGGTGCGTAAACGTGCCAATGAGCCAGCAGCGGGCCCTTCAAAGAAGGTGCTAATCAAGCCCAGCGCGTCGCAGGATGACGCAGGAAAACGAGTACTGCAAGCCATCCAGTATGCAGTACTTCCAGAAGAAAATGGCGATGGTGACGCCGTTCCCATTGCAAGACGAGAGCGGATTCCCCCGCTTTTCACGCCGGTGAAGGATGTTGCCAAGCTGGGTGCCGAACTGGCAAAACACAAGCTGCTGCCTCGCTTTAAGCTTTGCAGCATCGGTACCAAAATCATGTGCTCCAGCCTGGAGGAGTACAAACAAATAGGAAGTTTCCTGAAGAACAACAACGTGGACTTCTTCACGCATGATCTGCCATCGAGCAAGACACTGAAGGTGGTTTTGCGTGGATTACCGTCGTTCGAGGCTGCTGCGGTGAAGGCCGAGCTGGTGCGGCTTGGGCTCCAACCTGAGGCCGTGTTCCAGATGAACCGGCGTCCCAACCAAAACACCAGCTTCCGTGATCAGTTGTTCCTGGTGCATTTCACGAAGGGATCCACCAGTCTTGCGGCTCTGAGATCCAAAATCCGGGACCTGTTTCAGGTCATCATCAGTTGGGAGCATTACAAACCCCAACATCGTGATGTAACGCCGTGTATGAACTGCCTCTCATATGGCCATGGCACCAAAAACTGCCACATGAAGACAAACTGCGGCAAGTGTGCTGGAACTCACTCAACTGCGTCCTGTGAGCAAGTCGATGACATCGAGCCAACGTGTGTCAACTGCGGTGGAAACCACCAAGCCTCCAATCGCGGATGTCCCAAGCGAGTGGAGTTCATTAATATCCGTCGGAAGGCCACAATCAACAACCAGCTCGGTCACCATTGTAATCATCGTTCGCCTCCTGTACTAACGGAAGTCCAGTACCCAGCTCTCCAGCCCCGTCGACATGTTCCAAACCTAGCCCCGCTTCCACTTAACAACCAACAAGCCAATCCTGCGAGTATCCAAATGGTTCCCAACAGTCGGACAGTTCAGCATCGTCTCGCTGCTGCTGCGGCCCAGGAAATTCCAGGTTCATCCACCGCCCCTGGTTTATCATACGCTGGTGCTGTCTCAGGTGAATCTGTCGACGATTCTTCGTTCACCTCGGAGGAA
Organism: Ochlerotatus camptorhynchus; assembly: GCF_037179485.1. NCBI lineage: Eukaryota > Metazoa > Arthropoda > Insecta > Diptera > Culicidae > Ochlerotatus > Ochlerotatus camptorhynchus. The sequence continues at coordinate 795,887 of NW_027040499.1, read as the reverse complement.
CTTGTGACGCTCGTGGCCGAGGTCATCATCATCATGCGTACCTGCAAGACTCGATCTGAACAGCTTCATGCTGCCTTGTCACTCGTTACCAAGTATGGACCGTGAAGCTATAAAAATTGCAAATTGGAACGCTTGCTCACTGACGAACAAGCATAGAGAGCTACTCGATTTCCTCAACACCAAGGAGGCCGACATTGCTATCATCACCGAGACGCATCTGAAGCCCGAACTGAACATATTCCTTCCCGACTTCCGGCTCGTCAGACTTGATCACACCTGCTCTGGAGGTGGAGGAGTGGCCATCGCTGCAAGACGGAACATCAGTTGCCGGCTGCTACCAAACTTACAGCTGAAAACAATTGAAGCCATCGGAGTGGAGGTGAGCACATCACTTGGCCCAATCACCATCATCGCAGCCTTCTGCCCCAAGCAAACCAACATCAGGGACGGGTCGTCAGTGGCCCTCCGGAAAGACATCATCAAACTCACCCGGAGGAGCGGGAACTTTATCATCGCTGGCGATCTGAACGCAAAACATCAAGCTTGGGGCAACGGTCGGAGCAATAGAAACGGCATCGTCCTCAATGAAGACCTGCAAGAGGGCCACTATATCATCTTGGCCCTGGACTCTCCCACCCGGTTGAGTCGGTCTGGGGTCCATGCGACCATCGACATCTTCGTAAGCAACATGGGACACAACATCGCAACCTGTGGCATTCCAGGAGCTGAGCTCGGACCACTACCCGGTGGTGGCCGAAGTTGGATCCTCGGTAAACCGATTCGAGGCTTCCCGGCGCAACTACCATCGAGTCAACTGAGCGCAATCGCAACACTGCGTCGACACAACCATCGACTACGATGTCCAACCGGGGACGTCCGAAGATGTTGACCGGTGTCTGCAAACCATCGAGGAGGCGATTTCCCGGGCCAGGGAACAACACGTGCCAGTAGCCAGACAGGTGAGTAACACTCTGAACCTTGACAGCCCTACCAAAGATCTCATTAGACTCCGTAGCACCATTCGTAGGTAGTACCAGCGTACTGGCCTGCCTAACTTAAAGACCAATTGTAATCGATTAACAAAGATCATTCAGGCCAGGATGGTGGATCTCAGAAATAACGATTTTGCTAGTAAGATCCACTCTCTCCCAGATTGTGCTAAGCCCTTCTGAAAACTTACAAAAATTCTTAAAAACAAGCCTAGGCCCATTCCACCACTGACCCCACTGGATCGTCCCGGCGACCCAGTGGTTCATCTGATAACTCCTGAAGAGAAGGCTGCCGCGATAGGTCAACACTTCGTCAGCTCCCATAATCGAACATCAGTCAGCCCTCATGAATCTGAGGTTGCTGATAATGCAACCAATGTTCTTCAGATTCCTAACATTTTTCCAGAGTAATCCGAGATTACGGCTGACGAACTGTTGGCCTATATAAAATCATCTAAAAACATGTAGGCCTCAGGTTTCGACAACATCCTGAATCTGAAGTGCCTCAGACTTGGCTACTTCCCCTCGTGTTAGATGTCAGCTAAAGTCATACCCATCCGGAAACCTGGGAAGGATCCGTCCTCTCCTTCAAGTTATCGACCAATCAGCCTTCTCTCAGGGTTATCAAAACTGTTCGAAAGAGCAGTGTACCACCGGCTTCTAACATCTGCCGATGAAAACTACTTGTTACTCGAGGAACAGTTTGGTTTTCGGAAAGGTCGTTCGACCGTCCACCAGCTGACTCGAGTAACAAACATTCTCAGACGGAACAAGTCTGTTTCGAAAACATCTGCCATGGCGTTGTTGGACGTTGAAAAAGCGTTCGACAATGTCTGGCATGATGGCCTGGTGTTCAAATTGCAGCAGTACGGTCTTCCAATCTTCCTAGTGAAGATAATAAACAACTATCTATCAGACAGGACGTTCCGAGTCTCTCTGGGTGGCATCACATCGGATGTTTTCAACATCGGTGCCGGGGTTCCACAAGGAAGCATCCTTGGCCCCATCCTATTCAACCTGTTCACCTCCGATATGCCGGCTCTCCCTGATGGTGGATCGTTGTCTCTGTTCGCAGATGACACATCCATCGTCTACAAGGGTAGGGTCATCGGAGCTCTGACTGCCAAACTTCAGAGAGGCCTGGACCTCCTGTCTGAATATTTCAACAGCTGGAAGATCCGTATCAACGTGGCAAAGACCCAGGTCATTATCTTTCCACACTCTAAATCTCCTAGACTTGTTCCGTCGGAGAATAACAAGATCTGCCTGAACGGCACAGTGGTGGAATGGTCCAAAGAGGTCGTGTACCTCGGGATAACACTAGACAGCAAGCTTCTTTTCAGGGAGCACGTTGACAAAACAAAAACCAAGTGCAACATCTTGATAAGATCGTTGTATCCACTTATCAACAGGAAGTCAACCCTGTCCCTGAAAAATAAGCTTGCTGTTTACAAACAAATCATCCTTCCTGTAATCGAGTACGGTATGCCAATCTGGGAGAGTTGCACAAAATGCCATCACCTTAAACTCCAAAGGATCCAGAACAAGATCGTTAGGATGGTCCTAAATAGTCCCCCGCGGACTAGAAATTCTGATATCCACCTCCTGGCTGTAATTCAGACATTAGAAGAACGGAGAGTATTCATCCTGGAAAGGTTCAGAGACACCTGTCTGAGATCAAATCATCAGATCATACGTGATCTAGCACGTTAGGTTAAGTTATACTCGTAGTTACCCAAGTAACATTTTAAGTTTTATGAAATACTACAAAGCAACTATAAAACAACATTCATAAAACCCTGGTCAAGGCTATTTTGTCATTAATGCATCCACCAAAACCTCATTAAGACTAGAATATGTCTAGTTGGCCCACCCTGGAGAAGGTTCTGAAGGGTGTATTCTCGAAAGTCGTCAAGATTGATTTACTGCAAAAGGTTGTATGACGAACGCATACAGAACCATTTGAAAGCTACAATAAAAGCTATTTAGCAACAATAAAAACCCTTTTCGAGCCATTTCCCCTAGCCGCATGCTGAATCCACTAGGAAAGCATCAATCAAGATAGAAAAGGATTTATGAATCCGATCTTATCAAAATAATTAAAATAGAAACTGATGGTATAAAAATATTGTTGAATATCCAAATTTATTACAATAGTTTTAAGTGACCAGGTCGTGGTCGATTTGACCAATTATTTAACATTGAAAAAAAAATATTCTTCAGATCGAGCTTGGTCGACATTTTTTTAAATGATTTTTGCATTTAAATGTTTGCTCATTGCTAAATTTACCAAAATATAGTTATATCCAAGGCAACATAGATTGAAAAACGAAGATTGTAAAAAAATAAGCAAACTAATTGTAACATGGCGGTGGCATAAAAGTTGATTTTCATGGGTCATTTGTGAAAAAGTTGTTTTGCTTTCAAGAATTCCTTAACAAATTAATAAGGTTTTAAAATGGCTTTTATGAAGAAAACTTGCAGGCTGAATTGTATTTATCCAAAGCCAATTTGCTTGATCCTAAACCATTCAGATTAATAGCAGCATTTATGGAGGCAAAGTTGCCTGCAGAAAGTTAAACGTCAAAGTTTGAATATCTTCCGATAGTTGCGCTGTGAGATCCAGGATTCTTCCAGGCGGTTTTCTCCCGATGGATTGGGAGCAGTTACTCAGATAGTTTGCGATACTGTTTTACAAAATTTCGCATTTCGAACAGCTGGAAGCGCAATCGTTCCCGAAAAAGATCCCCTTCTTCCGGATGGTTACAGAAGTGCACCATCCAATGATGCAGAGATGTACGGTTGAATAAAATTTTCGAAGAGTCTTTCGCCGAATAAAATCGCTGCTTTGGATCGGAAACCAGCTGATCTCCGCTAACTAACAGTTTCAGTGGTTTGCTGTCGGTTGTTATTTCGATTGTCATCGCAAGATCTGGAGAAGGCTGGTATGTTTTTCAACTTTAGACAATGTTTTATGAGTTCGAGGGCCCCGCTCACTTTACTCTTCTCCGACAGATGGTCAGTCGTTGATGGTGTGCTGGTTCTTCTAAAGAAGTAAATTTATCTGAAATTGACTTGATTTTTTCATCCTACTTCGTCTATCCTTCGAGATTTCCTTGTCATAGATTTGGCATTTAGTAACTATGAGGAACCATCTTTTAAGCTCAATTTGTAAACAAAGTAAATGGGGAGTTAATGATGCTTTTTAAAAAGGCTAAAAAGCAAGAATAAATGCTTTTTTCTCTAATGCAAAACCTAATAGTTTTATGGTTGCTTTTATAATGAACATGTTTATAAAGTATTTTATAATGACATTAATAAACAATTGCTAATGACGTTTATGCTTGAATTATAGAACAGTTTAAGGAGGGATTGATAACTGTTTAAAATTTATTTTTAAAACAAGACAGTTTTTGACTTTCTTGCCAGACTATAAAAGGTTTTTAAAACAGCAAAAAGCTGAATTACTAAGCAGGAATGTTTTACACCTTAAAATGCTATATTTAAACTAAGTGGATTGTTCATTGCCGTTATAAACCATCATAAATCAGAGTGGATGCTAAATGGTTACTGCATTGCTACTTGGGTAGGTAGGTTATCACTTTTTTCAATTCAAATAAAACACATCCCCAAAGGGATATTCTGTAAACTAGTTGAAAAACGCAAATATTAAATTAGAATATCAAATTAAACAAAGATGAAGAGCCATATAGGCTAATCAATTAATATGATAAATCAATGTACTACCATAATCAACAGAGATAAACATAATTTTACTACTACTACATTAAATGCGGCAAGGTGGCAAACAATGTAATGTCCTAGAAAACTTTTGTATTTTTCGGAACGCTAAGCGACATGTACCAAGCTTAATCGTATAGGAAAGGAAAAGCTGTCAAATTAGGACCACCCTAATGAAAAATACCATGAACGAACGATAACCCAAATGATTGAACTATTCCACCAATTGTTTGGATGATACCCCGAACACGTCGTTTAGCAAATTAGCCATAACATTTTTATTAGGGCAGAGCACCAGAGAAATTTGGCTTCACTCGAGTTGTTCGCAGATGACAGGCGTTGCAATTCTGTTTGCTCTTCGCGTCGAATCTCTCTAAAAATATTTAACACCCCTTACATCTAACCCATTCCTTGATCCATTCCCAACTATTTTTTCTATCCCAGCTCTATTTTCTTCAAGACGATACACTAAAAAAATCCCATAAATTATGTTTGTCTCCGATAATCACAAGTAATTACTATACTGAAAAAATGCATCCAAATGAGTGTCGTTCCCCCTATTTTGCCCCATATCGATACTTTCATATTTGAGACTTCAAAAATGCCCTAATAATAAACAAAACGCTCAATATGATTAGGTAATCATGCAAAATCTGGCTAAAACACTGTTAAATAAATGATCCAGAGGATTGGGACGATTTTTCAAGATTCAGACGTAGAGAATGTTTTGTTTTAGATTTCATGCGAGAAATGGTTTCAAGAATCGGGACAAAATAGATCATGATTCATAAAATGTCAATTTGCTCGATATTGTGCAATTTATGCCTTCTTTATGATCCATGTCCCGGATGTGAAGTATACATATTTATTTTTATTTTTTATATTGTAGTCTCTTATACACTTTTGGATAATTCGTGACTTGTCCGGGATTGGATTTGAACTCGTGACTTTATTGTGAGAGGTACGCCGGGGCCGTCCCCGTGTGCTCAAGCCAATTTATTTGTAGATGGTTGATCTTGGAATTGAAAATGGACAGTTGTTCTTCGGTGTGTTCACATTCTTGCGACTTTGAATGTTCCTACATACCTGGAATAAAAAATGATGCTCTATCCTTAATATTCAACATTGTAGATGTTGATATATGTTAAAGTAGTTTTGATGAGTAATGCTTGTGAGTTGCTGCGTATTGAAACTACTGCAGTCACACGTTTTTTACTCTTTTTTGCATCGATTTACGTTATTGGTCTGCAGTTTTTTTTTTAATTTTGTTTTTTCATTTAAGTTCATAAACAGTAATGTTTTTGATATAGGTAATTTGAAATACTTTTTTTCGAGTAAAATTTTTTTAAATTAGTTCAAGTCCGATCGAGTAATTCGTTCAATCCAAAGAAGCCCACCACGACACTACTGAAATTATTATTTGCTGTACAACTAGTTGGCCAATTCGCAACATCACAGAATAGTTAAGACAAGTATTACCAAGACAATTTTAATGACTCATCTATTCATTGAGATCATGAGTGGTGTTCAGGAACGTAGTCAATGATGAAAATTTTCAGTAAGCTTGGTGTTATCAAATTATAACTTATGTAACGCATTGGCTTTTGAGCGCGCTGTTACTGAATCGCCTTTCATTAGACAACACTCTAAGCACCGTTCACGATCGCGACTCGATGGAGGTAACGTTCAACAGCGCTGCGACATTACTGACGAGTAATAATGGTGCAACACATTTATCATGAATGGAACATCTCCTTAGTTCCATTCCTAAGCCATTTCCCAATATTAGACATAAAGACAAGGTTATTCACTTAAAACTGGACATAATAGTCAGTCAGTTCCAGCGATACCCCACCTACCTGTGTTGTTCGTTTCATTAGATCTCATTACTTTTGATTCCCTTCATGTTCCTACCGCAGATAAACACCACACTTCGAGGTTTCCTTTCTATCCCAAAATAATGATGCCGCACTCTTTTTTATATTTGAACAAACGCTGAAAGTGAGGCCTCTGGTTAAGAGCAGATAATCTTTCGCCATTACCACCATCGCGTCGTCGGGACGTGTGGTCAGTCCCCTGGGCTAATCGCGGTAATAAATCTATGAAACGGCAATTTCGGTTGACACCCATCACCTGTCGTCTAAGTCTGTAGGACAAATCATCAAGATGTTGGTGATGATTATATCATTTTGAAAGTATTTTTTTCTATGAACAAATTAGTATGGAGAACGGATGATGGGTTGGAACGTGTGGCCTCCAAAATGGGTGATTCTTTCTTGCGTTGTAAGTGCATTTGGAGACAATGTTATCTAATCGGATGATGTGTGGATTAGCCAGTGGGCTTGATGTCCTCCAGACAATAGGTTTGAGGCATTTTATTCGAAGGATGATGCGTGATAACGACCAGATGTTTGGCGGTGAACGTTAGGTTTATGATCAACATTATGGGTGGGACGAGCTTATCATTATGTGTTTCAATACTGGTTTTGAACTACCGATGTTGGCAAGGACAATTGACTATCAATATGAGAACGTTTATATTTTGTGAAATGTTACAGAGAAGGTTTGTTTTTGTAAATTTACTTGTGTCCACATTCTGGTTCAAATCCGTATTCATTTTGACAACATATCTACAACCAGAGCAGGAACCGATAACTAATCGATAACATATAAATATCTTAATATCTTAACCGCTCCAGGATGGTGAAACTCAGAAATAACGATTTTGCCAACAAGATTCGCTCTCTCCCAGGTTGTGCAGAACCTTTTTGGAAAATGACAAAAATTTTGAAAAATAAGTCGAGACCGATCCCTCCGCTTTCCTCTGTTGACCAGAACTCGGACCCATCCCTACTCATAACCCCAGTTGAAAAGGCCAATGCTCTTGGCCAACATTTTGTGTTTTCACATAATCTTGGCCAAACCATGGTGAGTCCCCATAAGCCTACCGTACTGGAGGCAATGTCGCTGACGCCCCCGTAGTAGTGCATGATGATAGTAGAATATCGGCTGATGAGGTGACAGCAGATTTTAGAAGCACTAAAAACATGAACGCCGGGGGTATGGATGGTGTAGTCAACTTCGAGTTGAAAAACTTGAGTATTGACTTCTACAACCATCTTACCGTTATCTTCAACAAATGTTTGGAGCTTGGCTACTTCCCTGCATGCTGGAAGTTAGCCAAAGTGATTCCAATACACAAGCCTGGCAAAGATCCTACCAGTTCCAAAAGCTATCGCCTTTTGTCCTCCATTGCGAAGCTATTCGAAAACTTGATTCTCAGCCGTCTGCTGGTGTTTTCAAATGATAATAACATCTTTCTCAAAGAGCAATTCGGGTTTAGGGAAGGTCACTCTACCATCCACCAACTCGCACGGGTTACTAATATCATCAAGCGGAACAAGTCCGTTTCCATGGCATTGTTGGACGTCGAGAAGGCGTTCGACAATGCCTGGCATGATGGCCTAGTGTACAAGCTGCATCGATACAACTTTCCGATCTACCTCGTGAAGGTCATCAAAAACTACTTGCCGGGCAGATCATTCCAGGTCTAATTGAACAATGTACCCTCTGATACGTTCAACGTTGATGCAGGGGTCCTTCAGGGTAGCATGCTTGGGCCTATCCTATTCATCATTTTCACGTCAGACGTTCCTCCCCTGCCGGGTGGTAGTATCCTGTCATTGTTCGCAGATGATACCTCCATCATCTATAAGGGTCGAGTGATCCGTGCTCTGGCGAGTAAACTACAATCAGGCATGTCCGACTATTTCAAGAGCTGAAAGATTTGTATCAATGCAGATAAAACACCAACAATTCTGTTTCCACACTCGAATTTACCTCGGCTTGTTTGGGCGATAGATACTGCTGGACAGTTAAACGTGGGAACAATTGCCGACACTCCGTCGCCATTCGGGGTTCTGAAGGAGGTCCCGTTTCGGTTTATCGACCTTGACGCAGAGCTTCCCATTTTGGGAGTTTGCTTGGAGGAACCAGCCAACATCGCAATAGCATGCGCATACCTGCCTTGTGAAAGATCAGCAAACCTCAACGGTCAAATCGACAGCATCTTCGATAACCTACCTGAACCGCGTATATTTTTGGGTGACTTGAACGTGCACCACTCTAGCTGGGGGTGCCCCCAGTTCGACTCAAGGGGTTCCACACTGGTAGACAAGTTCGAAAGGGAGGATATGATCAACCTTAATGACGGATCGCCAACCTTCTTCAATGTACGACACACCACGGCAATCAATGTAACTGCTGTTAGTCGTTCCCTCGCTGGAAGAATGCAGTGGAGCGTCAATCTGGACCTCTAACGGTAGCGATCATTACCCGGTTCAGGTGCAACTCTTTGCCGCCGCTATATCGGCAGAAACGCGGAGATCTCGGCGGCGCTATGACGAAGCCGATTGGGAGAGTTACGGTGAAACCTTCCAGTCGTTCCTTCAACAACGTAACCCTGACAGCATCGAGAGTCTCACTGAAGCAATAAACGCAGCTGCGTCAGCAACCATCCCGAAAACCGTAAAGCTCTCAGATGGTGGAACGAGGAAACGAAAAAGGCAGTTAAGGCCCGACGAAAAGCCCTTCCACGAGTCAAATGGTTTCCCATAGATGATCCGGACAGGGAAAACGTGCTCTGTATCTATCGAGAACGGCACAACCAGTGTCGCCAATTGGTCCGAGATGCCAAACGATCCAGTTGGACGGACTTCCTCGAAAGCATAAATGCCTCACAGTCTTTGGCGGAGCTCTGGGGTAAGGTCAACGCCCTCAATGGCAAGTGCCGTACGGCCACATTGCATATACAGGTAGACGGCGCTGCAGTCTCCGACCACACAATCGTTGCAGATAAGCTTGGCGACTATTTCGCTGACCTCTATGCGATTTCCAAACACGAGGCGACCTTTCAACGGCTAGTAAATCCATCGACTTCGTCCGTAAGCAGTTTTCGAGTTTCTCCGGACACGAACAACCTGAGGATCAACCAATCAGCCGGCCCAGGCGAGATCGGCTACCCACTGCTCAAGAACCTGCCTATCCCCGGTAAAGTATAAATGCTGGAACTCTTCAACTAGCTTTGGCAGACAGACCCATCCCCAAAGCAAACGAGCCGACACGGGACGTGGCAAAGTTCCGACACATTGTGTTCACCTGCTGCATGGCAAAGGTGTTCGAGCGGATGGTCAACCGACGACTAAAGCAGTTTCTCGAGTCTGGCGGCTTTCTAGACCATCGCCAACACGCATTCCGGCAAGGCATCGGTACATCCACGTATTTTGCGACGCTAGTCGACGGTCTCCATACGGAGTTGGTTTCCCTGGACATTGCAAAAGCCTTCAACCGTACATGGACGACCGCGGTACTGAAATAACTCGTCAGTTGGGGCCTTAGTGGCCATATCATCCAATTCGTCCAAAATTTCCTGACTGGCAGATCCTTCCGAGTCTCGGTAGGTAATACCAAATCCCGCACTTTCTGCGAGGAAACTGGTGTTCCCCATCGCTGTCACTTTGTTCCTGGTAGCCATGAACAGTGTCTTCGAGCGGTTACCAGCGAACATCTACATTTTCGTGTACGCAGACGACGTAGCCACAGGTCAAACTTCGGGACGAACGAGGATTAGAGCCCAAGCAGGAGTTTCCGCCGTAGCGAGATGGGCCGCTTCGAAAGGTTTTCACCTGTCTGCTGAAAAGAGCGCTAGGTGCCACGTTTGCCAGTACCGACATCGGGTCTGCGGACCTTCCATAAAGATCGGTAATCAAGCTATCGCATTGAAGAAAACTGTGAAACTGCTGGGGGTTGTCATTGACCGGTCGCTGAGTTTTCAAGGGGTCAAGGCCAGCTGTCGCAGCAGGATAAACCTCATCAGCACAATCTCCCGTCCCCACCGATCCAACAACAGAGAAGTACGTTTCCGTGTTGCCCGGGCCATCGTAGACAGCCGGCTGATGTATGGACTGGAGCTACCGACAAGGCAATACAAATACTCGCTCCGGTGTACAATAGCTACCCGCGCATCATCTCCGGTCTCCTACCCTCGACCCCAGCCGATGCCAGCTGTGTCGGAGCCAGCACTCTCCCTTTCCGGTACCATATCTACGCAGCCATTGCCAATAAAGCTGCTGCATTTTCAGCAAATACCGCCGAAATCGAGGGGGACAGAGTTCTCCGTACAATCGCCAGCGCAGAGCTCCTCCCAGTGGCCAAGATTCACTGGTACGGAGATAAGAGTTGGCAATCTCCCGCACAAAACATCGACAGCCGGATAAAGGAGAAGTTCAGAGCCGGGGACAATTCCGTAGCTCTTAGGAGATCGGTAGCAGACCGGATTGTACCCAAACTACATGCATCGTTACACGGACGGGTCAAGATCGAGAGCTGCCCAGACAACCAGAATGCACGTATATTCAAAGTTGTTTTCGTGATATACAAACATATATACAAACAAACAAGTCGTATAGAATGCAAAAAAATGGCTTATACGTACAAAAGTGGAGGCCATATACGTGCATATTTTCGTTTAATTTTAAACGAGTTGATTTAACATCATATACGATTTGATCTGTAATAACAAATCCATTTTGAAAAGTCTTACGATGTAATCCGGTTTAATTTGTGATACAGTACGACGGAAAAATGAGTCATCGAATATAAGTCGGAAATTTGCATTCTATACTATTTAACTTAAACATAATGCGAGGTATGCCATTCTAATATGCGATTTTGACTTAAACTGTAGCAATTTACGATACTGTCTGTACATTGTTATACGGTTTCTGCACGGAAACAAATCCGATTCCATTTTCATGAATAAAAAATCATGAAATGAAAAAACTTGCCATCCCATGAAATCGTAACAATGATTCATGATTTCGTCATGGAAAATCATGATTTCATAATGCAGTAGAATCAAGACCGCTACAAGCGTTACACGTACTTGGCAAACCGTGTTCATAAACCACACTACATAGGTATCTATTATACGCCCATGAGTCATTATTCCCATTTCGGAGATCGGATTTTTTCCCGTGTGGTTGTCTGGGTGGAGTCCGAATGGGAATCGCTGGTGACATTTCCCCAACGAGTAGAAGTCTGCCAAAACAATGTTCGGTGTTCTCGGCAGAAGCAGAGGCTATTCTTCATGCCGTTACGGTTCCTGTGGATTGCCCAATCCTGATCCTTTCGGACTTCCACAGTGTCCACCCTTGGATCCATGGCATCTTGAAGGTTGCGCCACCAAACACTAAATACGCATGGATTCCCGGACACTGCGGGATCCCAGTTTAACATCTAGGCGGACAACCTAGCCGGGTCAGGTCCATCGGGTCCTCGGTACTCGCACAAGGTACCGTTGCAGGACGTGAAGAGATGGATCACTTGCACAGTGTGGATAGCGTGGGCAACGGAATGGTTCAGTGCCAGACTTCCGTTTATAAGAAAAATTAAACGCGACATCGGAAAGTGGACGGATCTTGCAAACCTGCGAGATCAGAGGATTTTTTCCAGACTCCGGACAGGACACTCCCTAATCTCACGGGATTTCAGCGGAGGACCCTTCAGGAAGACCGGTGAATTCTGCCATATTCCTTCGACGGTGGACGTGCCCTCAACTCAAGCAGCTGTACTGCGCTTTTTGCAGGCGGCGAAGCTATACTGCAGGATTTAGCAGGATTCGGCCGTCCGGACATCCCCGCTGGACGGGGCTCTCAAGGACCTCCTACAGTGGAGCTATGTTTTGTCATTGTTTTTTTTTTCTTTTTATATTTTGTTCTTCTTTTTTGTATCCTTTTAGTCTGTCTTTTTCGTATGCTGATAACTGTGTTATTGTACTAGTTGTTTATATGTTTAGCTAAGTAGATTATCAAAGGTTGAAGTAGCATGATACTCAAGCAATGTGGCTGGGGGACCTCTTGCTAAGGCTTCCCACCCTTTACGGAGATGAACTAGCCTACGGCTAAAAATCTCCTAAATAAAGAAAAAAACTCGGCTTGTTCCGCCTGCTAACGTCAAGGTCCATCTTGATAGCACTCCCATTTAATAGTCGAGTGAAGGAGTCTACCTTGGTTTCTCCCTCGATAGCAAATTGCTATTCCGATTCCATGTGGACAAGACATCCACCAAGTGTAACATCTTGATCAGGTCGCTCTACCCTCTGAAAAACAGGAAGTTCACCATGTCCCTCAAAAACAAGCTTGCTATCCACAAGCAGATTATTCTGCCGGCTTTTGAGTATGGTATGCTAATCTGGGAGAATTGTGCTAAGTGCTAAGCTTCAGAGGATCGAAAACAAAAACCTCAGAATGATCTTTAACAGTCCACTGCGAACTCGTAATTCTGAGATTCACCACCTGGCCGGTCTTCAAACACTCGAGGAGCGAAAGAATTCCACGCTGGAAAGGTTCAGAGTCTGCAATAAAACCACCAGATCATTCGTGATTTGGCAACCTAGTTGAGGTAGGTTCCTGTGCTCGAAACAATCCCATAAAAGGGGATCCTGTAAATGTTTCCGTGAGCGGCATACTAGCGGCAGGGTCATAGCAAGCGTGTTAGTGTAACTAAGGATCGGAAGCTGCATTTGAAGGTGTTGAGAACGGTTAGGTAAAACCCAGGGCTGTCGGATAATGATATCGCCAAGAATTTCAATGCCAGTCAGAAGTATTCGTCAGCGAGAAGGATTTCGATCTTTTCGCGCCAGGAAGCAACCAAACAGGACACTGAAGCAGAATCTAGTGGCCAAAAGACGTGCCTGGAACTTGTACATTGAGGTTCTTACAAAGTACGAAGGATGCATCCTCATGGACGACGAAACGGACGTGAAGATGGATTATGGGCAGCTTCCCGGACAAAAGTTCTATAAAGCCACTGGTCGAGGTGATGTCCCAAGGTATTCGTGGAATTGCTATTATTTCTTGCATTCCAAAACTTTTTGAATCAATCGTAAACGGGTTTTCAGCAGGTGAAAAATCTAATTACAAGTAAACAGCACGGCTTTTTAAAGGTTGCTCAACTACCTCTAATCTTCTAGAATATGTATCTTTCATTCTTAAAGCGTTTGACAGTAGCAATCACGTTGAAGCGCTATACACCGATTTAAGTAAAGCATTTGACCACATCGACATACCATTATTAATCCTCAAATTGCAGAAAATAGAAATGGAGCCTGGACTTTTGAATTGGCTTCAATCATACTTAACACATCGTAAACAAATAGTCCGCTTTCAAAATAAACTTTCAGAACCAACTCTGGGGTACCCCAAGGTTCTTATTTAGACCCACTTCTTTTAATTTTGTACATAAACGACATTTCCTACATACTTAAAAAATAAAACTGCTTGTATATGCAGACGACATGAAGCTCTTCAGGGAAATAAGTAATTCTAGCGATGCAGAAGAATTCCAGAATGAAATCAATATATTCCACACCTGGTGAAGTAAAAGTCTACTTCAACTGAACGTAAGAAAATGTACCGCAATAGCATTTAGTAGAAAAATTGAAAAACCGCATATTGAAATATCATTAGGCAACCAAATAGTAGAAACATTCAAAATTGTAAGAGATCTAGGTGTACCTAATCCTATACTCCAAACTAACTTTTATATAACATTATAATACAATCATTAGTAAAGCAAACAGAATGCTAGGCTTCATTAAAAGGTTCACACATAATTTCGAAGACCCATGCTATTATATACCACATCTGTAAGGCCAATTCTGGAATACTGCCACCTAGTATGGAATCCATTAATTTCCATACAAAAAGAACGCATAGAATCTGTCCAAAAACAGTTCCTTTTACATGCCTTACATAAATTGAATTGGCCTGCATTTCCATCACCATCATATGAAGCGCACTGCATGCTCATCAATATACAAACACTTAAGGAGCGCCGCCAATTTGCAATGCTTTTCTTCATCAACGACATTATTTCAATGCGCATAGATTCGGCAGAAATTCTCGCACTATTAAACTTTTACGCACCTTGTCGATATCTTAGAACACGGAATTTATTTTCTAAAAAATCGTTCAGAACAAACTATGCAAAAAATAGCCCGATCAATCGAATGATGCGCCTGTACAATTTGCATTGCGGAACTATTGACATCACTATGTCCAATCAGAAAATATAAAATAAGCTAAAACAGAATAGAATTAGCTCAGGAACCTTCAAAGGAAAATCCAAAGGCTTCGGTAAATGGTCCTCTAAGGAAAATCAATTCGGACAACTTTTGGGAAGTGAACACGGTTCGTGAAGGGTCTAGTCTTGATAAGCACAAACATAAAAGTCATCAACTATAAATCAATACAGGAAGTAACAAGTTCAGAGGGCTTCAAAATTAGTTATCCATTTGACTTTAAGAGCCTCCCTAAGAGTTAGTTCAGCAACCATCTAGGGCAAGCCTGGGGTACTTGCTGAATTGTTAAACTCAGGTACAGTGCTGCAAAATCTCGACAGTACACGGTGATATTGACAATTCTGCTTTGGTCTCTCATTTGAGCTAACAGTCATAGTCAAGGCAAACCATGTCAATTATCAATGACAATGGTGTCAGTGACGAACATGTGCAGATTTGTTTATTAGCTAAATTTGTTATGAAATTAAATGACCTGAGCAAAACAATCACATGGATCCATTTTAGTGAACAAGTATCTACGTCCTGAGCTACTTGGATAACAATAATGTGACACAGAATGTACTAAATTACACTTTTTGTTACCAGGTGAATCTTTGTCATTGACGAAAAAATGAATGAGATTTTGACGAAGGTTGTTTTGAGGATCTAGTCTGTCAGTGACTATGTGACGAACAATTTTGTCAATATCGCGCGAAAGTCTGTCAATGACAATGACAAATCTCAGCACTGCTCAGGTAGCTTCAATGACTGTTGGTCCTTAACGGAAGGTCTGTGGAACTTCCCACGTTTTACCGCAGACCTTAATGTGACAATCCTAAGTAGTGTATGGGCCATTTTGGACAAATTTTGGGTTGTGAAAAAGTACTTCACCCTTAAGGAAGACAAATATACGTATCTATAATACGTAATAGAAACAATATTCGAGTTTAAGAAAAGATGTGTTTATCGGAAATCTATAAAAAAAATCCTTCTCAAGAGCAGTTGTTATCGTCGTTGGTGAGGTCGCCACCGGGATCGAAATCTAGTAACAGCAAGTTAAACAGGAATTTCGTAGTGATTAAGTTGTGCATTAAAGAGCTCGGTGGCCTTGTGGCGACCGATTTTGCTTACTGTGCAGAAAATTATTGGTTCAATTACAAGCTCCTTCATATTATAGAGTTATACTTTAAACCGGCTTTCTTTAATAATATGATATACAGCGCAATGAAATTGTGTTGCAGGAACGGGTACGTAAAATAAGTAATATTTGAGGGTTAGGAAAAACGTGTTGACCGGAAATCTATATCAAATTATTCTCAACACGCAAACCAAAAATCTATTACAATGAATGTTAGTTCCGTTTCCTATCATCCTCTGTTCATGAACATCGCAACGAATGTTAGAAATTGACCATGCAGACGATGTAATGGTTTTTTGTCTTTTTTATTTCGGGTTCAATCTACGCTTTCGACTATACCAGTAAGCTTGTAGAACGACGCACATTGTAGAACATTGTAGAACGACGCACACACTTATCTCGAATCTCTCCAGCAGAAAAAGCATACGAAGTCGAGCATGCGAGAAAATGAGCGCTTCATGTTTGCTTTTAGGCTGACCATATTCTGAAGCATAGAGAGAGCAGTGGAGAAAGCACAGGTCTGATAGTCGCAACGTCCGTGGTTCGAGTCCTGTCGCAACCTTTTTTCTATTTTTTTCGACATAATTAATTTCACTCACTAATACACTCCACATTTTTCGGTCTCCAATTTTCTTACATCGGACCGCAGCTAGGTATATCGCATCCTCGGTTCATGCGGTCTCCACTTACATCCTCTGATGATGAATCCCACATAATTGTAAGCGAATCTTACATCCACCGCACTATGGGCAAAAATGGGTCCAAAATTACCTAAAATTCAATATCTTAACAGCACGCTGAATTCCGACCATGAAAAACAAATTTTTCGAAGGGAAATCGTCCGGGGAATCGATTGCACGTGGTCCCATAGACCGGAGAGACTTGTAGGTATGTGTTTTAGACCATTTTACCCCGTTTTACCCGTACTTTTTTGAGGAAATGTTTTTTCACAGCTCTATTTTTCGTAAAACATAAGCACTTTATGCATGGTTTTAGAATAGTATGTCTTTAAACAACAGTTCATGAGATATT
The DNA here is from genome assembly GCF_037179485.1 of Ochlerotatus camptorhynchus. Lineage (NCBI taxonomy): Eukaryota > Metazoa > Arthropoda > Insecta > Diptera > Culicidae > Ochlerotatus > Ochlerotatus camptorhynchus. The sequence continues at coordinate 778,867 of NW_027040499.1, read as the reverse complement.
AGGGGAACACGGGGTACACTTTAAAGGGAAGTAAGGGGTAAAAGTGAACCCTCGCTAAATTTATTTTAATTCATAAAAATGTTGAACGATGCGATTGTTTGAATGCCCCAAAGGTTGCCTGCAATAATAATATTTTTTTTTCGAAATGTTAAGGTTAATTGGGGTTAAATAAGTTTTAATTTACTGCTATCTGTTTTAAAAGAGTTTTCACTTTTTTTTTGTCTGTATACAGCAAAACGATATAGTGGTTCTCAGAATTTTGTAAAAATTGGTAGTTTTGTTCCTTATCGTAACATATTAGACCAGTATTTTTTATTTTGTCATAAGGGTGACTATTTATATATTAGGGCGGTAAAAAAATTTTTTTTTTCGATTTTTTTCAAAAACTTATAACTTTTGAATTGTTTGGCCGATAACGGAACTCAAAATACCAAATAAAAGTTAATTAAAAGTATTTTTCAGAAAAAAAATATTATAATATTAATGGATTTTGTATTAAAAAACATTGATTGTATTTTCACTTTTACCTCTTACTCCCCTATAAAGTGTACCCCGTATTCCCCTAATATCTCATGAACTGTTGTTTAAAGACATAGTATTCTAAAACCATGCATAAAGTGCTTATGTTTTACGAAAAATAGAGCTGTGAAAAAACTTTTCCTCCAAAAAGTAGGGGAAAATGGAGTAAAATGGTTCAAAACACATACCTACAAAGCTTTCCGGTCTATGGGACCACGTGCAATCGATTCCCCGGACGATTTCCCTTCGGAAAAGTCGTTTTTCATGGCCGGAATTCAGCGTGCTGTTGAGATATTGAATTTTGGGTAATTTTGGACCCATTTTTGCCCATAGTGCACCGGTTGAGTGAAGAGCAGTTGTTGTCGTCACCGGTGAAGTCGCCACCAGCATCTAAACCTAGTAACAGCAAGTTAAAAACTGGATCGTAATTGTATTGTAAGGAGCTCGGTGGCCTTGTGGCAACCAATTTTGCTTACTGAGCAGAAAACCGTGGATTTGAACTCAAACTCTTTGGCGCTATTGAATCTTCAGGATATCAATTCAGCATATTGTGCACCAAAACGAATCCAGTCATTTTATAAAACATCTCGGTTAATTCTCGTGGAAGTTCAGAGGTGTTCTCAGTTTTCATTAAAGCGAGTATTACATCAACATTTGACCAGCAACCTGGTTTGCCTAGTTTTAGACCACCAGTGTTAGGCCTATCGTTTTTTTTCTGTGTGATTACAGCTGATCTGGCAATAACGGAGTTGCATCTTCGGGCGGACAATCATGCTCATGTAGTCAAACATATGATAAAAGTCATCAAACCCAAAGCATGGACAAATCAATACAGGAAGTAACAATTTCAGACGACTTTAATAATCCAGAGGGCTATAAGAGGTTAGCAAAAAGTTCTTATAGGACAAATGATTTCCAACGGAAAGCCTAGGGAACTTGTATTATTATTCTAAACGTCTTTATGTCTTTATGCCTTCATCTCGTCATAGACAAATTTATCAAGGGAATAACAAGAGGCATCCCAAAAAAAAAACCGACAAGATCAAGTTCATACTACTTCAAATGTAAATTCAGGGTCTGCTCCGAAGTCTTCTATATAAGTTGGACTTACTCTGGAAGTCTTCAGGACCAAACATTTCAGATCACTTATACATTAGAAGCCCTCAATCTAATGCATAAGTGATCTGAAATGTTTGGTCCTGAAAACTTCCAGAGTAAATCCAAAGGTTTTTAAGTAGCAATCCAGAGCAGTTTCTAGGTTAGTCCATATCCACGTGGATCCGACTCTGTGGTGCCTAAAACATCTGAGTGTCAGTCTGGTTCAAAACTGTTGGGTCAGAACGTCATCTCTGTACCTACATGTGAAAAACCGGCGGCAAAATTCTGGCTCTACTTGTCCCGTATCCAACGTGATGTGAGCAACGAAGCAATCTCTGAAATGGTGAAAGTCAACCTGGAACTCGAAAATGAACCTGATGTTGTGAAATTGGTCGCCAAAGGAACCGACACCAGTAACATGACCTTTATTTCATTCAAAGTCGGTCTAGACCCAGCTTTGAAGAAGAGAGCTTTGGATCCGTCATCTTGGCCCGAAGGAGTTCTATTCCGTGAATTCGAAGATCACTCGGCTCAAAAATTTCGGAGACCATCTGGTGTGAATCTAACACCCACGCCAGTGACACCGCAGACGACGTTTGCAGCAAATCAACCGATGGATGGACCCCGGGACGCGCAAAAATAAGCATTTTGGAAGCCTCTTATCCACTCAGCACAGTCGCGCCGATAAATGGTGAATGCAGTCGAAGTCGTCCCGGCCCTGTGTCTGATGTGCGAGAAGAGGTCTTCCAGCTTGCTTGTCTAGGCAAGTATCAACATAATTTTCATAATTTCCTGCCTGATGATGATTCCCTCCTCAGATCACCAACTTGTTCTGCCGGGAGTCCTCCAGCCAACATGGACAACGCCTTGAACGTCCCCAACCTATGTCGGGACGCGCCGAAAATTCCTACACGCCGGCATCTCGTGACAACAGTTGTGGAATTGGTGGTGACAACGATGTTTGGCTTTACTTCCAAAACGTACGTGGTCTAAGAATCAAAATTGACGACCTGGTTGTAGCGGTATGTGATTGCAATTACGATGTCATCATATTGATAGAAACGGGCCTTGACGACAGCATCAACTCACTGCAACTTTTTGGTACTGACTTTAATGTATTTCGCTGCGATCGCAGTGCTCGTAATAGCCAGAAAGCGAAGTTTGGAGGAGTGCTTATTGCCGTGGCCAGCGTTTACAAGTCTGTTGAGATAAAGACTATTAATGGTAGTAACCTGGAACAAGTAAGTGTGTCTGCCTGTATTCGCGGAAAGCGGTTCGTGCTTTGCGCTGTATATATTCCTCCAGATCGTAGTCGGGACGTAGGTGTTATCGATGCCCATTTAGCTACTCTTCGTGAATTACGTGATGCAACTCCAGATGGTGACCTTTTGCTTGCTTGTGGTGACACACATAGCATGGGATTGTCTTGATGATGGAATCTTAAACCTTGATCCTTCCACGACGTCTGCTGCCAGTGCTGCTCTGATGGATGGAACGAGCTTCCTGAATATCCGGCAATACAACTCTATTCGCAATCACCTGGGGCGCATCCTAGATTTGGTTTTCTGTGATTCCGATTGCAACATTGTAGTTAACGAAGCGGTGTCCCCATTGCTGGCTATTGATTTGCATCATCCACCGATTTTATTCTCCTTACCAACTCAATCCGATTGTGTTGACCGTGTGGAATCCCTTGATGCTGGTGAACATACGCTCGACTACTCAAAAATCGACTTCGTCATGCTCAACGAGTTCCTGATGAGCTGTGATTGGAGCAGTATTCTGGCAACAAATGACGTCAACGATATGGCAGCACAATTTTGCAACATAATTTGCAATTGGCTCACCAATAACACTCCAAGACGAAAACCTCCTATATCTCCTGCTTGGAGTTCTCCTCTCCTGCGGCTTTTGAAATGCGATAAAAATTCCTGGCAGCGTAAACTTCGCCGACATCGAACTTCTGAAACGAAACGCAACTTTCATCGCGCTTGCAACGCCTATCGTAAGCTTAATTCAACCCTATACAAGTCATATGTCTTGCGTGTCCAGACCAATTTACGTAGAAATCCCAAGAGCTTCTGGAAGTTTGTGAACTCCAAGCGAAAATCGTCGAATATTCCTTCATCCGTATTTTTTGGCGATTTGGAGTCTACTTCTATGCTCGAATCGTGTGATCTATTTTCCCGCCACTTCAGTTCTGTTTTTTCGGATTCAGCCGCCAACGCAGATGAAGTAGAAAGAGCGGCTTGCAATGTTCCTGAGGGTCTCATCGATTTGCGTACATTTGTGGTTAGCAATATGTATGTCGTTAAAGCTGTTAGGAAGTTGAAGAAATCTGTTTCACCGGGTCCTGATGGTGTACCTGCAATCATTTTTTGCCGCTGTGTTGCTGTTTTAGCTAATGCCCTTGCTCGCATCTTTACGGCTTCGTTGCACCAAGGAGTTTTCCCCGAAATATGGAGACATTCCTTTATGTTCCCTGTCCATAAGAAGGGCGACAAACGTGACGAGACAAATTATCGTGGCATAACAAGTCTATCTGCAGCTTCAAAATTATTCGAGATCATTGTGAACGATGCTATCTTCTTTCATGTCAAGAGCTACATTTCAGCAACGCAACACGGATTTATGCCAGGACGCTCAGTTACATCAAATTTGCTGGAGTTCACCTCAACATGTATAAATCACTTGGAAAATAGGGCTCAAGTAGATACCGTTTATACCGATCTGAAAGCGGCATTCGATTGCATCGATCATGGTATTCTTCTTCGGAAAATGTCTCGCCTGGGAATTTCGGATGGTTTGGTTGATTGGCTGAAATCATATCTTTCCAACAGAACACTTCGTGTCAAGCTGGGTTCGTGCACTTCATCACCATTTGCTGCAACCTCCGGTGTTCCCCAGGGCAGCAATTTAGGACCATTGCTGTTCACAATCTTCTTCAACGATGTGACGCTCCTCTTGCCGAGTGGTTGTGTGCTCATATACGCCGATGATCTCAAACTATACATTATTGTCAAGAACGTCGAGGATTGCCGTCAGCTCCAAGCAATGTTAGACCAATTTGTTGATTGGTGCCGCTTAAACAAGCTTTCCGTCAGTATATCAAAATGTGTGGTCATGACATTTAATCGCACAAGAACGCCAATCGTATTCGATTACTCAATTGATGGATTTGTACTAGAAAGAGTAGAACAAGTAAGCGACCTAGGTGTAATGCTGGACCCTAAACTTACGTTTGACTTACACCGTTCAATGGTAATCACTAAGGCTAATCGTCAGCTTGGTTTTATATCAAGAATCTCAAGAGATTTTTCGGATCCGTACTGTTTAATAGCACTGTACTGTTCACTCGTTCGTCCGATTATCGAGACTGCATCTGTTGTTTGGACTCCCTACCAACTTTCCTGGAACATCAGAATAGAACGTATCCAAAAAACATTCATTCGTCGAGCATTAAGACAACTTCCTTGGAGAGATCCACTAAACTTACCTCCGTATGCTGAGAGATGTCGCTTGCTAAGCATGGACACGTTACAACGACGGCGACAAATTCAACAGGCAACATTCGTCGCGAAGTTATTAAGTGGTGAAATTGACTCTACCAAGCAGATTTCTACGCTCAACGTTCCTATTGCGTCAAGACTCACACCGCTCTTCTTTTGGACAACATGAACCTGTTACGAGTATGATTCGCACGTTTTCTACAGTTGAAGAGTTGTTCGAGTTTGGGGAACCTGCTGCTCAATTCCAGAGACGTATTATTAACTCCAGATACATTTAGTATTTGTTATGGCTTCTGGTTCATTAAGACTTATTGTCAGATGGATGTATTAAATAAAAATAAAATAAAATAAAATAAAAATAAAATATCAATTCCACTGCAAATTTCCAGATTTGTCCCTTGCATGTCTCTTGTAGTCAATGCATTGGTATTCAAGGGTATGTACAGAGGAAAATCTTAATTTCTCGTGGAATAATCAAGAGAATAATACAAACCAATCATTCGAGCCTTTAGAACAAGTCCAGAGTACTTTAAAATCAAGTTTACATGCATTTCAAGAAAGTCTAGAGGGCTTCTAGGATAATTGGATCATTTTCCGGTCGTTAGGTTTAGGATGGAAATTGTCTGCACTTCTGAAGGTATTTTTTTTTATATCTTTATTAAGGAGACTTTCAGCGCTGGGCTGGTTCGTCTCCGAGAGCTCTGAAGGTATTATCAACCGGTGAACACTCGTGTTTATTTCAGTTACCGTGTGGACGTAATTTGTGATGAGCCCCGGTCCCTTTCAAATTGTATCATTATTTATGTACCTTATATTTGAAATGACGTTTCACATTCATCTAGTGATGGCCGATTTTCATTCGAATAATCGATTAATCGATTAACAAACCGAAAAGTAAAATATTTGTAATCGGTTATATCATGCTGATATAAGCATTAACATCTCCAGAGGATCATCACCCATCGTTTCAAACATGTGCTGCACTCTCATTGGTGGAAAAATGACAGCAAAGCGAAAAAAAAAATAATCGATTAGTTGTTAATCGAGTAATTGAAAAAATGGGACATCTCTGATTTTGGTGTGATTGTTTTGATAAAAATGAGCGAAAAATTTCATCTCTACCGAGGGAGCAGCAAAACCACAAAATTACCTTGAATACGGGGGGTATTCATTGGATGAAAGGGACCGTGAAAGAGGACACTAAAATAGAAAGTTTTTCTTCCGACAGTTTCATCTTAGTATTCATCTTTGGTATTATGTTAGGTCCTCATTAAATCGACGGCACACATAAGTTCCAGAAGCTGGTAAGAGTAAAACTTTCATGACGAGTCAGTCCAGAGTGCTTCTACAGATCATCAGAGGTGTTTTTGTCTTTCAAGCCTGGAACGATTCAATTCGGCGTTCAACTCACTGGGATTGCGAAATTAACGACCAGAAAACTGGTCGATGCCAGACTTGCCCTATTCGAGATCATGTTAATTAAACGACGTCACTTGAGCCATGTATTTGCGCCTTTTAAGGCCAAAAGGCCTTTAAGTAGGGATATAGAGTGGTATTTGGACCTGTACTGTGGCGATTTAAGCCATATTTTTATGTAACTTATGGGTAAGCCCAGAGGTTTCTTTACCGTATGCGTGATAATGTTTGCACCATCGTACAAATAAGGTTCCCGTTTCACCTGTGCATACAATGCCATGGTTTTCTTTGCATGTACGTAACCTATAGCTCATACCGTAGTAGGCTGTGTATAAAAGAAAATGATTTACTTAGTTTGACAGTTGTACCATGATGAAGTGGCAGAGTATTCGTGATTTCCGCAAAGGTGGCCACAGGTCGTCCGAGGTCAGCCCGGGTTCCGAGGGTTATCGCTGCTATCAAAAGGAAGATTCGGGTGAATCAAGTGCGTTCAATAAGGAAAATGGCAAAGGAACACGGAATCAGTGACTTTACGGCACGGAAGATCGTAAAGGAAGATTGCGGGGCACGGAAAAAAAAACTCACATAATTACCAACCGCATCCGGAAGCTACGAGTCGAACGATGCAATAAAATCTTGAACTTCCTTAAGCGAAAAAATCCGGTAATCCTGTTCACCGACGAGAGCATGTTTACCGTCGATCCCGTATCAAATTCCAGAACCGACCGGTATATTAGTTCTCTTCCGGTAAAAGACGTGGTCGACGAGCACAAGAACGTGTATCTGACCAAGCATCCTACTAGCGTTATTACCCGGTGTTCATTTCAGAAGGCGACAAGGTCAACACGGAAGTCTACATCGGGATTTTAAGTAAATATGTTCTTCCGTGGATCAAAGAACAGTACGGTCCTAAGCCATATGTTATATTTCAACAAGATGGGGCTCCGTGCCACACCTCGAATCGCACTCAGAAGTGGTTGCAGGAACATCTTCCGTTCTAGGCGAAGGATATGTGGCCGCCATCCAGCCCCGATCTTAATCCGCTGGATTACTCAATATGCCGCGTCATGAAGGCCAAGGTCTGTTCTAAACGCCACCCGAGTACAGCAAGCCTCAGACAAACATTGACCCGTACCTGGAGAGAAATAGATCCAGACTACATTATTAGAACCTGCCGTGCATTCCGGAAGCGTGTGGAGGCTGTAATTGCAGCAAGTGGAAACTCGATCGATGATTAACATAGTTTAAGACTCTAAAAAACACCCAAAGGTGCACAGACAGTGTGGCTACCAGTGTTGGGAAAATATCAAAAAATCAAATCTCATCAACGCCCAAGATCACGCTTGATTTTCGTAGACAAAAATCAACAAGCAAACAACTGCGGTTGATTTTGCAAGCTGTGATATCGCAGCTCGGAATATCAAGCTAACAAAACTCACCAACTGCAAATCTCACCAAACTGTGGTGAGATTGAGTTTAATAATTTTTGCTTTACATCCGAATGCAATCGAAACTTCCATAACGGCTGGCAGCAGTCCCTTCGTGTCTGCCATCGGTGAAGATTAAAAAAAGATAGCAAACTATGCGTTCTCTTTCTAAGAAAATGATTTGCAATGGAAACATTTTTGTGTCGAGTCAACTCTCAGCTTGATTTTTGCACGTTGTGAATAGTCTCGCAATATCAAAGGAGCTTGTAAAATCAATGTCAAGCATGATGTTTTATTCCAATATCATGCGTGATATTGCGAGCGCATGAGAGCGGAAAAATATCAATTGATTTCTGATTTTGCCAACACTGGTGGCTACCAAAATATAGCCATGGATAGAGTTGAATGGAGGTGATTCTTTAGTACAGCACAGGCCAACTCGCCCTTAGCCTGAATCGCACGGTACGTAAGAGTTCTAAAAAGACAAATTGAAAGATTTTCAAGAGGGAAAATGCAGTGTCGGTCCTGAGGAGTTCACAATTTCTAGGCCAAGTCCGAAGATCTTCATGAATCATTCCAGAGAACCAAAGGCAACTTGGGAACTTCTGGGAAAAATTCAAAGCACGTATTGAATATGTATTATTCAACGTATTATTCTTCGTTAAAAGCAGCAATAATATTTACAATATCGAACAAATCTTAAGAAATTCAAGTCAATTGATCACTGAAACAAATTGAAATAAAGAAAAAAAGACCTAATGTAATTTGTAAAATAGTGTGGGATGCGAAATACCTAAATTTCTATTAAGGTTTTAATTTCGATAGGCCCTGGCTTGCGACCAGAATTAAATAAAAAATTCGACAATAATTTCTCATTAAATTAAAATAAAAACGAAATCATTGAACAGATTCAAAATTATTTATTCTTGACCGGGAGTTCATGTATCAATAGACCCATCTAATCGGATCCCTTTTTTTTTTCGTTAGTAAGGACAAAACATGAAGCCTTGACAATTAATTACAATTAGTTAACATGTTAAATATAGCATATAAATAATCAATGAAATCTCATCGGAAAACGGAGACGCTTGCAAATTTAGTGCTTACAGGGAGATCAGTACCATATATCACGCACGGGACCCCACCTCAGGCCCGAATGCTTTTCACACCTTTGATAAACACTTGATCGCCGGGCGATGGTATGTACTCGTTTGTGTTGAAGTTCATTTCGCCGGGGGAATTCATGAGGGAAATTCTCGGTTGAAAGTAGGACAGAACCGGGCTGGAGTACTGTCCAAGCGGGCTAGTGTAGGCTGCTGGCGAGGGCAGGTGGTGATGGCCGGTGGCGGCGGTGGCTGCTGCTGCGTATTGGTGAAGCGAAGAAGGCTGGAAGGGAACGAAGCTCGATTGGGTGGTGGTTGGCGAAGTGAGTAAGGAGGGCGTTGGGGATGATGGAATCGTGGGACCGGAGTAGTGGGACAGGGTATGCGGGTGGTGCAGCTGTTGATGTTGGTGCTGGCCGAGGGTGGTCGATGGCTGCTGGTGTTGTTGGACGTAGGATGGTTGGACGTACTGGGTGCCGTATGGGTACATGACTGGACGCAGCAGCTGGATGTAGTGAAGACCTCCGGTGGGTTGACCCTGTGGGTTGATGTATTGCATAATCAGCGGGGTGGTTGCTGAAAAAAAGGAAAGCGAGAACGATTTAAGAGTGATGGGTTGAAATTGGGATTGATCGCTCGGCAGGTTTACCTGGAGACAATACTTGGTTTCCGGTTGCTTGAGGAGTCATTGCGACATAGTACTGTCCGCCAATGTTTTGTGTAGCAGTGGTGGATGGGTACGAGTTTGGTGGTTGGTTAGAAGTCACACTGTAGGCTGGAGGAGTTTCAGAAGTTTTCGTTGGAAGACCAATCGGTTTCAATGGAATTTGAACCGAAGGTCCAACCTGATTCTGCAGTTTACTTAAGGTTTCACTATCAGGTCCCACAATGGAATTGTAACTCGTTGGTCCACTGGCCGGATGGCGTGCCTTTCGAGCATCCGGAGCCACTGGTTCAGGTTCCGCATGGGCCAGGTCAAGAACCACAGCCGCCAGTCCAATTAAGCACAAAATTGATTTCATTTTCTTCGCGCCTAATTGACACCAAACTAACCGCAACAAGTTCGTCGTCCGGCTCGAACGGGAAATGCCTATAATAACTGCAAAAATCTGCTCTACACTTCACCGATCTGCTTACTATCGCTACACTAGCTTTTTTTATTACTCTCTTTTTATGCAACTCTAACAACAACAACACCACGCGTAACCGTCTGACAACAACACCCAACTTTATGCACTTGCACTTGTGGTGCTTTGTGATTGATAAATGAATGCACTGGTAACATGTGCAAGGTCTTTTATATCGCGTAAGGGAAAAACTAAACCAAAATTTATCACTCCGGGGAACTCTATTGAAGAAAAACAAGAAGAAAGGGGGAGGGCTCAATATCCAAAACCAAGCCACTGCGGCAAGCTGATGCGGTCTAGTGTGTAGTAGGAAGTTTTGCGAGTGCGGTACGCAAAGTCCGAAACCAACTTCTACTTGATAGGTGGGACGAGGGACGCCAGGAGATCATAAGCTAGTGTAGATTTTCCGAATCAGTTGCGTAGCTGGAAATGGGGTGACGTGCATTCCATTGCTTATGAAGGTCGAAACGGATCCCAATGATATGAGCTTCTTGCTAAATATCTTGAATTCTTGATTTTCCTTCAGAACAGAAAACCTCCAATACCCTCACCCACGCATGCCGCTGAATGCAGTTAAACAGACGCATGGTGTGGGATACATCAGGCAGTTTGACCGACCAACAGCAGCTGCAGCATCCCTTCTCTTCTTGGTCTCACCTAAGAGCATCAACTGAAACTGGCAAACATGAGCAAACACTGGTAGTAGGAAGTGAATTTCCTCCCCGGTTTGCCAACTCCGGCCGAGCAAACCGAACTCAGCAGGCAATCTGATAATTTATGTCATATCAATTATCTGCTTGGATTGGCCGGTTGGCTAGTGGCGGCGGTGGAGCGAACGCCTAAGATAAACCGGGCTCAAATTCCTTATCGACACTCGACACTCTGTAAGCGCAACGGAACGAGTCGATCGGAGATAGGTATGCAAATTTCTTGGCGCAAGTGCACAACCGTTGTGAATGAAGCAGCGTACCCGTCTCTGGATAGTTAAGTAGATGACGAGCAAAGTCACACTTCGGTAGAGAAATGTTTGCATTTCAAGTTCATTATCCTGCTCGTGAACTGTGGCCACTTGGAATAGGAAGCGATAGGAAGCAATTTGGTCGCTTGCGTCGCTTGAGTGAGTAAATGATGCACGGGAATTCAACTTAACCTTACTTTGTAACTTATGATTGCCCTCAATTTAGTGTGTTTTGATACATTTTACAAGCTTCTAGATCCTGAAATTGTAAAAAAAAAACCATAACTATAAAACGACTTCAACTCTTCGGCTGTGCCAAAAAAAAATACGTTGTCTGTACCTTGACCCCAAATTTAAATTTTAATATCTCAGCGAAGGTGAGCGACACAGTTTGGTTGGAATTTTTCTGTTTCCTGGCTTATTTTCGCATATATTTGAAGATTATAGTATGGAGTCAAAAGATAAGAATGAATACGAACCACTCCAATGCATAGGTATTTAAATTGGGCAAGAACAAATTCTTAGCCCTGTACCATAGAATAGGTATTATCCGTCTGAATAACTGTACCCCTTCTATATAGTCCATGTGTTAAGTTAGGACAGTAACAAATGTACGTCACACTAGTGCCGCTTGGTGAGTGAATTTTGAGCTGAACTCTTCACTTTAGGATAGGTTTTGTCTATTTGAACAACTTTGCTGCTTCGACACAGACAACTTTGAACAAGCGAAGACACGAATCGAAAGGGTTGTCGTAGCCGTAGTTTGCTCTGTGGTATGGGACTTGTATTAAAGCTGACATGTAGCAATTTTTAGTCCCGTAACCCCATCCCTGGTACTTACGACACTTGGTAAGGCTTTGAAAATTTCCTCCAGTCTTCCTGAAGTGTTCCCACTTCACTCGGACATGGAGCATAAGGCTAGTTTTTTTTATAAGGCATTGAGGTTGTTTAGCTCACTAGACCTTAAGTGAACTAAATAAAAATCATTAGAAAATTCGTTGCGTGAATCACCAGGACGGGATTTCATTTTCATTTTGATTACTTCGACAGGCTCAACTCGAAGTAATTTATTCAATTCATCTTTGATCTGATCCAGGGATTCACCACTGGGCAGAGCTTTAAAGACAACCTTGAACAGTTTTGATGTTATAGGTAAATAATGTGTGTTGCTTCTTAGCAAGGTACTTGAGAAGACGTTTGAATCCGTCCAAGGTTTCATACAATATATGAAATTCACCATAACAGCCAATTGAAAACTTAAATTGAACGAAATTCAAAACTTCCGTGTGAAGAGCATGGAAATCGAAAGGGTTACAACAACAGGGGGAACCTTTTCCTTTTTGGTACTAAGCCGGAAATGTTTAATGGAATTTTGCCTGGATAATGGATCATTCTCATCATCCGTAAGTATATAAAATTGATTGCTCAATTGAATTTCATCAGAAGGGGGATCAAGCGATTGCCCTTTTTTTTGCGCTTGGGCGCCATGGCGGCAGAACCAAGTTTCTCTAAATCGACTTCTAATCAGATTACTGTAAGAATCCGAAGGATCTAAGAGGAAATTTTCCAAGCCGATGGCCAAGTAGAATTACCTCGGGTATGGTCCAAACAAGAATCGAATAGGAATAAGAGTCAAACAAGGTAGCTCTGAAAAGTGCTATTTAAATTTGTTGTTGCTTTAGGTAGCAGTAACACTTCGTTCAGCAAAAAGTAAATAGGTCCGCCCGGAAAGAGAGAACGATTCGGATTGAAGATAGACATCTTAGTAAAATTAGGCATACCTATTATAGTTATTAGCCATTTCATAGCAAAACAATATAGTGGTTCTCATTGCTAAATATTAGAGCTGATTTTTTTTAATAATGACGGTAACCATTTCCATGAAAAATCTATTTTTTTCGATTATTTTTTTAAGTGACTCACTTTTTGGGTTTTTGCTCAATACTCCTGTCATGTGCATCCCTTTGGACGAAAATTTACTGTAAAGACCGACCACAAACCTCTAGACCTTAGACAAGTCTTGAGACCTTAGACAAGTATATGAATATTACATTAAAAAATTAAACCCTGAGGGAATTATTGTTCAAGCGCCAGTATTCCAACAAAAAGGAACAATTTATCTAAATGAATGCATGAAATTAATAAACGATATGGCCAAAACAACGAATATAAATAAAATTGCGAGCAGTGAAATGGATCCAATATTTAATAATTTTTCCCGGGAACAACTAAAAGAAGCAAGCAATGAAATTTTAAATGACGTCATAATAATTATATACACACCAGCAAAGGTGATAAAAGATTCAGATGTAATAAATAATTTGATCAATGAAAACCACGATACCCCTTCGGGAGGACACGTAGGTATTAACAAACTATTACAAAATTAAGAAGAAATTATTGTTGGTCTAATATGAAAGACAGTATATTAAAAACTGTATTTCATGTAGGCAAAGTAAACACAGAATCAAGACAAAAGAAATATTCGAAAAACAACAACACCAGCAAAACCATTTGAACTTGTTTCAATGGATACAGTTGGTCCAATAACGAGATCAACGAAAGGAAATCGTTTCGCATTGACAGTACAATGTGATTGGCCGAAGTATATTATAGCAATACCAATAGTAAATAAGCTAGCTAATACTTTAGCCAAAGCGTTTGTTGAGAATTTTATTTTCATATATGGTTGTCCTACAACAATCGAATCAGACATGGGCACTGAGTATAAAAATGAAGTGTTCCATCAAATATGTACCATTCTCTCAATAAATCAGAAATTTTCAACAGCTTATCATCCAGAAACCATAGGAGCTCTTGAACGAAGTCATCGTTGTTTGAATGAATACTTTAGGCAATTCATCAATGAGCAACATGATAACTGGGACTCATGGTTACCATTTTTCACTTTATCTTACAATTCAAGGCCACATACAGAACATACTTTCACACCTTTTGAACTTATTTTTGGTACACAAGCAAACTATCCAACACAACTAAAAGAAGAAACTTGACCCAATCTACAACTACAAGGCATTCTGTAAAGAATTAAAATATATATTACAAATTGCAAATCACAAAGCAAAAATGTTATTAGACAAAGCAAAAGAAAAAATAATATTAAACCAATCAAAAAATACAAATTTAATTGAAATTCAAATTGGCGACAAAGTATGGTTAAAAAAGGAAAACCGTAGAAAATTAGATTCGTTTTACGCTAGCTCAGGCTCAGGCTCCCTGGCTCAAATCGTTTATTTTGCTGTTTTGGGCCCGCTGTCACAGTATAACATGTTGCCTACGCGCCTGCCACTGGGTTGCTCAAGACGGACCTTTTTTTCTTGCTTCTTTCTTTTGTCACTGCATGTTTCTACTTTTCACTTTCTATATTCTTCTCTTATTTTTTAAACAAATTTGGCTTCAAAACTGGATGCTTCAACACAGGAAAAAAACACGATTTATCACTAAATGATAACTTTATGAACACTTGAAACTAAATTTTAGCACACACATTAACAAATTCAAGTCAAAAAAAGTTTAATTCGCTGACGAAAAATACGCAGCAAAAGAAAAACACTTCAGCTTTCAAGCGCGGCCTACTGCGATCCTCAAAAACGGAGACATCTGGAGTAGTTACACAAAATTTAGAATGGTGACATTTCATTTTCATTTAATTACACCATTCTTCCAAAAAGGGAAGGTGCCATTTGCATCCCTACAAACAACCAAGGGTAGGGTAGGACCACCAATTCACCAAAAGTGCAGACCTTGCGAAGATCTATATATTGGGTACCGACGCTCCAGTCGTCTCTTTCTTACACATAGGTTCACTAGAATAAGCAAGAACATGTAAATGCTATATAAACCAAATAATTCTAAATACACATGCCAATTATCGATCAGCAGTCAAACTCTCTTTACTGCGGTCGGTAGACACTTTTTATAAGTCTACCATAGTTTGGATACCGCATGAACAAAGGAAGCCCTTCTCCCATTTGAAGTCTGCTCGATCGAACAATGTGATATGCAAACCTGCTACATTCATATGCGACTTGAAATAGATATATGTGACTGTAGCTATGTATCAATGGAGACGCATGGTAGTCTAGTCGCATAGGAGTATTGAGCGAAAGCCCAACATTTGATAACTTAAAAAATATATAACTCAATAATAAGAAAAATAGCGCGCTGATTTCCTGATATGTTGGGTAAAAAGTCTAAATTTTCATGGAAAAAATTAAAACATATTGCGCATTCTCTTTACAAACCATGAAAACCATTAAATACAAATACGTTCAACGTTTTTCAATACAAAATCCCAATTTTTTAATATCATTGTATTTTTTCATTAAATGTATTTTAATTGCCTTTCATTTGTTATTTTAGAGATGAACTAGCCTAAGGCTAAAAATCTCTTTAATAAAGCTTTAAAAAAGAAAAAAAAATATTCATTTGTTATTTAAATCTTTGAAATCGGCCCAGTGGTTCAAAGGCTTTGAAGTCTTGAAAAAAGTCATTTAGGAAAAAATCGATTTTTTGAACCACGAACATGAAATTGGTCACCCTAATGACAAAATAAAAAAATATGGGTCCAATAATAAGGATAAGGAACAAAACTACCAATTTTTTTGAAATTTTCAGAACCACTATATCGTTTTGCTATGGAATGGCTGTCAGTAGGTTTCAACTAGATGGGATGGGTAAGCATTGGTGAATTTTTTTTCTGAAGATTAGTTGAGAAGCCATCGAGATTCTTGTCGTTGAACATTTAGGACCGAGTGATTCACGAACCTGGTATTCCACGTTAGTATTTTTCTCCCGGTATTTTCAGTGTTAAGAAGATGTTGCACCCTTAGAAGCTCAAACTCGTTTTGATTAGGAAGCTGTTGCGTTGAGAAAGACGGCAATAGGGACATGACTTTAAAATATGTACCAGATAAGAAGTTTTCAAGTATGCAAAAAATCGTTGGAAACATCAGAGTTGGTTGGAAATGCTAACATGAAGCTTTAGTGTGATAATTTATTAGCTAGAGAATGATCGTTAGAAGAGGGTAGGTGGATAGTTCCGTTAGAGTACGGCAGTATGAAAATTGAATAGAAGTTGAAAATGAGCGAAGGGCCATTAATGCGACAGTAAAAAGTCAAACGCACACCTTTTGCCTAACCCGTACGATGTACGCGGAGACTTGAAGTATGTCTTCACGCATTAGAAACATTTTCATTGCCCTGATAATGGTTTTTCCTGAGTATCCTTGCGATTTTCCTCCACCATGAAAATTGGATTGCTAAGATAATTTTCTAATCATTTTACAACACAACGTTCTTCAACAATGCTTGGTTCACGAGTTATGAATTGTCAAACCACGTGATGTCCGGAAAAATTCAAAAACTTCAATTAAAATTTTTCGGGAAAATTAACCACCTCAAATTTTTTGATTTATTTTTTCGTTCTACCCGTGGAAAAAATTTCATTAAAATCTGAAACCTTCGGCCGATTTTATACAACAATTTAAAAAATTTAAAACAATTTAAAATTTAGAAAGTGGTTATGTTAGAAATGATGGCTTTTCAGTTTCAACAAAATTAAAATTTTGCTAACGTTGGACTAAACTAAAATGCCAGAATGTACCGTTTACTGGACGGTTTGTGAATCCAAACATTTATTTTGCTGATAAATATTTCGTCTTTTTTGCATTATAATAAATAGGTGTGATTATTCTTAATGGAAGTATAAAAGCTAAGGGACCGGAAGTCGGATACGAGTTTAAAAAAAAAGATCTTAGCAGTTACGCTGCACGAAAAATACTAACTTCGATATAGATTGGTATTTAACATCCACCCTATGCTAACTACACAATTGCTGACCTAGCATCACCATACCTGCCGATGTTAGTTCAAGGGTCATTTGCTGTCGTCGTCGTCTTTGCTGTTGTCCGGATGTTTACTATTGATGCAGTCCATACGTTGTTTGTAGTTCCGTGTCGTTGTCACCTGGTTTATGTTGCTGCCAATTCTGCTGATGAGGTCTGTTGAATGATTTTGGAATGTATGATGGTGTCTGCTGATGAGGTCCACATAATGATTGAAGGATGTTTGTTGGTTTAATGTCGTTGCCAACTGGCTTGGTTGGTAACTTATATACATGCTATGGTAGGCATTAGGGTGCTTCATTTCGAAAAAGGGCTACATTTCATATAGGCCACCTTCTTGATTCTTGATTCAATACCCCAAAATATGAGTCAATGCCTAAAATGGTTAAGATTGATGAAGGTTTATAGGTCACGCCAACGGATTGAAGTTTGTATGGAGATTTCGGAGAAATTCTATGGGAAATTATTGAGTTTCACTTACATTGCTCAAACTTTGGTTGTAGTTGTCCAATCTGTGAAAAAAATGGATACGGGGTTGTCATTACAATGAGTTTTTTTTTCCTTGATTTGTTTTCCGTCGATCTTGTTTTCCGTGCTGAGCACCAATGCTACCGACGCCAGGGAGGCAGCTCCCACACCTGAACCATACCTATCGACCCATCAACTCATGAACCGGGGACCAACGGCTTTACTTCCCTTCCGAAAGAAGGCGTGAACAGAGATGTTATGCCTCAGAACATCCCGGCGGCGCCGACTGAGATTGAACCCAGGCCTGCTGGGGTGAGAGGCAATCACACTTACCACTACCAGCACCGCTGTCATTACAATTATTAACAAGCCTAGTATTGTTGTGATGACATTGGTGTTTTGTTTGTCAGTTTTTAGCATTTCTATCTTTCTTGATATCTCGCGATATGAAAGTCTCTTAAATAAAGAAAACCAACCAACCTTTCTTGATAAGCTGTAAAACTGATCGTAACAACAACAGGCTATTTGGATTTTGTTATTGTAACAACATATTCAACAATATAGTCAACATTTGGGTCAGTAGAACCAAAGTTAGGGCGATGTAAGTGTCATAATAATCCCCGTACAGATTTCGAACAATTTGCTAAACCGATAAACCATTATCAATCCTTACCATTTTTACACAGGCTCATATTTTGGGGCTTTGAATCGAACTTAAAGGTGGCCTACAAGAAATTTAACACTTTATTCAAAATAAAGCACCCTAGTAGGCATTTATAAACATCTTTTATAAGTGTTTTGTGGACAAAGTGTCTGGATTTCGAGCCTTCACGGTAGCAGTACTTTGATTTTGTCGAGACTGTAAAGTCATTTCCAGCTCACAAAAGTGTTTATCCATTGAGCATTTAGCGGAACACCTCAAGTGCAAGCTCGCTGATCTCATACACGCGGATAAATATACGCAGAGCATGTTGGTAATTGGACACAAGTTAATTCAAAGGAAAATTGATGCTGTCTCATTGGTGTTATGAAATTAATACATTTACACCGACTGTTTACTGCATCTATCACTGGTTAGCCCTGGTCAGTAATAAGGAAGCATATCTTTCCTGTGCTTGATTTCCTTAGCTTTGAAACGCACATTTAGGGCCACACCCATTTGTTTGCCACAACGAATAACTTACTACGTAAATTCATTAGTTAAGTCCTGTGCTCTTGCTTTGTTTGTCTCATACTGGCCACTTCAAAACCTGCCAAACTCTTCATTTCATTGCTAGCCTTTCTCACGATTCCATTCTCTCACAGCACGCAGTGGTTGGCAGTAATGGACCACCTTCTCAATTTGATTTCCTTATTTCCAACTTTGAGTCTGCTCGGTTGACCATATGACGACTGCCACCGAGCTGCTACCTAAACTGCTACTACCAACATGACATGACGTCCACCGCTTCCGGTGTTGTCCAAAACTAGGCAAAACATTGCTCCGTCCCCGCGCGTGTCTTATTTCATAATCTGTTCACAAGTCATTCTTCAATCGTGCAAAGTGCCATAATTTACCACCTCTCGGAGTCACGAAGGCACGAGGGTGCACTATACTTAACCCAATCAAAACACACTTGCATACAGGCAATACAGGCAATTGGTGACGTTTGCTTTTTTGCTAATGACCGGTCTAATGAATAACAATGTCTTTTCTTGCCATCTAGTGAAATGGTTTTCCGAACCAGTCTACAGGATCATGCTACCGGACAAGTTGTCCTCATTTCTGTTACTTCATTCGTCGTCATCATCAACGTCCATCCATCAGCATCGTTTCAAAACTGGTCACCATATCACTCCCCGGTCAGATCGCTGTGGTATGGTGAAAAAAAAAACAGTCAACAACCTATCCAAATGGAAAATATGGTTCAGCAAAACATGCCCATAGTTGTCCGGAGCGTCATTTCTGGTTCACCTGTTTTCCGCAGATGGTGCCGGGGCAACTTTCGCTCTCGATTGCAACCCAGTTCTTCGTCATCATCAGCAGCAGTTCAGTGATGTATTACTTTCAATTGGAACGCGCATTGGCTGGTTCGGTCGATCTGCGAAGAGAGAGAGAGAGTAAGCGAGAAAGCAAGAGGAATTGCACCAAAGGGTCGTAAATTGGATCAACAACGCTCGGTGGAAGTAAAACCCGTGCTAATCATGGTGATAATTACGTCAACCGCATTGTTTTTTTTTTTTGTATTGAAATACGTTGAACATATTTGTGCACGTGTTAATAATAACTGCTATGAAAGCTTAAATTATCATAAGTTAATACTCAGGAGATCGATAGTTGAATTTTTTTTGACGTCTGTGATGTCTATATGGTAGTACACTTTGGGAAAACCGAAAACGGAATATGTTTTTTTTTAAACTTTATTAGAGAGATTTTTAGCCCTTAGCTAGTTCATCTCTATAAAATGGGAGGCCCCAGAGGGGGGTTCTGCCAGCAAATTTTGTTACGGAGTTGGCTTACAATTCACATGTACTCAAATAGAAGCAATTAAAACAGATTCCAGTCAAAAGACTAACAATACAGGCAACGAGAAAAAAAAAACAATCTGGTACATCAAAGTTAGGTAGGGTTTTGAAAGAGATCGGAGCTCCACCGTAGGAGGGGTAATCCCCCGTCCGGTAGAGATGTACCGTTAGCCAAAAAAAAAATTGAAAGAACCTTAATGTTGTTGTATAACCCAGCGTCCTTTTTTTTAAATGCGTTTATTTTTTTCCAGGCTCATTTGCCGTAGCTTTGCGGAGCCGATATTCATTGTTTGGATGACAAAATTTCTTAAAACTAACGTTAGTAAAGCGGGGGCCGATTACTCGCGGCTATCTCGAGGTTAGGGGTAACAAATTGTAACAAATGGATGGCAGGGTAGGGATTGAGAACACAAGGTTTGGAGAGCAATGTGCTTTTTATCTCGAACTAAACGACCAACTGACGAAAAAGACAAACATGGGGGTACACCGATGGGCAGCTAACAACTTGGGGGAACACAAGATGACACTAAATACTAAATCCTCAGATCGATCCGTTTTAAAAACACATAAATTAAATTAAAATATTCGAGATCTCGGCTCGCCAAGATGTCTCTAACGGGCCGCATAGGTTGTTTTCCTCGGGCCCTGAGGGATGCGGATAACTCGGATCTAGCAACACAATGTAGGGTGCATGACCAAAGCACGTGGTCGATATCGTGATAGCCACTACCACAAGCGCACAAATTGCTGCCTGCGAGCCCGATTCGGAAGAAATGCGAGTCTAACGAGTAGTGATTGGACATGAGCCTTGATATGACACGTATAAAGTCACGGCTCATGTCCAATCCTTTGAACCATGGCTTGTTCGACACCTGTGGGAGAATAGAATGTAACCATCTTCCCAGATCACTCTCATTCCATTTTTGTTGCCAGTTGGTGAGGACGTGCTGACGGGTAATTGAGAAAAATTCCGCAAAGGCGATTTGTCGATCAAAAATATCGCCTTCCATAGCGCCCACCTTGGCTAGCGAGTCCGCTTTCTCATTACCCGGAATTGAGCAATGAGATGGGACCCAAGCTAAGGTGATAGTATAGGAGCAGTTAGATAAAGTACTCAATTTTGCTCGGATTTCGGTCAGGAAATACGAGGAGTGCTTCATCGGCCTCATTGATCGAATAGCCTCCAACGAGCTAAGGCTATCAGTAAAAATAAAATAGTGATCAGATGGTAGTGAGGCAATTTGCTCTACTGCGTAAAATATGGCTGCTAGTTCCGCAACGTATACGGAACAGGGTTTTTGCAGTTGATATGAGGCGCTATGAAATTCGTTGAATACTCCAAATCCAGTGGAAGCGTTTATAGTTGACCCATCTGTGAAAAAACTCTTATTGTTACTAACATGGTGGTACTTGTTTGCAAAAATTAAGGGAACAACCATCGATCGATGGTGATCTGGTATTCCACGGATTTCTTGCAACATGGTCAGATCAAAATTTACAGAGGAACTATAAAAGTCTTGGAGGCAAACACGAGAGGAATTGAATGAAGAAGGGCCAATCTCCAGCGTCATGTACTCGTAATAGAGACTCATGAATCTTGTTTGAGGATTTCTGTCGAGCAGCTTCTCAAAGTTTTCTATTACTAATGGGTTCATTACTTCACAACGGATAAGAAACCGGAAGGACAGTTCCGCGAAACGATCTGTCAGTGGGAGAACACCCGCGAGTACTTCGAGGCTCATCGTATGCGTCGAGTGCATACAGCCAAGCGCGATTCGGAGGCAACGGTATTGAACCCGTTGCAGCTTCAGGATATATGTTTTCGCCGCGGATTGAAAGCAGAAGCTTCCGTACTCTAGAACCGACAAGATGGTTGTTCGGTACAACCTGATCAGATCTTCCGGGTGTGCTCCCCACCAAGTTCCAGTGATTGTACGAAGAAAATTGATTCTTTGTTGGCATTTTTGTTTCACATACGCAATATGTTTTCCCCATGTGCTTTTGGAATCGAACCAGACACCTAAATACTTGAAAGATATACTTTGAGTGATTGTTCTACCCTTTAGTTGAAGCTGTAACTGTGCAGGATGATGCTTCCTAGAAAAAACAACCAACTCAGTTTTCTCCGGAGAGAATTCGATACCCAGCTTCATAGCCCAAGTAGACAAATTGTCTAAGGTATCTTGCAATGGTCCTTGCAGGTCCGGTGCACTTGGCCCTATAACGGATACAACGCCGTCATCTGCAAGCTGCCTTAGCGAGCAATTTTCATCAAGACAACCATCAATGTCTTTTACATAAAAATTATAAAGAAGGGGGCTTAAACATGAACCCTGGGAGAGACCCATGTAACTAATTCGTGAAGTTGTCGAGTTTCCATGAGAAAAGCTCATATATTTCTCAGACAACAAGTTGCTCAAATAGTTGTTCATAATTGGTGAAAGCCCACTATCGTGGAGTTTATCCGAAAGGACATCGATACAAACAGAATCAAAAGCCCCCTTAATGTCCAAGAAAACTGAACCCATTTGCTGTTTTTGTGCATAGGCCAGTTGAATTTCAGTTGAAAGCAACGCAAGACAGTCGCTCGTTCCTTTGCCTCTCCGAAATCCAAATTGCGTATCTGAAAGTAAACCATTCGACTCGACCCATTTGTCTAGACGAAAAAGAATCATTTTCTCCAACAATTTCCGTATACAGGACAGCATCGCGATGGGACGGTACGAGTTATAATCCGACGCGGGTTTACCGGGTTTTCGAATGGCGATAACTCTTACTTGCCTCCAGTCATCCGGAACAATGTTGTGCTCCAGAAATTGATTGAATAAGTTCAACAAGCGTCTCTTCGCGACATCTGGGAGATTTTTAAGCAAGTTGAACTTGATTCTATCCATTCCTGGAGCTGAATTGTTACATGAAAGGAGAGCAAGTGAGAATTCCACCATCGAAAACGGGGAATCTATTTCGTTATTACCCGACGGACGATCACGAACGTTGGTTTGAACCGACACCGAATCCGGGCAAACTTTCCGCGCGAAGCTGAATATCCAACTGTCCGAGTACTCCTTGTCTTCGTTAATCGGTGATGACGCGTTTCGCATTCTCCTGCCGACATTCCAGAGTGTTCTCATGGAAGTCTCTCGCGACAAACCATCGACGAACCGACGCCAGTAACCGCGTTTTTTTGCTTTAATTAAGTCCTTAAAAGTTTTCTCGAGGTCGGTGTACCGCTCGAAATCCCCGACCTTGCCGTGTTTGCGGAACCGTTTAAACGCGGCGGACTTCTCGCTGTTCGCGTCGGTGCAATCCTTATCCCACCACGGGGTGGGAGGTCGCTTGCGGACGGAAATACCCGGAACACGTTTCGTCTGTGCTCGCAGCGCAGAATCGATGATAAGACGCGCGAGAAAGGAGTACTCGTCCAGCGGAGGAAGTACGTCAACCGATTGGCTGGCATCAAGAACCGCGGTCGCAAATTTTCGCCAGTCAATGTTTTTTGTAAGATCGTACGCGATGTCGACCGAACGAGTAGAAGATGAACCATTGGTAATAGAAATTTTGATTGGCAAATGGTCACTACCGTAGGGATCTTGAATTACTTTCCACGAGCAATCCAACGATAGTGAACTCGAACAAAGTGAGAGGTCTAATCTGCTTATTTTTGCTGGAGGTTTGGCTACTCGTGTTGCTTCCCCGGTGTTCAGAATTGTCATTTGGAAGAAGTCGCACATGTCGTATATCAAGGTTGAGCGGTTGTCGTCGTACAGTTCCCCCCAGCCTGTACCGTGAGAGTTAAAATCTCCCAAGATCAACCGTGGCTCCGGCATAGCCGTGCAGATATCCGAGAAACTTTGACGAGAAATCGCAGTTCGCGGTGGAAGATATACTGAGGCAATACTGAGGCATTTACCTCGAATATTAACCTGACATGCAACAACTTCAATGCCTGTCACCGAAGTCAGATCGATTCTGTAGAAGGAATGGAGCTTGTTGATCCCCAGAAGCACCCCTCCATACGAATCTGCGCGGTCAAGGCGAATAATGTTGAAATCGTGGAAAGCAAGATCGTTGTCTGAAGAGAGCCATGTTTCACAAAGGGCAAATGCATCAGAAAGTGAGTTGTTAACTAAAAATTTAAATGTGTCAAGTTTTGGCATAAGACTTCTACAGTTCCACTGAAGAACAGAGATCATATCCCCGACCTCATTCGGAGAATTATCCATCGAAAGATATGATCGATGCAAGGAAGGACCACCTAGAAGCTAGTTGCTTCAAAAGAGTTTTCACCATTGGCAGCACTAAATTAATAATGCTCCTCGTTGAGTCAGAGACATTGAATATACTGAAGAAGCTATCCACAATACCAGAAAACGTGAACATGGGGGCATGTTCTTGCTGATTATTCAGCTGCTTTTCTGGCCGAAAAACTGGGACATCTGGGGTTTTAGATGATCCTGGAAGTGACGGAAAGTTCTTGTCATAATTACAAGGTTTAAAACCCGGTGGAATGGGTTTCGGTGTATTTCCGTTACCTCTTGAATTTTCCAAGGTGGAAGGGTGGTCCGTACGAGTGGCCTTACGAGGCTTTTCGGTGGTGTGTTGTTTTGCTCGTTTTCTCGTATTGCCTTTAAAGACAAACGGACTACCCTCACCGCCCTCTGAGTCAGAGTCTAGATCATCAACTGGCAAAATGGAGAACGTGTTACTGTTTTTTGGTGTGGTCTGAGAAGATGAAGCGGTATTCTTCAAGAGTTCTGCTAGTGTTCTCTTGGAGCGAGCTTGCAGAGACCGCTTAAGTTTTTCTCCCTGCTGTTTATACCTCGGGCAGTTAGTCAGGGTATGCAGGCTCTCCTTGCAGTACACACATTTTGGTGGAGCACCGCAAGGGCCCTCTTGATGTTGCTCGCCACACTGATCGCAGCGTGGTTTGTTCGAGCAGTAGTCCGATGTATGACCAAGTTGTTTACATTTCGAGCAGTTCATTACCCGAGGTACAAACAGGCGTACAGGCAGCCGAACCTTGCCAATAGCGACGTAGTGAGGTAACGCTGAACCCGAAAACGTCACACGAAACGAGTTTGACAAGGAATAAGTTTTTTTGGAGCCTACTACGGATACTGACTGCATTTGAAGGCAGTCCAATATCTTCACCTTCGGCAGAGCACGGTTTTTAAAGATTCCGAAGGAATCGGGACCCAAGAAATCATCACTAGTCAAACTCGCTTCGGTGACCACTCCTTCAATTTCTACCTCACTACTGGGTATGTAGACTCGGTATTCCAATGAAAAAAGCTCGCACGCAACAATTTGGTTAGCCTGCTTCCGGTCATCAACGGTAACGCGCAGTTTTATTGGTGTTACCTTGAAAATATCGGTAACGGTCGAAAAATGTGTTGTTAGATCCTTAGAGATCCTCGGAATGTTCAAAGGTTTTTGTTTGGGCCGGTAAAAAACAACCCATGGGCCTTTCGAGGCTTCTGGGTAAGCCTTTAGGCGGGGGAGCGCAGAGGTTTTTGGGGGCAATGGTGTGGGGGGTGCAGGTGGACGAGGAGGAGATGGTGGGGGAGAGGGTTGTGGGCGATACCTTTTCTTGGGATATGCTCCAGTATTTTTGCTGGAGAGCGAGTCAACTGGAACGTCAAGGGTTTCCATTTCCACAACTTCCTCGAGACTTTCGTGTGAGGTGGAATTAAGAGTTTCGTCGTCTGAGATGGAAAGCGACCATCCCCCGCCTTTATCATTTTCATCCATTGCGGTTAATGGTGTTTTTTGTAAAAAAAAATTACAAATAATCGCAGTAATTTCAAATAATATCAAAAAAAATATATATATATATATAGTTTCACTCTACTAACGAGTAATACATGCAAAGAAAAAAAAATCAAAAAAAAAATAAAAAAAAAATAATGATTATATACTATTTACAGAGTTTTGGATCACCCTAAGTAATACAAAAATAATAATAAAAAAAAATCAAGAAAAAAAAATCAAGCGAAAAAAAAAATTGGATTTTTGGATCACCCTAATTAAACACCAATCTAATATTGGACCAGGGAAACAAGGAAGATGCTATACTGGCGAGAACAATACAAACGACACGATTTATACCTAACGCACTGAGGCGGCAGCAGACTGGAGATATATAATTGTTTGATCCAACGGCTGCAGAGTCAATAACCTCGATGCTGGTGTGCCTCGGTCGACTCGGTAGGCAATATGACGCTCTTTCGTTGTTGCTATCGATGGGGTGATGTACCGATAGTGGTGATGATTTTGCTGATGATGTTGCGATGATGCTTAAAGCTGGACCGTAATGAAAGCACTCGGCATATCATTAACGGCTTCCTCACTCGCGCACTAGTCGTCTAAACACTATGCCAATTAACTTTGGCGAGAAAAAACCCTCGCGTGGGGAAAAACTCAAAACTAAATGATAGTGTCGTACAACGAGACCGATGCGACTTGATCGGCTCAGCGTGCGAGACGGAATGTACCCAGCGTCCTTGAGGAAATAAATAACTTTCGCGAAAGTGGAAGGTTCGTCGCCCAGTATGTCCCTAATGCTGTTCGGAAGTACGTACTGCTCCCGTACTTGTTGGTATTGCGGACACAGGCATAGGATGTGTTCCGCCGATGCAGTGGTTCTGCAAACGTAGCACATTCTGTGGTACTGCGTCCCACCAAAACTATGTGAGATCCTTTTATGGCCTGTCCTAAGACGAGAAACCACCTTCTGGTCCCGTAGTTTTGACATATCTGTCCACTTGCTCGTCGTTCCTTTGATTCTTCGGATGAAGAGGGATTGGGATTGGCACCACTCTGCTTCCCAGGCTTCCCACATTTTGCTGACTATCCATCGCTGTATCTCCTGTAGTGCCACTTCGTCGGTGTAACGAGGGCCAGCATGGCCCAGACCCTGCCAAGCTGTCGGCTTCGCTGTTTCCTGGGATACCGCAGTGCCCAGGGATCCAGGAAAACACCGTGTTCGGTGGTGTGGCCTCCACAATACCCTGTATCCAGGGGTGAGTCATGGTCTCCGGTGTAAGGGCTTGTATCACGCTGTACGAATCGGATAGCACCAGTATGGGCCGGTCTGAGGGTGTTGTAACAGCAACAAAGATGGCCGCAGCCTAGGCGGAGAAACCCGAGCTTTGTGGCGGTAGGCTGCTACTCATCGGTGCTGAAATTCCGGCTACTCCAATTCCGACCCCGGCTCGGGAAAGCGATCTGTCTGTGTATATGTGGGCATGGGTTGGGTAGTCCGAGCCTAGCAGTTCGGCTATTGTTCTCTTCAGAGTTATCTCCAGCCTTGCTTTTTATCCGACTCTCGATTTTTGGTGGAGGTATGCGCTAACTTTTGTCTCCGTACCAGTGGACCTTGGCCACTGGGGGGAGCTCCGAATTGGCAGTTATGCGGAGGAGTATGTTCCCCTCATCGAGGAGAAAGATCCTGTCATTTCCGGAGGTCATTGCGGTAAAGGCAGCGGCTTTCGTTGCAATTGCTGCGGTTATACGATGGCGGAAGGGCAGAATACTCGCTTCGATGCATGCGGCATCGGCGGGCGTTGATGGAAGAATACCGGAGACAATCCGAACGTAGGTGTTAAAAGTTGGTGCTAGTATCTGCACGAGCTTTTCGGTGGCGATACACGTCATCTCAAGACCGTACAGTAGGCGACTATCGATGACGGCTCTTGCAACCCGGAAACGAGTGTCGCGATTGTTAGACCGGTGGGGGCAAGAGATAGTGCGGATCAAGTTGATCCTACTGCGGCAGTCGTTCTTGATCGCCTTAAAGTGCTGCTCGAAGTTGAGGGACCGGTCAACAAGTACCACCAGAATACGGACCGTCTTCTTCAGTTGTATGGGCTGGCTTTGAACTTTAATAGGTGGCCCATTGACACGGTGCCGGGATGGGCACACGTGGCACCTGACGCTTTTGGTGGCCGAAAGCTGGAAACCTACCGCGCTGGCCCACCTGGCTACAGCGGAAACTGCTGCCTGGGCCTTGATCCTGTTACGTGCTGCTGTTTGGCCGGTAGTTACGATAAGTACATCGTCTGCATACACGAAAATGTAAACATTTTTCGGCAGTCCTCCGTAAACTCCGTTCATGGCCACAAGGAAGAGAGTAAAAGCGATAACTGAACCTTGTGGGAACGGAACATGTAACAACATTATGAAAGATTTTGACCGTTAATATCTCAGCTGCCCCTTGACCAATTTTAAAATTTTTACCACCAATCGATCACAAATATCTCTTCTGTTAAAATAAAGATCATTTTTCAAAATGTCACTATTGAAAATTGCACGAATGTGCAATTGTTGCTATGATAATTAAAATTATCACCGATTGCCTGCGAAAAGCGATTTCCCAAACACAGATTTCAAAGTTGAATCCCATCCGGTGGCACCAAACGGTGTATTTAGTGATGTCCGATTACTACTCGATTAAAGGGTGATACGGTCAAAATTTGGTCAATATCAACTTGACGTATTTCTTTCAATTTTGCATTTAAAAAACCTGAGCACCCCTCATTTTGAAGGTGTGTGTGTGTAGAATGTTGCTCCTATTTTGATTTTGGAATTCACTCTTCAGTTGTCAAAATGCCGTCCAAGCAAGAAGAGCAGCGTATCAAAATTTTGCTCGCGCATCGCGAAAATCCGAGCTACTCGCACGCAAAGTTGGCAAAATCGCTAAAAGTTGCCAAATCAACCGTTACAAATGTAATTAAAGTGTTTGGGGAACGTTTGTCGACAGCCAGGAAGTCTGGATCGGGGGGAAATCGAAAACCGGAAGCCGCTGAGACGACAAAGAGAGTTGCCGGTAGTTTCAAGCGAAACCCTAACCTCTCTCTCCGAGATGCCGCAAATAAGCTGGGTGTATCGTCTACAACCGTGCATCGAGCCAAAAAACGAGCCGGACTATCGACTTACAAGAAGGTAGTGACTCCAAATCGCGATGATAAACAAAATACGACGGCCAAAGCGCGATCCCGGAGGCTGTACACGACGATGCTGACGAAGTTTGACTGCGTGGTAATGGACGACGAAACCTACGTCAAAGCCGACTACAAGCAGCTTCCGGGACAGGAGTTTTATACGGCAAAAGGAAGGGGAAAGGTAGCAGATGTTTTCAAGCACATGAAACTGTCAAAGTTCGCAAAGAAATATCTGGTTTGGCAAGCCATCTGTACCTGTGGCTTGAAAAGTAGCATTTTCATAGCTTCCGGGACTGTCAACCAATAAATTTACGTGAAAGAGTGTTTGAATAAACGTCTGCTGCCTTTCCTGAAGAAACACGGTTGTTCCGTACTGTTTTGGCCGGATTTGGCATCTTGCCATTCCGTTAAAAATGCCATGGAGTGGTACGCCGCCAACAACGTGCAGGTGGTTCCCAAGGACAAGAACCCTCCCAACACGCCAGAGCTCCGCCCAATTGAGAAATACTGGGCTATTGTCAAGCGAAACCTAAAGAAGACCAAAAAAACTGCTAAGGGCGAGCAGCAGTTCAAGGCAAACTGGCTTTCTGCGGCGAAGAAGGTGGACAAGGTGGCTGTACAAAATCTGATGGCAGGGGTCAAGCGTAAGGCCCGGCAATTCGGATTTGGAAAAGCGGAAGCCTAACTGAATATTTTTCCTGAATTTTATACTAATTGAACTTGAAAAAGAAATTTAATTTGATTTTTTAAATAAACGATTTCACCGATTTACACGCGTTTTCCCTTGACCAAATTTTGACCGTATCACCCTTTAATCGAGCTAATCGAGTATCTGTTAGAATAATCGATTAATTTTTAATCGATTATTCAATGCCTCGATTATATGCTAATCGATTGATTGGCTTTGATTATTACACCATTATTTAAGTTTTCATTGGAAGTAGGAGTTTAATTTATTTTAGTGTATATAGAACTTACCACCCAGCCAGCCCCGTAACGTTGTACTTTACGGGATGTAAGATCTACCCCCGATTGACTAGGGGAAACAAAACTAGGGAACAGGATTTTTCAGTAATCAAAGGAACACATCTTAGTCTTTGTTACTTTTTATGCCTTGTTGATAGTGATAAGTCCTCGGGTTGCCTGGACCGAGGATGATCTTGAAACAAGGAAAAAATGAGTTAGTTAGTCTTCTTATATGAGATTCCTAATCTTCTATTCGTTGTTCCCTAGTTTGAAGCGGTTAAGACTTGGATTCTGATGCATGGTCATTATCGGTGTAATTGCTTGTTTTTGTTGCTAAGGAATCCAATTTTGATTGACAAAGAGGCGTGCCTTTTGAGGGTTTTTCAACACTTCGAAGGGTATAAATAGCGAGACCTTTCAATTAGAATTGACCTTGCGATGAAGGCAAGAATGACAACTGTATCAAAAGCAATATGATATGCACTAAATTAAGGACACGGGATATGCTACAATAGATCAAATTACTGGTTACAGAGGAAAAAAAACCACCCAGCCAACAAAGCATCGATTAAACTATGTTCCATCTAGAGGTGGGCAAAATAGCTCATCTGGCTGAGCAGATCAGACCCGTCCAGCTCATTAAAGGGAGTCGATTCTTTCGAACAGCTCTTTAGCTCACCTTGAAATTATACAAAATTTGACATAAATCACCACGCCAATCATAAAACCGTCGTCAACGAAATGAGGCAGCGATATGAGATACCGAAGCTTAGGACGCTGTTCAAACGAGTCGTCAAGGGTTGCTTCTCCTGTCGACTATTTAGCAAAAGTCAACCACCACCACCGATGGCACCGCTGCCAAAGCAACGACCGACTCTGTATGTAAGACCGTTCACATACGTCGGGGTGGACTATTTTGGACCCCTATTCGTGAAGGTAGGTGGCACTATTTACTTGTATGACGGTGCGCGCAATACACCTTGAAGTGGTGCACAGCTTGTCTAGTGAATCGTGCGTGATGGCGTTCAGGCGTTTCATTGCTCGGCGAGGCGCTCCCGTTGAATTTTTCAGTGACAACAGGACCTGTTCCGTGGGTGCGAACAAGCAGCTGCAGCAGGAGATACAACAAATAAACGAATCACTGGCTGTGATGGTTACCAATACGAACACACGTTGGAACTTCAACCCCCCAGAAGCTCCACACATGAGTGGAGTCTGGGAGCGTTTAGTGCGCTCGGTCAAACAAGTCATTGGGACAATCATCGAAGCACCCCGTAAACCCAACGAAGAAACCTTAGCAACGATTCTTTTCGACACCGAGTCGATGATTAACTCGAGACCTTTGACTTACGTGCCGCTGGAAACCGCCGATGAGGAATCGTTAACCCCAAACCACTTCCTGCTAGGGAGTTCGTCGGGCGTAAAGCAACTGCCATTGGAACCGGTAGACTACGAGGTACGAGAAATCCGGAAAGGTGATTTGGTGCTGATGGTAGGTGGTGCGGTGCGAAACCAGTATGTAAGAGCGAGAGTTGAGAAGGTGTTCATGGAACGCGATGGTCGAAGCCGTTGAGAAGTCTTCAGGAAATGCAGATCATCACCAGGCTTCACGGGCGGGGGATTGTTACGGCGAGCAGATGAAGCCCCCCGGTTCAGCCGTTACTGAGCTACCCGACGGTAACGTGAGCAAGGCGGTGAATCGGAGCGAAGCTTCGGATCGGAGCGATCTGTCTATTCGCCATCAAACCTGAA
This sequence comes from Ochlerotatus camptorhynchus, assembly GCF_037179485.1. Taxonomy (NCBI): domain Eukaryota; kingdom Metazoa; phylum Arthropoda; class Insecta; order Diptera; family Culicidae; genus Ochlerotatus; species Ochlerotatus camptorhynchus. The sequence continues at coordinate 747,210 of NW_027040499.1, read as the reverse complement.
CATCTGTCATTTGAATGGAGCTGAGTCACGATCGACGATTATCATTAGTTGCAGTTTTCATGGTTTCATTCGATCAAGTGAGTTATGAGTGATCAGAATTGAATTCGATAAAAAAAAATTACATTTATCTACGTTTATTAAAGGGCGAACATGAAATTATTGCGACACCGAAAATGTCATGCCAATTTTCTTATAATGTTTAGAATCAAACCAAAATTTTAGGGTAGTTTTATACATATATTTACTTCAAAAATCAAAAGAAAAGTTAATCGATGGAGCCTTGAGTGTAAAATTGAACGCATTTTCGCTTGATGCCCTCCATCAAAGTCTGTACAGTGTCATCCGGTACCAGTTTCTCAGTTTTTTTTTTTTCCATTTTCTTAACATGTCCTTCTCGTCTTTGACTGTCTTCTTGCTCTTCCGAAGTTCCCGCTTCATTATTGCCCAGTACTGCTCCACCGGGCGCAGCTCCGGACAGTTTGGCGGATTCATGTCCTTTGGAACAAAATGGACAGAATTGGCCTCATACCACTCCAGGACACTTTTAGAATAGTGATGCCAAATCTGGCCAAAATAGCGGAGCTCCGTCGTGCTGCTGCAAGAACGGCAAAAGCGCTTCTCGAGGCACTCAGATTTGTAGATCTCGCCATTTACTGTGCCCTTTGTCACGAAAGGCTCACTCCTCAGTCCGCAAGAGCAGATGGCCTGCCAAATGAGATATTTGGAGGCGAACTTCGACATTTTCTTCTTCTTAAATTTGTCGTCCACATCGAACTTGCTCTTGCCGGTGAAAAACTCCAACCCCGGAATTTGCTTAAAATCGGCTTTTATATACGTTTCGTCGTCCATCACACAGCAGCCATATTTTGTCAGCATCTTCTCGTAGAGCTTCCGTGCCCGAGTTTTAGCCGTCGATTGTTGCCGCTCATCGCGGTTTGGGAAGTTCTGTACCTTGTATGTATGTAGTCCAGCTCTCTTCTTTGCATTCTGGACGTAGCTCTGCGACATGCCGATCTTTTTAGCCAAATCACGGCTTGAGACGTTGGGATTTGCTTTAATCATCCGCTTCACCTTTCCCTCCATCTTTTTGTTCTCCGGTCCCGGTTTTCTTCCAGCTCCTTTGCCGTGGTCCAACGTCAACCGCTCCTGGAACCGCTTCAACACTCTGGAGACGGTTGAATGGTGAATGTTCAACATTTTTCCCAACTCCGGTTGGACAGGTCAGGAAATTCCAGGTGTTTGGAAAGAATTTGTTCTCTCAACTCGCGTTGGTTCACCTCCATTTTCGTTGAATCGAAAAACACGACTTCGAGCTTGACAGCATGTACACAATACACATCAATGAGAAAGGGTGCAAAATTTGGTTGATTTTTACCCAATGGTAAAAAAGTTATGCCCTGTTGAATGTGTCGCAATAATTTCGTGTTCGCCCTTTATTAGCTACTAAGTGATCGTAAGAAATTGATATTTTTGATTGAAATTAATTTAAATTAGCATTATACTTACCTTCCAATCTAGTAGACTAGTAAATGCTAGGGCTGTGGCAGGAGAACATCCGAACTAATTTGCAACCGGAATCGAAAACCAAGATTGAAAATTTTAAATATGATACTCTACAGTCAAATCAATAATCTATGTTACTTGTTGCAGCTTAAATCCATTAATAAAACGTGCGCTAAAAGGACTTGGTCTTTCGAAAAGTGAGCTATTAAAACACGGTGGTGAAGCACTGGCTAGAGCGCTGCACTGGGTAATTTTCAAGATTTGGGAAGAAGAGACATTACCATAGGGGTGGATGGAAGCTGTCATATACCTAATCTACAAAAAGGACGACAGATTGGATTGCTGCAACTACGTTGCGCGTCCAAATTTTAGCGATTCGGCAGGTTCTGCAGAAATACTGCGAATATAACGTGCCCACACATCATTTGGTCATCGATCCATAAAATCCGCATACGACACAATTGATCAAGATCAGCTATGGCAGATAATGCACGAGTACGGCTTTTTGGATAAACTGACGTGATTGGTCAAGGCAACGATGGATCGAGTAATGTGCGTTGTTCAAGTATCGGAGACACTCTCGAGTCCCTTTGAATCTCGAAGGGGTTTACGACAAGGTGATGGACTTTCGTGTATGCTATTTAACATCGCGTTAGAAGGTGTGATCAGAAGAGCTGGACACAAGTGGCACGATCTTCAGGAAGTCCATCCAGCTTCTTGGCTTCGCCGATGACAACGACATCATGGTACGGAACTTTGAGACGATTACAAAAACGTACATCAGACTGAAGGCTGAAGCTAGGGGGATTGGACTTGCCATCAACGCATCGAAAACGAAATACATGAGACGAAGAGGTTCTAGGGAAGACAATGCTAGCCTCCCACCCCGATTTCAGATTGACGGAAATGAAAACGAGGTGGTAGACGAGTTCGTGTATTTGGGCTCACTGGTGACCACCGAAAATGATACCAGAGACATTCAAGACGCATTATACTTTCTTTGGACTCCGAAGGACGCTCCGGTCAAATAAAATTCACCGACGTACGAAGATGACTATCTACAAGATGCTGGTTAGACCGGCGGTTCTCTACGGCCACGAGACCTGGACTATGCTCGTGGAAGACCAACGCATCCTTGATGTTTTTGAACCGAAGGTGTTGCGTACCATCTACGGTGGAGTGCAGATGGATGACGGAACGTGGAGGAAGCGAATAAACCACGAATTGCACCAGCTGCTGGGAAAACCATCCATCGTCCACATTTCAAAAATTGGGCGACTACGGTGGGCTGAGCACGTCGTAAGAATGCCGCATGACGACCCAGTGAAAATGGTTCTAGAAAACGACCCAACATGAACAAGAAGAAGAGGAGCGCAGCGGGCAAAGTGGATCGACTATGAAGAAGGCGACCTGCGAACCCTTGGCAGACTACGAGGCTGGCGAAGTGTGGTCATGGATCGAGTAGAGTGGAGACGACTTCTTCGGACAGCAGAGGAAAACAAGGCCTTAGCCTGGTTGGTAAGGTAAGGTAGTCAAGCAGTTGCAAATTGGTGCCAAATAGTGCACAGCTAAAAAAAAGTAGTGTAAATTTCCGGTACTATGATGCACATAAATGGAGCGTTATATATCATACAAGTTTAGATTATAGACCGTGTAAATTTATGAGGCATGTCCAGGCATGGAAAAATGATGTATGGAACTTTTGTAGGTTTTGTTATTAGCTACAACTTTTGTTAACAAGTCAAATCCGTATCTATGATGCATGACGAACCAGAGCGAACAGGAGCTACTACTGTTTTTCAGTGAATGTATTTTACATTCACTGAAAAACAGTAACAAGTTCTGCCCGCTCTAGTTCGTGATGCATAAGAGATTCAGATTTAAATTATTAGCAAAAGTTGTAGCTAATAACAAAACCTACAAAAGTTCCATACATCATTTTACAGAATGCTGTTGATGAAAAAAGTTAGAGGCAAATGAATGTAAATGAATGTATGAAATGATTGTAAATGATTTTCCATGCCTGGACATGTCATGCAACATTCCATATATTGTATGCAACTGTCCACTTTTGTTTGCAACATTTCTTGCAAGCTGCTAGTTTACGTGAAAAGGAAGTTTACATGTATGAATGTTTGCATGCATTGATGTTTACATCGCCAGTATTGCGAGTTACAGTTTTATTATTGTTTCTGATCTAGTTTCAAACGGAAACAGTCACTATAAAATCCTACACCATTGCACACGGCCAACAACAGTAAGGCTATGTTCAAACCAGAGTTGTTAATCGATGTCTTTTGATATCGTCTGTAATGATGAATTTGACGGTTATCGATTAACAACAACGGTTTAGACTACACAGATAAAAATTCTGAATTTTAATTGTTATGTAAACATTCATTCACGTAAACTTGTATTTCATTTCACGCAACCGAGCAACTTGTAAACAATGTTGTTTACAAAGATGGGCTTTTGCATACAATATTTGCTACATTGCATAAAATGTGTCATAACTTTACATGATATATACTGTAAACGTATATGATATGTGACGCTTCATTTATGTGCATCATATTGAACAGAAATTTACTCTACTTTTTCGAACTGTGTACGCACTTAGAAATAACTAATTGTGACGGAATCCATGTTTGACGTAAATGAGATGAGACGTAAACAATCATGTCATGTAATATTAAGTGCTTCGAGACTGAAAAGTTCGTTGCTCGACTAAAAGTACGTTTGATTAAGCTATACTTCGCGTCTATTATGACTTAAATTTATGTCAAAATTGACGCTCGTATATGTCGCTTTCAGAGCACCTAAATTTAAATGATTTTTTCTAAGTGTGTGGAGAGATGTAACATAATAATTATCAGCAAGAGAAAACCCATCAAGATATGCTTATAACATGGCATAATTCTGTAGTCTGAACATGGCAAAAGATATTAATAAAATCCAATATTTTTTAATCTTCTTTATCAATAAAGCTCGAGAACAATCTGGCAACGACAACCCCATCATCAATCATAAAAACATGTTTTAAGTCATATGTCGATCATGTTTCAATTATTTGGAATATTTGCTAAATGCCATCAACTCATGAATCATGTACTGCTACAGCAAATTGTGCTATTAGTTACAATAATTAGCTTAAGTCTTCATGAATAACCCATTTCCCTCACACACTTCGCATCAATTCCTGCTTTCATTCCTCAATCAATCACCGTAAAGCAAGTCTTTAAACCACGGAATTTGACAAAAGCTTTCCGTGAGAAACTTGCCACAAATTCGAAAATAGCGTGGCACTTCTCACACTACACTTATTGTTGTTGTTGTTGCCGTTGTTGTTGTGGACTGAATAACAACGCACAAGATCAGGTTCACGGCTAGAGTGAAGTGCTGCCGCTAAAGCATGCCATTTCCATCAAGCATAAATCACCAGCACGAACGTTGGGGTGGAGCACTCGTACACAATTGAACCCTCCATTGACTGTTTGCTTTTCCCACTCGAAATATTTTCTTTTTGCGTATTTCAGCAAATCAGTTTTCGAATCTCATACTTAGTGCATTCATGTCGATGTTTTTTTTTTTGCAATCTCATGAAAACAAGTGACTGCAGCTTCTGCAAGTGACGAACCCTCCATCACTGTGGCAGGCACTCGCTCTGACGTTACCGTGTAGCGGAAAGCTTCTCGATTACATCGCCCAACGAAAGTGATAGTTAATTTTGTTTTCATCGTGATCGTTGAAAGCCAGAGCTCTCAGTTGGTGTGCATTGAAATCATCAGCTGAAAAATTACCGTAATATTGCGCGCACGGTAGATTGGTATATTTATTCAGCTGTCCTCGATGTCATTATGCTTGACGGTGAGGTGGCGCGACAGAGATATCTAACAAACATATAGGGTATGCGTCGCTCGAGGGGGTTAATGAGATGAACGTGGTGGTGATGATGGCTTGGCATCAGCGATTTGAACTTGGTGATCTTAATTTAAGCTGGAATGGAACTCGCCACAATAAGGAGCGTTACATAATCCATTGACTTCGATATGGTACGCAGCAACGGAGTGTTTTATGGTTGATCTTTCCTGGGGGTCTAATTGGATTGGTTCCGAATAATTGAATTTGGATCGTGCAGTGAACGGTGACACGCCGTTAATTGAAAGACATTAGTTTGTGTCGCAATTTGGTCCACATCAAAACAAAAATCAGAAATCTTCTGTTCATTGAGCAGACTTGGGTAGTGAATCGAGGCTGCACGGGTCCGAGTTTATCGCTGTTCACTTAAATGGGTGAATTTTTCATGAATCCGAGTAGACTGATAAATGACTGATACAATAACAGCGTGGCGAAGAAATTTGAACATTCAACCTAAAACCTTGGTAAACCAGAGGGTTTCAAAAACAACGGCTTTCAAGAACCGGAGGCATGGTTTATGTAAATAGTTCTTATTGTTTCCCCAAGTTAGTTCATTACCATTAATTGAATAAAATAATAATTTAAGTGACGAAATTTATCGCGCAAATTCCTCGTTTCACGATCCAAGCCTGCCATAGCGGTACGATGGCTATCGTGCCGTAAGATGACAATGTGACATAAATCCAGTAAGATAATTGATCAGAAAACATTTATGTTTGTATAACCCTGAAATAATTACAGAAATTTGCAAATTTGATCTGTTAAATAAACTGTGAACCGTGATGCTTAAAACAGCTTTCAATTTTTCGTAGAAAAAGTGAAAGTCACTGTTTTTACGAAAATGAATGGCTTACTTCACTTTCTCTACATGCTTGCAAAACATGATTTTGGGTGTTACGTGGTATTATTTGTATGTACTTCCACAGTTATTAATTGAGAGCTTTCTATGCTAACCAATGCATGAATTTGTATTGAAGCAATGTAATTGGGTTGTTAGCGGAATGCTTAAATAAAACAGCAAAACAAAAAAAAAATTCTTCCATTAAGTGGAACTACTTAATTTTGGTATCCACGTGTTTGGACTACAATGTGCAGTCAGTGTCATTCCCACTAAAGACTTATCAAAAACCTATCCCCCTCAAGTACTCATCTCCTAGGTAGAAATGCCATTCTCCTTTACTTTACTTAAATCTTTGGTTATTATTAGTCAGGTAGGTTCCGATTCTACACGTTGCTCTTTGGAGTATCGTTCATTCTTTTTAATATAGAAAACTACCTGAACAAAGCCGGTTAACAAAATGAAAGCAAATCGATATTAAAGTTTGCAGTTCCTATCATAATGAAAACTAATTTTGATTTCAATTGTCGCGACAGAAGTCTGATTTCATATTGTGCTTTCATTATGCAGTCAAGACATTCTAAATCAAAGCAACTTAACTTGAAGTACTGCATTTAATTGCTTGTTTAAAATTTGATTTAAGTGCATCTGTCGTTGAACTAACGATTATTGTTTATTTGTTTTGTTTAACACATTTTAGGCCATTCGTGACTAAACCAAGGTAAGATTTGAGATCAATTATTTCGGCGTGAAAATCATAGATGCTAACCATTTACGCCAGGCCCGTATTCAGTTAAACATTATGAATGCAAAATCAGTGATCAAATTAATTTCATTGATAGCAGGATTAGTTTTCCGTTGGATTCAACAGTGTAAAATGTTGCTCTCATTTTTGCATTTTTTCCAAAATGAGATCAAGTGGACTATTCAAAATAAGTTACATCATAACAGCAAATTCTGATTTCAATTTGATCTCTAACTTTTCTCGGGTAACGTTTAGTCCAATTGACATCTTTTCCGAGCAAAGTCTGAGATCAAATTGAAAACTAAATTTGATGTTGGGATGTCCCTGATAAAGATTTTTTTCCTCTGTTAGGGCATAACACTACTGTGACCAGTAATTTGATCTATTGTAGTCAGCGAATCCAAACACATAAAGCAACCAACGATACAGACAAAACGGTTGCTACGACTACCATGACAAACTCGCTCTGTAACATAGCATGATCGGAGTGGTAGAAGGATAATGATATATTGCTTGCCAGCTTTGTTGCAATATACACGGATGAGGACATAGCTTGATATGAATCGAGAAAGGACATAACATAAAAATTCCCATTAACACACGTGTATCATGTTCGGCTTTACTTCGTGAAGCAGCTTGCCAACAATTTGCTCGTTTCCTTCTACCGCCCCGAGTGAGTTGTGTCGCACGGGCTGCTTGTCATGAAAAAGAAGGAAGAAGATTAGGTATCATTATTGCTTTGCACTTCTGACATAGCGTTATTATTCGGTTCGTTGATCGCTTGTCATTTTGTCATTCGGAGATATTTTTGGTTCCTTGATTGTAGTAGGGGAATTTACGTATTCTCGGCAACCTAAGCAGCGACCTTCTTTCTATAGCCTTTTTCTCTAAGGAACGCACACATATGCAGTATTGGTTTGTTTACAATCTTTTGCTGCCAGCTGCTCTAAAAATTTCAGTCGAAAGAATTGTCAAAAACTGTTTTGAAACGCTTTTACAAAGCTCCAATCTTCTCTAGTGAGAGCGAGTATTGTCGGCAACCAGTTTTTCTTCGGCAACCGTTCCATTTGAACTGCATGTAAATCTGCTGTTCTATTATCGGCAACTCGAAATCAGCTACAATTTGTAGTGCGTGTGTTTCATTTCAAGAAAACCTTGCTAGATTCCTTTTTCTCAGTGGTAAAAATATAGTCAAATTGAAGCTGAAAGCATAAAGAATCGTTTGCATGCATTCAGCGAAGTGTTTTTGTAAGAAAATGCAGTGAAAATAGTGTTTCAATTTGGGTTGCCGAAAATAGTCTGGCATGCCGAAGCCGTCATTTCCCCTATATCCCGTGTCCTTAGTTTAGTTCATGTCGTATTACTCCATCACTATTGACATATTTGATTAATTGACACATTCAATTTTCATTCATGTGGGATGTGTGGATTTTATTTATTTAAGCTTGCTTTCAGCTCTTCGATGATGAAACACCTCTAGGATTATATTATAATATTTCATTTATATTATTGAATTTTGCATTTATATTATAAATATTCACTTTTTCAGCTTAGACATGAACTAGCCTACAGAAGTTAAAATAAAATTAAAGTTAAGTTAAAGTTAAGTTAAAGTTAGGTTAAAGTTAAGTTAAAGTTAAGTTAAAGTTAAGTTAAAGTTAAGTTAAAGTTAAGTTAAAGTTAAGTTAAAGTTAAGTTAAAGTTAAGTTAAAGTTAAGTTAAAGTTAAGTTAAAGTTAAGTTAAAGTTAAGTTAAAGTTAAGTTAAAGTTAAGTTAAAGTTAAGTTAAAGTTAAGTTAAAGTTAAGTTAAAGTTAAGTTAAAGTTAAGTTAAAGTTAAGTTAAAGTTAAGTTAAAGTTAAGTTAAAGGTAAGTTAAAGTTAAGTTAAAGTTAAGTTAAAGTTAAGTTAAAGTTAAGTTAAAGTTAAGTTAAAGGTAAGTTAAAGTTAAGTTAAAGTTAAGTTAAAGTTAAGTTAAAGTTAAGTTAAAGTTAAGTTAAAGTTAAGTTAAAGTTATGTTAAAGTTAAGTTAAAGTTAAGTTAAAGTTAAGTTAAAGTTAAGTTAAAATAAAGTTAAAGTTCAATTAAATATCATTTAATATTCTGTTTATACTCACGAGTGCGTGTGTGTGCGTGTGTATGCGTGCGTTTTTGTGTTTGTGTACCTATTATAAATCACTACAATCAGTATTAGTTTACCAAAAACGATCCCTGCTGCTGCAAACCTTTCCCCACATCCAACATCCCAGTGATTTCTCGGGGAAGCGCAGAGGATTTCTCGGTTTCCTTCACAGCGAGTATCACGTCAACACATTCCTTGCCATTCCCTATTGGACCAGCATTCGGACACGGCCGGCGCTGGTATTGCTAAATATTAGATCTTCAGTTTTTACACATTGAGGATGAATATTAGTCCCAAACATCATCTGTTGGTTCTCTGTGTAATTGCAGCTGATCTGGTAATAACAGAGTAGCAACCGTGGGCGGTCAATAATGCTAATGCTAATGTCGTATTACTCCATCACTATTGAGAAATGATTATGTATTCGGTATTGATACAGTTGTCATTCTTGCCTTCATCGCAAGGAATTGATTCTACTTAATTGGAAGGTTCCGCTATTAATACCCTTGGAACACCCTCCAAAGACGCGCCCCTTTGTCAGACAAAATTGGATTCCTTAGCAACAACAACAAGCTATGACACCGATAATGACCATGCATCAGAACCCTAGTCTTAACCACGTCAAACTAGGGAACAACGAATAGAAGATTAGGAATCACATAGGTGAAGACTAACTAACTCATTTTTTTCTTGTTTCAAGATCATCCTCGGTCCACGCAACCCGAGGACTTATCACTATCAACAAGGCATAAAAAGTAGCAAGGACTAAGATTTGTTCCTTTGATTATTGAAAAATCCTGTTCCCCTAGTTTGAAGTAGTCAAGACTAGGAATCGGTGGTAGATCTTACATCCCGTAATGTAACACGAGAAGGTGATCTTCCCACGTTACGGGGCAATTCATAAGCTTATTAATACGATTCTAAACACTTCGTGCACGAAAAGTGTTGATGAATCAGGATTAGGGTAGCTGAAACGATTCAGATAGGAAATAATATCGAAATAAAGATAATCGAGAAATGGAGAGTACTGTACAACGAAGACAAGTGCGATGAATTGGCGCTAAACACTAACACTGTTGTAACGATTTTCCAAATACAGTTTTAAAATAAGATATATCAAGCAACATATTCATTACATTTTGCAAAATAATTACACTCCTGGGGGAGAAAAACTTGGCTAAATAAGTTTGCTGATACCAACCTTTTTGCCTTTCTCGTACACCAAGGTGTACCGATAGGCTATATGATATCACTTGTATGTATGTATGTATGTATGTATGTATGTATGTATGTATGTATGTAAGTTCGTATGAGTGTAACTCACTCAATTTTCGCAGAGATGGCTTGACCAATTTGATTGGAACAAGTTCCAGAACATGTGTTTCAGATCCCTATAGATCGCCATTGATTCTCCCGATCTGAATTTTGGTTCCGAAGATATAAACAAAAATGTGAATTCCAGATTCCACTGGAGAATTCGCACTGGGTAATTTGATTAAAGATGTACAACAGTGTAAACAAATTTTTTTTTTAAATTTTCTCTTGATTACAAAAGTCTGTAAATATCTGTGAAAAAAACTAAAAAGTCTGTAAATGTCTGTAACGAAAAAAACGTCTGTGAAAAAAAATTAAAAGTCTGTTAATTCACAGACATTACTATTTAAATAGTCTAACAGCTGGCCTTTAACGACAAGTTCTAAAACTTTCTCTAATGTGTGCAACATGTTGATGGGACGAAGCTCTTCGGCTTTAATCGTTCCAGCAACTTTTTGAATAGGGACCACTAAGGATTCATCTGTTTGGAAGTCGATTTGGAGAAACTTGGTTCTGCCGCCATGGCGCCTGAGCGCAAAAGAAAAGGGCAATCGCTTGATCCCCCTTCTGATGAAATTCAATTAAGCAATCAATTTGATATGCTTATGGATGATGGGAATGATCCATCATCCAAGCAATATTTTATTAAACATTCCACGCTTAATGCCAAAAAGGGAAAGGTTCCCCCTATTGTGGTAACCACTTCCGATTTCCATGCTCTTCGCACAGAACTTGTGAACTTCGTTAAATTAAAGTTTTCACTTCAAATTGGCCGTCTGGGTGAATGCCGCGTATTGGCTGAAACCATGGACGGATTCAAACGTCTTCTCCAGTATCTTACTGAGAAGCAACACACATTTTCACTTATGACACCAAAACTGAACGTCTGTTCAAGGTTGTCTTGAAAGGACTGCCCAATGGTGAATCCCTGGATCAGAAAACTACTCGGAGATGAGCCTGTCCAAGTAATTAACTAGTGAACTAGACAACCTTAAGGCCTTAAAAAAAGCTAGCCTTATGCTCCATGTCCAAGTTATCAACAGCACAAACCATCAAATTAAGTTTTCAGTTTGTTATCATTGATAGCAGAATTAGTTTTCAATGTGATGTTACAGGAAGCTTTATTTTTTCTCATTTTTGATTTTTTTTTTAATTGTTAAATCGACCGAAACGTTAGCATCGTGAGTAATCATTATCAGGGACATTCCAATATCAAATACAGTTTTCAATTTGATGTCAGACTTTGCTCGGGAAAGATGTCAATTGGACTTAACGTTAATTTTCTATGTTAAAAAGAATGAAAGATGCTTTAAAAAGCGATGCCATCGCTGCTCGGCATCTATGCTGATGAGATGTTTAAAATTTGTTCAAATCTTTGGTCAGGTCTAGAGAAAAAAAGGTTGTTTCCAAAGCACGACCGCATTGTTGACGTAGGACTACGAAATTATTTTTGATGCTCCATTCAATAATATATTAATAACAAAATAAATGGTTCAGAAATGTAACTCGTAAATAACAGTTCATTATTAAAAAAATTGAAATTGGGCGTTTAATGAATACATCCTAAAATTAAGATTCAATTTTTGAAACTGGAAAATCAGTTCCTTTTTATTTATAATAACGTTTAAAATACGTTCACCCAACTTTCGGAAACTTACTAAGCCCCCGGCAAGGTGACAGATCACTTACCCACTTGCAAATAGTAGATGTCACCACTAGCATTGGGCGATATTGAAGCAAGAATCGATCTTAGTGAAACAATTTTTTTTTAAATTATCGATTCACCGATTTAATCAATCATTTTGAATCGATTCATTTTTCAATATGACACAAAAATGTTTCAAATATAACGGATGATAGGAAAGTTGGTGCAGATTAACGCCAAGCTCAGTCTAAAGTTGATATTACGTTACATAAGCTATCTTGTTATGACATTTCACTTGTAATAGTTATTTAGTGTGATGATTTATACAGGGGAAATGGATGTAATGTCGGCTTAAATGCCCCTAGTTTGAACCCATACAAAAATTCAGCAATCGACTTAATTTTCAATAGCGACCAAAATAACCATTAGCTCCGCCCCAATGACGCGATCATCTTGATAAAATTGATACATAGCAGATTTTTAGCGATGGGTCCTATCTTAGATCCATAGGCCAACATTAGAGCCTTTTCACTTAATTTAGAAATTAATTGTGTAGTACGAACGCAGTGAAAGTTGCATACATACATGATGAGAATATAGTAAATGACTATTTTGGTTTAATTTGACATGGGGAAGTTTTTGCTCAGGATACTTGATTAGGTGAGTGATTTAACAGGTTATAATATTCGTTTTATTGGTATTAAATGGACGATTTAAAAATCGAAAGATTAACATGTAAAACAAAACGATTAGATGGTCGGAAAATATTTAATTCAGATATCCCAAAACTTATCAGAAAAGGACCCCAAGAATGCTAATTGAGCCATGCGTTTTGCATTGAACCGATATCGATTCTGTGTAGTTTCACCAGTTTTGAAGAATAGCCTCTTTGACGGAACACTTGTTACCATTCTTGATAAATAGTCTCGAGCAATGGGGTGTACATGGGGACATACACTACGGATTTTCTCCCATGCTCGAAAAGGCTCGACCGAACGTGGGAAAACAGGCTTATGCAAGAAATTTGGTAATTCTGCCGATATGCCCCCATGGCGATATCAGAGGACTGATGGACCTGAAATATGTCATTAGAAGTAAATGTTTGTACATATGTAGATTAATAGCTTTCTTTACCATTTCGTCATGAATATCCCACAGGCCTCAGGTTGGTTTTGATGGGGGACAGCTGTGTGCATATCATCGCATATTCTTTTGGTACTATAGATCTGCTCAGACACAATTTTAACTACCCGAGCGTGAGCTGGAGACTCCAGGTACAGTGTCTTGAAACGGGATCAAGGAGCGTTGCAATAGCAAATGTATCCACCAGCTCAACGTCTTTGAACCTCTCGTCAAACTGCAGGGAACAAGACAAGAGGTAAACATATTAGTGGGAAAACAAACCGTCTGTTCATCCTTGTGAACGTCAAAAAAAAAAATCTATAATCATCTCTGGAGCACCAAACTTTCTCTTTCTCGTTCTTGCCTACTGAAATGTCACACTTTTTGTTTGCAAAGGTAAAGACAAAAAGAAAATCAATATTAAATTGGAAATGCAAATGCACTTACATTTTTTTTGGATCGATACAAAAATCGAATGAAAAGGATCGTTCCAGTCGATTTTTGTCGTGTTTGTGTTTGATCTTTTGTGTTTCGATCTAAGATCGCCCATTGCTAGTGAGTTAGCACACACCGTAAAAAACAGATTGTCCTTCTACACTGAACCAAAACATCCGCAATACTTCGAATGATTATTGCATTGCTCGAGCCCTTTAACAATATGCATTCGAATTTCGGATGATTTTCTTATGGTTGAATTCGTCGTCAGATGATGAACGTCCATATGACTGTCATCCAAATACAGGACGATTTTCGTTTGAAAATTAGCTATAAAACATACGGCACTCAGAGGACAAACATTTAAGAATAGTGTGACGTGCAAGTGCTTTTAATTAGATTTATAATTTGATTATCTACAATTCCATACTGAATAGCCATAATAAGCCATTCCATTATGGATACAACATTTTTCGTGGTGGAGAAAACCTCCTCCACCACGAATTAGCCAAACATTGGTTTTCATCCTTTTACTTTTTTTCGTGACAGCTCTGATAGCGATGCATATGCTTCCACCTCGTTTGTCAGCTCAGATCAGCAAATGACGTTCGATAGAATTATTTACATCATCGTTTTGAATGATTTGCTTTATGGGGCTGAACCAATACCATATGCATTTCCAGTAAGTATGGCAGTCATTCTGCAGAGAGCATTACGCATTTCAACTGAAGGCCCTGTCCCTTCTCATAACAAGTTTCATCCCGTATTCGAGAGGAAAATCATCTGATTTCAAAACAACCGTCATCCGGTTGCAGCTAGGATTCGAAAAAGCGATTTCGGTGTTTTGTTTTGAATGGTCTGAGGTTTCATTCGATTAGAGGATGATGTTTGTGTACAGTGTATGGAAAACCAACGTTTTGTATCACCTTTATAAATTAAATATTTTATATCAAAATTGGAACAATCGAATGTCTGTCAAAGTCATAGAAAAAGTCATTCCAATCGAGCAGAAGACCAGTCAAATGGATAAGATGTCGCCCCTTTTTATAAATTCAGGATCTTTAGTATCACCATGTGAGGATGTCAAACAACAGGCAACAATGCCATATGAAAAGGGCGGATTTATGATTTTTGTGGTGAATAGAAATAAATCCAAACGATTTGAATTTAATGGAGGTTCATATTCCTATATAATCATATGCCAATACAATTATTTGGTTTCTTATACTAAGTTTTGCTCATGAATATAATCATCCTTCAGATTAATGTTTGTTGGGTCACTAATTTTTCCCTGAACTTCTCTGGCCATTCCTTTTTTTTTTTATTTTCCTTTGGTTTGTTTTTTCCGTCGATCTTGTTTTCCGTGCTGAGCACCAATGCTACCGACGTGCCAGGAAGGCAGCTCCCACACCTGGACCCTACCTATCGACCCATCAAACTCATGAACCGGGGACCAACGGCTTTACTTCCCATCCGAAGGAAGGCGTGATCAGAGATGTTATGCCTCAGAACATCCCAGCGGCGCCGACTGGGATTGAACCCAGGCCTGCTGGGGTGAGAGGTAACCACTGGCGCCGTTACTGGCCATTCCTGCCGTTTTCTATGCTTCTCTGAGGTTCCCGAAATATAAATAATTCCCTGACGCTTATGATGTTTTCGGATCATTCATAAAATTCTAAGAATATCCCATAATTACAGGTAACTTTTTGTATGTCTTTGCAAATCTCCTTAATTTAATGGAATTGCTCTGAAGCTATCTGATCGTTCTTGATATATTCGGAACTTTGCTGAATATCATGAAACTATTTTAAAGTGCCTAAGTTTCCATGAAGATCTTAGGATGTTTTTTAATACATTACATTTTTTTTTTGAAAATTGAACTGTCTTGAAGTTCACTAATCCGCTTGTATAAATTTTCGGCAATTTTTGAAATTCTTGAAATTTCCATGATAATAACTTAACATTTTTAAATAATCTCCCATTTTTCTGATGCTAATTTAACTTCCCTTACGTTCTAGAAATTCTCTCCAAAGTTTGCAGAAAATTCCGGAATGTCAATGAATTTTTCAAAAATTCTGTAAGCTTTCTACAATTTCCTTGAAATTATTTGAACTGCCCTTAAGTCCTCTGGTCTGTTCAGTTCAGAGAAGCTTCCCTGAAGCTCACAATTCTACAATATTTTGGTTCTGCTCTGAAATAAATGGAACTCTCCTAAACACTTTGAAATTTCCCTTAAGTTTTGTGGACCTCTGTGAAGGTTCTGAAATATTTCAGATTTTTTCATAATTTCTCTGAAGGTCTCTATACTACCCTGAAATTCCCGGCACATCTTAAGGGTTCTGGTTTTTTTTTTCGTGAAAGCTGCTCTGAATGTACCAAATCTCACGCTTATATATGTTTAAACTCCTCCAAAAGTTAGGACTTTCCTGCAGCTACGGGAACTGCCCTTAAGATTCTCTGAAATTTACCAAAGATCTGTGGATCTAGCTTTTCTGAAGTACTTAGAATTTCTTAAAAGATTTCACAGGTTTCTCTAAAATTCTCCCTACATCTCTGAATTTCTTTTAACCTACATTAAGCTCATTCCAAGAGCTTATTCAAATTTCCTGCAGCTTTTATTAAGCTAATAGAACCGCTCTGAAATTCTTAAAACATCCATGAAGTTGCCCATATTTTCAAGATGTTTTTTAAAGAGCTTTATGTTCCCGCAGCTTGTTTATTAAGTTTCTTTAAAATTCTTAGCATTTCTTTCAAATCAACAGATGTTCTGCTAAATTTCTACAGTTGATGTGAAATTAATGGGACCTCACTGATCATCACTAATATTTTATAAAATTAAATGCAAACTTTAAATATTTTTTTCCAATAATTAAGCTGATGCCAATCATATTTTCATTTAATGTCCAACATCACTCAAATAAGTCGAGACGAGAAAAATTAAATAAGAAGGTATGAAAAAAATAAACACACAATTCGTGTAATGATACATACAAAATTTAATAACAAAAACACAATGTGTAATGACGAACAATGTAGTTCAATTTGTTGTGCATTTAAAATATAATTTTCGTGTGATTGCGGTTCAAATTGATAACGCGTTGAAGACCGGTATAGAAGCTATCCGCTTAAATGTAAATGGTACCCCAAAAGAGGCCGTTTGGCTAACCTGAAAAATTATTAAATGAGAAATTGACAAATATGACTAGGACTAGTTCGGTTTCTTCTGAGTTGGGCAAATCCCCGATAGCAATAGTAATAGTCATGACGAAGAGAATCATACCGGTGGTAAAGCTAAAAGTAGCTTCGCGGATGCTTCGAAAAAACGGACAAGGGGACAGTAAAAGTAAGGATAGGAATAACAATAAATTTGAAAATGATAAAAGTAAGGTTGAAAGTTAAGAATCGAACAACCGTTTGGCTCGTCCGGTCATTTGCGTTGAAACCTAAAGAGTCCAAACAAGACTTCGAGGAAACTCGCAAATTTTTGAAAACAAAACTGGATCCAAAAACACCTAAAATCATTAACTTTAGAAACGGGAAAGTTGGCTCCATTATTGTTGAGTGTGCCACAGGATACAATGTAAATGAGGTGAAAAGGGGCATTGAAAGCAATCTGGGTGAAAACTACAACGCTGGTGTTCCCACATCGGTGCCAATGTTAAGAGTGATGAGCGATCAGCATTCTTCTGATGACTTCATTGACTTGTTAAAAAGTCAAAATGAAGACATCGCGAAAAATGATGTCAAAGATATAAATATGTACGAACATTTCAGAAAGTTATAGCTTACAATGTCAAAACCCAGAGGCGGGAAAGAGTTAAGACTTACCTTTAGTGTTTTAAACTCGGTCCATACAGGTCTTCAGCGTCTTACAATCAGCCCGTCTAAATAGGTTCATAAAGGTCCCCTGGACTTGTCTGGACCTTTTTCCCAATGTCCAATGAATGTGATACCAACAGAATCAAAACAATTTCCTGTATAAACTTTATTCTTCGATTTTCTCGTTTCATATAAATAGTTAATTTCACCAAATTGCAAGTTGTTTTCCTTGCCAGGAGTATAGTCGTTAAGTTTAGAAGACCTAACACTAGAATTATACTTGCATAATTCTGTTAGATATATGCAAATCTCGTTTTCTTCTATCATATCGCTAATCGAACGATTCGAATGCAAATCTTACTTTACATAAGGAGGTTATAGTACAACAAGTTATAAATGGCATTAGTCCAACTTCCGTCCGCATGGCCTTGGTTCTATCTTAGCTTAGTGCTACGAAGCAACCCTTCCACCTCTTCGTCTGAGTCCGTTTTTGCTTAAATTATAAATATCTTATCCAGTACATTCTTAGTATAAATGCTGCTGATCTGCGCTCGTTTCGGTCGAATAAAAAATTGTATCGAGAAAGAAGTCTTTGGATAATCCTAAATGTTCAACTCGCAGATCTTATGGTTGCCACGGGTGGTTATGGGATTTGATAGTAGACTCGGTGGGTGCCGAGGCCGATCCACTGTATTCGTACGATTCTTTGGATTCACCCGAGCTGTGTTGATGGTGCAGATGTTGCAGGTGTTGGGTGCTGTCACCGTGAGAACTCACCGGAATGTAGTTTTGACTGCTGGAACCTGCTGGAAGGTAAGTGTGGGATGGTTTCGGTGGCAGGTATGCCCTGCTGGGACTCGACGGCAGTGACGGGAGATATGTTTTGGAGGGTTGTTCGTAGATTACCTTGTTCTGAGCTTTTGATGGTAGGTACTGGAGGCTGGGTGCGAGATAGCTGTTGTGAACCGACGTCGATGTGGGTGCTTGAGTGTGGGAGTAGTCCGGGCTATCATTCGTTGAGCCTAGGTAGGTTGATGGCTTGAATGGCTTCTGATTGTGGATGGAAGTGTGCAGAGGAGATAAGACGTGAGCCTGGTTCTGTACGGCAAGAGGTTTGATGGACGAGATGTACTTGTTTCCGGAGTATAAATCAGGGATCGCAGCGTTAATCGAGGATGCGTAATGTCCAAGTCCTTTGATTCCGGCGGCATATGCAGGTGCAGATTGCTGAGGAGCTCCGTAGCCGTGAGAGTAGTATGAGTTCAATGGAGGACCTTGTGGTGTTCCGTAGGTATGCGTTGGAGCTTCGTGAACTTTAAACATCGTTGGTTTGTACTGACTGAATGAATCATAGTTGTACGGTGTATCCCAGCCATGGCCCGTTGGGACGGCTTTGATGGAGATGGCAGGGCTAGGAGAGTTCAGTGCCTTGAGTAGGTCGGAAAGTTCCTTCGATCCGATGCTGTATTTTACTGAATTATCAGCAAACGAGTTATACCCATGTTGAGCAGCTGGTGAGAAGAATGACGCCGGTTGTGGCGAAGGGTATTTGAAGGGGGCCATAAAGTACTTTTGACCCGGATACTGTGGTACGTTGAATGATGGCTGTGCAACACCGTAGTTGTATCCGCTGTAGCTAGGTGGTAAATATTCCATGTGTCCGAAACCGACCGGAGCTTCACGTTTTCCATGTGGGATCTTCGATGGAGTTTTGTGAGAAGCCGATGCCGGAGCTGATGATGATTTCGGTTGAGCTTCTTTGGCCGCTAGAACGCCAGCCGATAACAGCACTACGGCTGTTAGCTTGAAATACTAGGATAGAAGGGAAACATAGTTTTAGTTGCGTAGTAAAAACCATAGAGATTAACAACCTTTTTTCGTTCTACACACTTAGAAAAATTCATGTAAATTTAGGTACTCTGAGACTGACATATACGAGCGTCAATTTTGACATAAAATGGAGTCATAGTATACGCGAAACTCAGCTCAATCCAACATACTTTCGAAGTTTTCAGGTTGATACAAAAATGCAAACAACAAACATTCGGTGACTAGACTCACCTTGGACTAAATTTCAATCTTTTGTACCCGTACCACAAGAATGCTTCTTGTAAACAAAATTCAGTTCTAGTTTTGATATTATAAAAACAACCTTAAATATCTATTAAGGTGCCTCACATTAAACGTTTTGATAATGGCCCTTCGCTCATATTCAACTTCTATTCAATTTTCATACTGCCGTACTCTAGCGGAACTATCTACCTACTCTCTTCAGATCATTCTCTAGCTAATAAATTATCACACTAAAGCTTCACTTTAGATAGCATTTCCAACCAACACTTTGAATGTATAATTCTTTGTTTGTCTAAACTTCAGCTACTAAATACACTCAGGTCTTTTTTTACACGGGGGATACGGTCCGTGTAAAAAAAAAACCGTGTAAAAAAAACCTACGAGATTTTGATTTTTCGCATGCTTCAACGTTTTTAAAAAATCGGATTTTGATGCCATTTGTAATTAAAGCATGATATGGTCCAAATAGACATATTTTAAAAATTTCTGTATTTACACCAAAAATTGTGATTTTTTTTAAGTATGCCATTCGATTACAAATAGCTTGAAACGGATAATGTAATTGGAATCAAGTCGATAGGTTGTATCGTTGTCGAGAAATCGTTAAAAACGTACCGTGTAAATCGTGGAAAACCGTGTAAAAAAAACCGTGTAAAAAAAAACCGCGTAAAAAAAAAACCGTGTAAAAAAGACTTCAGTGTACTGCTGAACAGTATCAAGTAAAAAAGAGATTTGGTTAAATTTTATTCGTCTTGTCTTTATTTAACGTCGGTCTCTGTTCCGCAATCTAGTGCCGATCACCGACGGACATCAATTGCCATTCATTGACGACAATCGAATGTGCAGGGAGGCAGCTTCCACACATACGTAGGATATCACACCCATGAACAGACATGAGCCGGGACCAACGGCTTTACTTCCCTTCCCAAGGAAGACGTACCAGATATACCAGATTACCTCGACTGGTATTGAACCCATACCCATTGGGGAGAGAAGCAGTCACGCTTACCACTACACCACCGGCATTGGCGATCAAATCCTCATCCTCTGTTACCGATTGTGTCACATTTTCCATCGTTATATTTTTGTAATACACAAACAGCCGTCAGTGTCAATAGGCACATGTTGTATTACGCGCGCATTTTGGCTTACGCGGTTGATATTCAATACGTAAATGGAGTAATAAGTCATTTTGAAAAGTTCTACTATAAGTGACGTGATGCTCACTTTAACACTTTAGTGAATCGGGTCTTTAGAACAGCTCGAGAACAGATCGCCCATCTCTAGACTGAAGCCAAAAAATGATTAATTGGATTTTCTAGGTAATTGTGAAACCAGAGCAGTACTTATGGTTCGTTGGTCTGATGGCCAAAAATGAAAGAGAGAGTTGCTTAGAGAAAGACTCCAAAGGTCAGCAACTCTCTTAATAATAGGTGCAATGAGAAGTATATCATAGAAAACGAAACGAGTGCTCTAAGGGTTGAAAAGTCAGCTGCGCCGGAAATGTACACACTTAGATTTTTTTTGCCGAGATGGGCACCACCGAGCAGCTCGGCCTTTTATTTTGCTGGATTTCAGTGAAAAACTTGCCGAGATTGTTTGTTAGCTGAGATTCCGGCAAAATTCCTATTTGTTAGCTGAATCTCGGCTAGTTTTTCACTTAGATCCAGCAAAATAAAATGCCGAGCTGCTCGGTGGTGCCCACCTCGGCAAAAAATCTAAGTGTGGGTAAACGTGATTATCTCTCAGCCCAGCAGGCCTGGGTTCAATCCCAGTCGGCACCACCGGGATGTTCTGAGGCATAACATCTCTTATTACGCCTTCCTAAAGGGAAGTAAAGCCGAATGCATCACCCAAGTCTTCGAGTAGAAGTAAGCAGCTGGTGAATGACGAATGCTTGATGGCAAAATGTAGTAACTCAGTGAATGATAGTAAAGAGGAGAGGGAGCAAAAAAACCGGGAAAAAACGAACCATTCGTGCATAACTAGCGCAACGTTTACTGTGATAGAATCAAATCGCTGATGAGCAGCAGACAATGCGATGCATGATTCATAGCGAATATCTGCAACCTTGTTGCCTATAATAGAACAGCTGGTTACCCAAGCAACAATTTTGGTTTTATGAGGGTTCTGTAGACCATGATTTAGACTTGTAGAATGCTATAAAACCGCGATAAAACCTGCAATGTTACTTGGGTAACACGCAGTTCAAACGGAAAGGTTGTCGAAGAAAAAGAGGCTGCCGACAATAGTCACAGTCACCTAAGAAGTTTGGAGTGTTGTAAAACCATTACAATCAATTTTGAACATTTCTGCCGATTGAAATGTATAGAGAAGCAAGGAGGAGATAAATGTAAACAAACCAACTCGTCATATGTGTGCGTTTTGCTTAGGAAATGCTAATAGAAACGCGGACTCTGCATATATTGACGAGAACACGAGAATTTCCCTATATGTGCCAAGAAACACTTGATTTTCTCTACAACTTTGCCTCAGACGTCATTTCGATCAGAAGTGACGTTTTCGGGCTACAAATTATTGAAAAATTACAAAGACGACATTTTGAAAAAAAAAAAATACAACATCCAACATGGCCGAATTTTGAAAAAAATGGATAATTGCCCACAGTGATGGGCAACTGAACCAACCGGTGCGCACCGTGTGCTGGTTCGTGTTCAAAAAATACTCCTGTGTTTATGTAAGCGTGTACCCTGGTTCGGTTGAGTTTTAGTGTACCAGTGCAGTGTGTTCTAAATCAAAACCGTGTGCCGGTTTTGGAGTTGATGTTCAGAACCGCAGCTTGAAAACCGAAAACCGGTATGCTAGAATTTTGGTTTTGGTACACGAGATATAAACCGTGTGCAGGGTTCAATTATATGTTACCAAAACCGGGTATACCGTTCTTGGTTCGGAACATTGGCAAGAATTAAATAGCAGTGCTCCCAAAAAGGTGAGTAAAATATTTGTACGAAGCGACAGTTATTAATTCAATTGCCAAATATTTTGATAGACAATATTGGTAGCGAAGGAACTAGAAATCATTTTGAAGCCTGACAAATACCCTTCGATATGGGTATTTTTGGAGTCCGCGTGACGCCTATAGTCTAGAAATCGATAACCGATACCTTCTTGAAATCCAGAAGGCGGCATCCTGTTGCAGATAAACTGAGAAATCCTGTCCTGACGCCATTTTGAAATCCAAGATGGTGGCTTACGGTTGTAGGAAAACTGGGAAATACTAGCAAATACCCTTCAATATGGGTCAAATACCCTACAATTTAGGTATTTTCGGAACCAAAAAGACGTGTAGATGCCGAAAATGAATGTCCGTTGCCGTTTTGGAATCTAATATGGTGGCCATTGGGTTAAAAAAAAGTTGCAAAAACCCTACAATATGGGTATTTTTGAAATAGGGACGACGTGTAGATGCCGAAAATTGATGTCCGAGGCCATTATGGAATCCCCGATGCCGACCATATCGTATAATATTTTACACTTTTTCTAAAACAGGTGGTCACCATCTTGCATTCAAAAATGGCGTTGTACATCGATATTCGGCCTACACACGTCATTTCCGAGGTGATAATACATTGTAAGGTATTTCACAAGTTTTTAAAAGCCAATGCCTGCCATCTTGGAATCCAATAAGATGTTGGACATCGATTTTCAGCCTCTATACGTCGTCTCCTACACACTTAGATTTTTTTGACGATATTACCACCATCGAGTAGTTCAACATCTACTCATATAAGGATCTCAGTGAAAACTTGCCGAGATTGAGCTAAAAAACGGGAATTTTGCTGAGGTCTTCGCTAACAAACAGAAATTTCTCGGTAAAAAATCTAAACGCTTATCCGAAAATACCTTATTTCCCAGTTTTTCTATAAAGGGAAGCCGCCATCTTGGATTTCAAAATGGCACCAGACTTTGATATCCGGTATATATACGTCATCCTGATTTCAAAAATACCCATATTGAAGGATATTTGGCATTATTTCCCAGTTTTAATCTAACCAGAAGCCGCCATCTTGGATTTCAAAATGGCGTCAGACATTGATTTCCGGTCTCAAGACGTCTTCCTGATGACAAAAATAGACATATTGGAGGATAGTTGGCTTTATATCCCAGCTTTCCTACAACCGGAAGCCGCCATCTTGGATTTCAAAATGGCGTCAGACATTGATTTCCGGTATTTATACGTCATCCTGATTTCAAAAATACCCATATTGAAGGATATTTGGCATTATTGCACAGTTTTCCTACAACCGGAAGCCGGCATCTTGGATTTCAAAATGGCGACAGACTTTGATATCCGGTATATATACGTCATCCTGATTTCAAAAATACGCATAGTGAAGGATATTTTGCATTATTTCCCAGTTTTAATCTAACCAGAAGCCGCCATCTTGGATTTCAAAATGGCGTCAGACATTGATTTACGGTCTCAAGACGTCTTCCAGATGACAAAAATAGACATATTGGAGGATATTTGGCTTTATATCCCAGCTTTTCTACAACCGGAAGCCGCCATCTTGGATTTCAAAATGGCGTCAGACATTGATTTCCGGTATTTATACGTCATCCTGATTTCAAAAATACCCATATTGAAGAATATTTGGCATTATTGCACAGTTTTCCTACAACCGGAAGCCGGCATCTTGGATTTCAAAATGGCGTCAGACTTTGATATCCGGTATATATACGTCATCCTGATTTCAAAAATACCCATAGTAAAGGATATTTGGCGTTATATCCCAGTTTTCTACAACCGGAAGCCGCCATCTTGGATTTCAAAATGGCGTCAGACATTGATTTCCGGTCTGAAGACGTCATCCTGATTCCAAAAATAGACATATTGGAGGATATTTGGCTTTATATCCCAGTTTTCCTACAACCGGAAGCCGCCATCTTGGATTTCAAAATGGCGTCAGACTTTGATATCCGTTATATATACGTCATCCTGATTTCAAAAATACCCATAGTGAAGGATATTTGGCGTTATATCCCAGTTTTCTAAAACCGGAAGCCGCCATCTTGGATTTCAAAATGGCGTCAGACATTGATTTCTGGTATATATAAGTCATTCTGATTCCAAAAATACCCATATTGAATGATATTTGGCATTATTTCCCAGTTTTAATACAGCCGGAAGCCGCCATCTTGGATTTCAAAATGGTGGCAGACATTTATTTCCGGTCTCAAGACGTCACCCTGATTCCGGAAATACCCATTTTGAATGGTATTTGACAGGTGTTTAAAGGTGTTTAAATTTTTTTCTATAACCGGAAGCCGCTATCTTGGATTTCAAGGTGGCGTTGGTTGACGATTTCCGATCTCCACGTCACACCGATTCTGGAAATACCCACATTGCGTAATACATCATTTGAATTCACAGTTTTTCTGTATTCAAAAACCGCTATTTCGACTTGACACTGCATAGTATTATTCATCAAATACAATTTCTGTTTAGTTATCTGCCATCACTGGCAATTCTGAATAATGCGCACCACGCACATAAACACACAACAGTACCGGATCGGTTCTTGAATTCAAAACATCATCCTTGTGAACACAGAACACCGGTACTGGAAAATCAGAACCGCACCGTGTGCAGCGAACTGGTGAACACGGTGCGGTGTTACTTGCAACTACCAAACCGAACCGACAGCAGCACCATACACTCGGTACAACAGATCAGCACATTGGTTATGCTATAGAAAACCGTACCGGTGCTGTACCAGTGTTTTGCCCATCACTGATTGCCCATAACGGCCATAACACACAATCGGAAAAGGTCGAGTTTTCCCGATTTGCCATTTGGCGTGGAACTCCTCAGTAATGAAACGCTACGACTTCCTAGCAAAGGAAGTGTTTTTCCAGCGTTCATGAACTTTCGAAGATTCCTCGCTTTTTAACTCCATTCTAAGGGATTGCAGCCGATAAGTCACACAAACACTTGCCAAACAACATACTATTGCAAATATGGAACAGGCTTACAGAGTTCTCAATTAAAAACTGTGGAGGCATATCTAGAAAAATTGAGAGACAGCATAAAGTCCAAGATGCGACGTAATAAAAAAAACCGAATTAGAAGGAAGTCATCTGAGCAAATTTGCGAAGACGGAAGTCTTTTATCCAGCCCATATATAAAGTAAGAATAAAACAACTAAAAAATAATGTCATACTAGCGCTGTCTATTGAGTGTATTCTTCAAGAATCTTTTTACCATAATATAGGTCTTGTCCATCTGAACAATTTTACTGAAGACGGATACCTTCTATCTAGCCCATATGTTAAGTTAGGGCAAACAATGCAAATTGAATGTCATACTGGCGCACCCTGGTGAAATCATTCTGAGCTAAGCTCTTTACTATAAAATAGGTCTTGTACATCTGAACAACTTTGCTGAAGACCATTCATATAAGCAGGATCTGTAAATAGCGTTATATAATGTGTATTTAAGAAGGCACAACTCGACCAATCTCATCTTAGCGCCATCTAGTGAGTATGTTATTTCATAGACTAGCGGTAGATGAATATACGCGCATTTCCAGGTACAGTAGAACCACAGACAAACAGACGTAACACTTCATTGTGTATCTTCGTTCACGCATTTAACGGTTGATTTGAATATTATCAGTTCCGCGAACTACTCGCCGCAGCGCTGGCATCGGATCACTTTGACGTTTCTATACATTCTATAGAACTTTTATGCAATATTGTTTGCGAGTTAGCGAGCAATCTTGTTTTCCGCGAGAAGCCAGAGAGATGTCGTTACTGAGGTCCTATGTTTTGAGATACTATGTTTTCAAGAAAAACTTTTTCAAAGTGCTACGTCTGTTTGTCTGTGGTAGAACTTTAATTGAACACGTTCCAATGTTGATTCCATTTGTTCAGTTGCGGAAACTGATTTGAAAATAACCGAGTGCTGGAGAAAATATTCGAAACAAACTGTTTGGAATTTTGTTGAGAGAAGCGAGGATTTTTCCTTCGCGGCCGGTAATTTAGATGAATCTACAGCTGTTCTAAATAACGCTTTTAAAACGTGTACCAATCAATTAGCGGAGCAAAAGTTTGTTGCTTTGAAAAACTCGAACAGCTGGTACAATTAGGATCTTTTGCGTCTTAACTTGTACAAAAAGTATTGTAGATCAAATAATGACAATCATTGGAATAGATACCCAATCGCGCGTAATAAGTATTCACAATCGATAAAGAAAACTCGTTCTGAATATGTTCAAAGGAAGATAGATCAGCATCAAAACAACAGCAAAGAGATATGGAAAATTTTGAAATCTTTATTAAAACCTAGTAATGGCAAACCGAGGTCCATAACTATTAATGGCACATTAGAACAGTTAGAACAAATAATTGCATCTAAGTTTAATGATTATTTTGTAAACAGTGTTTCATTGATTAATCAATCCATTGAATTGGTCGATGAACCTGACGAAATAAAACAGCCAGTTAATAGTAATAGTAGATTTGAAGGTTTTCGCCCAATAACATTAGATGAACTTAGAGTTATTTGTTTTTCGTTAGGAAAATCGGATGGAGTAGATAACGTTAATGCTAGAGTTATTCAAGATTGCTTTCATGTCATCGGCCACTTCTTGCTGGACCTTATTAATGGACATGTGCCACAAATTTGGAAGGAATCCTTTTTTTTTCCTCTGTTCGAGACCACATCTGCGACCAGTATTTTGATCTATTGTAGTATATCCCGTGTCCTTAGTTTAGTGCATGTCGTATTACTCCATCACTATTGAGAAATGATGAAGTATTCGATTTTTTTACAGTTGTCATTCTTACATTTATTGCAAGTATCCGACTCTAATTTAATGGTCCCGCTTTTTATACCCTTCAGAGTGTCGAAACACCCTCCAAAGCGCAGACAAACTTGGATTCCTTAGCAATAAAATTAAGGAATGATATTGATAATGACCATGCATCAGAACCCTAGTCTTAACCACTTCAAACTAGGGAACAACGAATAGAAGATTAGGAATCACATAGATGAAGACTAACTTACTCATTTGTTCCTTGTTTCAAGATCATCCTCGGTGGACAAAACTGAGTCTTGTCACTATCAACAAGGCATAAAAAGTAACAAGGACTAAGATGTGTTCCTTTGATTACTGAAAAATCCTGTTTCCCAAGTTGAAGTAATCAGGACTAGGAATCGGTGGTAGATCTTACATCCCGTAACGTACCACGAAAAGGTGATCTACCCACGTTACGGGGCAAGGAATTCTTAGTGGTTCCTATTCAAAAAGTTGCTAAAACGATTAAAACCGAAGAGTTTCGTCCCATCAACATGTTGCACACATTAGAGAAAATTTTAGAACTTTTTGTTAAAGGCCAGCTGTTGGAGTATTTAAATAGTATTAGCATAGAGGTAACTCTAAGACCAGAAGGTCCCGAAGAAACGTGCTCAACTTTTTGGCTCAGCTCTGGTACTATCTTCGATCCCAAGTTTATCGATGCACCCCTCGATACATAGGAAAATCCACGAACCCCTTATTTTGTCTGTCAAAAGTCTGTTCAAAAGTAGTATGTAGCACTCGAATACGGAAGCTGAGCGACGGTTTTCCACTTCGAAGCTTATTATGTGTGAGAATCGTGCAAGTATGTCAGAAGAGTTATTCAATCATAGAAAAATATTTTGAATGGAATGTTGTTCTTTAACAATGACTTAACTGACATTGATGTACCCAAAGAGCTGATAATTAAAGCAAAGTTTGCCAGACAAGCACATGCTGCTAAGCAAGAGTTAAAAAAGGAGAAGCAAAAGAAAAATGAAGAAAATAAAAAGGAAAAGGTCGATCAAAGAAAAGAAATTGAAAACCAAGAAAACATCGTCAAGCGAAAACGCGAGGCAAATGATGAGTTGGTAAATATTATTACAGATTAGGTAAAGAAACTCAAAGGCGATAATCCTTAGATTGTTTGTTTAAAAGCAATGATCGATCAAAGATCTAGAGTGTTACTGGAAGAAAAGAAAGAAAAGGATAGGTTGAACGATTTGAAAGCTAAGAAGTAGGCAGAAAGTTGTGTAACTATAATAAAGTTAATTTTTTGTTCGTATTGTTCGTAAAAATGAAAACCACAAATTGAATTTATTGCTTGTTTAATTGATTCTATGCACCGCATTTTTTTTTATTGGGATCTGGATGTTAACCTTTGCGTCCCGGACATATTTTGCTGTCATAAAAATGATTGCTCATTTGGATCTAGTTTTCTCAATTTTTTATCGGTTCAAAGCAGACACTCTACAAATAATGTTTCCTTTGGTTTGTTTTTTCCGTCGATCTTGTTTTCCGTGCTGAGCACCAATGCTACCGACGTGCCAGGAAGGCAGCTCCCACACCTGGACCCTACCTATCAACTCATCAACTCATGAACCGGGGACCAACGGTTTTACTTCCCGAAGGAAGGCGTGATCAGAGATGTTATGCCTCAGAACATCCCGGCGGCGCCGACTGGGATTGAACCCAGGCCTGCTGGGGTGAGAGGTAATCACGCTTACCACTACACCACCGGCGCCGTTCCTACAAATAATCGAGAAATTATAATTTTTTTATAAATAACACTTGTTGGTCACGTCGGTTTAATGATTTCGGATTAACACGGACATTTCTTGGGATCTGTCCAATGGTCATGTG
Organism: Ochlerotatus camptorhynchus; assembly: GCF_037179485.1. Lineage (NCBI taxonomy): Eukaryota > Metazoa > Arthropoda > Insecta > Diptera > Culicidae > Ochlerotatus > Ochlerotatus camptorhynchus. The sequence goes on along the minus strand of NW_027040499.1, from coordinate 718,014 downwards.
GATGTGAGACATTTTCATGATTTATTTGATTTATTATATGAACATAGCATTTTTCGTTGTCAAATCAAACGCTCCTATAGTTGCGGTACGTTAAAAGCGTTTGGTTCCTATAGTTGTGAATTGAGTATCCATGCACAACTATAGGAACCTAACGCTTCTAACGTACCGCAACTATGGGAGCGTTTCCCCTGTGTGACTTTGTGGATCATGCACGGCTTATTGCCAAGTATATCAGTTGTTCTCCAAATCGTCCTGGAGTTCAGTTGATAAGTTCTACTAGATCAACCAAGACTGGGATAATGTCTGTAGTATCTAAATATGTCCAATCAGATTCACAGTGACTATGGACGAGGCTCGGTAGCTCAGGGGTTACCGTTTCTGCTTACTTAGTTCGATCCTAGGCCCGTCCTCTTCCTTGCAATTTTTCACGTTGTTTTATTCTATCCCCACTAGATTTTAATGTGAAAGCCGTGGAGATGCAGAGGTGTATTCGATCTCTGGTAGAAACGGATGTCGAACTAATCACCCATCCCTCCCAAAAGACCGTGAAGACGTGGCCGGCTCTGTGATTGATCTATAAATAGATTGAATTAATGCGCTTTTACATTGACGATGGAATGCTAATCCCATGCATCATTTATGTGGTTCTCTGTGCAAGTGCATTAATTTTGATCAATCGCAGAGGAGCAACTACGAAGTGCATGGTCTCTTTTATTAAAAAAAAAATCAATTTCACAGTGACTGACTATGTGGATCATGCAAAACCTATTGCCAAGTATATCAGATGTTCTAGGTTCTCCGAATCGTCATGGAGTTCAGGTAATTTGTTCTACTAACTATACTAAAGACTGGGAAAATGTCTGAATTATCGTGTAGTCTGAACTGCAAGAAGGTTTGGAGACATAAATCGTCCATTATTCACATATACACTGGGAATCTGTTTGAACATATTTCGATGCTACAGACATTATTCCTGTCTTGGTTGATCTAGTAGAACAAATCATTTGATCTCGAGGACGATTTGGAGAACCTGGTTAATGCTAATATGCTATATGCCATAAACTTTAAAAGCCAAGGGTATTTTTAAGCAATTAAAACTGTTTTTTTCTTTATCACGGATTAGTATTTGAAGTCGCGGATTTCTTTTGAGAAGTCACGGATTTCGCGGATCAAATTTTGAAAATCTTGTAACAGCCCTGCACCTGAAAGGGCTTTACGACAGCGAGATTTCATGTCACTTGAAGCACGTTATGCAGGGTATGATCAACACGATCCGAATCGATTTATGAAAGCAAGATTTAATGAGGTTTACCAGTTCGACTTCAACTCATCCGCTGTAGCATTTCAACGTTGATTACTGGACAGATTACACATGCAACTGACGATCAGGTGAGTTCCTGCCCAAAACCTAGTACAACGAAAAATATTATTCCCTTTTTTTTTGCCTTCTTGACTGCCGGAGCTGAAAGCCAAGTAAGCTTGCATACATGATCGCCCATCGCAGCATGGCTCTTCGTGCCATTGGACATAGTTTTTATTACCAATTGACATCGTTTTAAGTTGTTATCTTCTGACCTTTTATAATGTAGTTCCAGAGCATCATATCATAAACATCAAAAAATTCAGAAACTTCCAGAGCCTACGAAGCCTTCGATGCCAACAAAACTTTATGATCAGAGGTCTGGGTACTTTGGGAACACTCTGCAGGATTTCCAAAATTAGGTATGGTAGATAGAGTGTATTATGAAAAACTAATTAATATTTAAAACTCCACTTTGTCTGCCACTCGTCCTAAGAATGACAGATATCTCTAAGTTCCTCGGATTTCGAGGTTTTTAAAGTTCCGATAATCCTGAACTTTTCCCAAGTTTTAAAAATTTCGGAATACTAGTGGATATAGTAATGGATGAATCTTTCATTCACCCTACATTATTTATAGAACACAATGTCCTAAGCATTTTTCTACAACATTTTTTTTTTAATTTGCTGTGTAATTTAGATGAGTTTTATTAATGACTAGTCATAATAATCAAGAAATGAACATCTACTAAGATCATTTTCAAAAAATTTGTTATCATTTACTTTTAAGACTACCTCTTCTTCATTAGCCAAGCTTGTGAGTACTTTTTGTTTTATATCAAAATGAATTAGTGGATCAATAATAATTGACTCCTATCATTAAAAAAAATCACCGGCTGTCATCCTTGCTTATGATAATCTTGTTGCTTTTGAATAACATGACCATGAAAGGGTTAATAAAAATTAAATTAAAGATATAAGGTGACTGAGATTCATGGATTCATCGATGCTAAACAAATCCTTAGAAAACTATTTTCGATATTCTTGGAATGAAAACTGTTATCTACAATATTGATAAACGTATATTTACAAATAAACGACAAAGTACTTTTTCAACCAGTCAAATCCCGGACAGTTTTGATGTATAGTATTATGCTATGTTTCATTCAAATTGATTATTTCCCCGATTCAAACTTTTTTTGAAAACGAAACAATTAATGAATACTACCAGATTTTAGCATGAGCTAAAATCAATGTTTTAAAATTTGTTTCCAGTCAACTTCACTCAGTAAACATGCGTTCTTCGTATGAAAGTTCAGTGACACTTTTCACTCAAGTCTTCCACCATACTATGCCCTTGCACCTCACACTGTCTTCATGTATTTTCTTCACAGAACCTTCCCAATGCAAATTGCAACACTAACCATCATTTTATCGATCTTGGAACCGATGCACCGCAGAACACTTTTCAAATGTACTTGGATTTTCGCAAGCAGAATCCGAAAACCAGAGCCTTCTCGGAGAGCCGCCAAAGATGGAGGCGATTATGTTCCGAGTCCTTCAATCCAACACTCAATGCTGCTGTCCTCTGCAAATTATGATCACTCCAAGGTACCGTTCCACGCCACAGCAGAAAACAGAAAACAAAACCAGATATCGTCCAAATTTGAACACCGAACAACCGGGGCGCCGTTTTTCCACTCGCGGTCGACAATAATGGAATGCAACCGAGCTGCCAAAATTCACTTGTTTATATACAACAATCCACTTCTTCGGTCCTTTGCGTCGCGTCTTGGTCAGCTGAGAGGCGTCAGAGCAGCAGCATAACCATTGTGTGCTTCACGGCTGCTGGTGGGTCGGCGCAGCTTTCGCGGGTGGATGGCGGTGGGTTCGCTCTATAATTCTCCAAAGATCAGAAACGACGCGGCATTCGTTCAGCGAAGTGTCACGTGCGAGAGGGCAACCAACCAGTTTGTTTCGGTGAATGGAAGCCGCCTGCGCTCATCCTGTCGGTTGGTTATGGATCAATTAATTGCCCCCAGAAGTTCGTTGTGGATGGTTGCCTAGCGGGGAACGATCAGGGGGGTAATAATTTGGATCCTGGTTCTCACAGAGATTTATTTATTCAAATTCCCGAATGAAGGTTGAATAAGATATTCAAAAAAATGTTGTATAATGTCTATATGTAGAGCCACCCCATACCATGTCAAAGGTGGTGGATTCGATTCCCCAATGTACGCTGTAACCTTCTGAGTAAAGGATATGAATGTTACCAAAGAATGGAAGATTTGACTGTGTAGGACAATTGTCGAAGCAGCATGTGAATCAGATGCAGAAGTAGATTTACGTGACTCTCCGTACCGGAAGATGATCCGTAACTCATTATTATTATTATTTATTATTATTTAATTTTGACGTAGGACTACGTCTTTGATTTCTATATGGGGGTACACTTTGTGAAACCCGAAAATGGAACATGTAACAAATTAAGAAAGATTTTGAACGTTAATAACTCAGCTGCCCCTGAGCAAATTTCAATAATTTTATCACCAATCGATCAGAAATATGGTTACGCATTGATAATAATGCTTCCAAATGTTGATTTTCAACAAGAAACGATTGAAAAACTGGTAAATGTCCAGCATTGTCCAAAAGCATCGAATTAACTAACAAATCCACCAATTACCTACATGCATATGCTGCTTCCCTAGCACAGTCGTCAGAGAGTAGTAAGTAGGCGAAACAAGTCGAAGTGGCATTCGCCTCCGATCCTCAGGCGCGTGCGAATAGGGAGGATGGAATTGCGTAATATTTTGCACACTCATCGCCATATTCAGAACCAAACGCAAATTCTTCGAGATAACTACCATCCGTCGTCTGGCTCGCCGTGGCGGTGTCTGACGTATCTCCGGTCTGATTTACGAGGTGTGTAGAAGGTGTTCCTGAAAAATGAGATCCGTGATGCTGTCACCTACACTAAACACGCCAAGCGTAAGCGGCCTTGGATATCATCTACGTTTTGAAGTGACAGAGACACACTCTGTTTGGTTTCGGAGGTTAAATCATCACCAATTTTGGCAACAAAACGGCTCTTTTCAGGGCCACCAAGCTTATTACAGTAAAGAGTAGGAATAGAATTCATCTGCCTGTTAGTCCATATTCAGAACCAACGATCACACAAAATGCTCATGTAATCAAACTGGAAGCAGGGGTACAAATTATTTTGATCAACCTTGATCCACTTTGAATCGCCACGGCCGGATATTTTCGATGGAAGAAGCAACAATCTAGCATCTAATTCGACGAAGACGGCAGGAAACATTTGTGAAGCCGAGTTATTTACGAAAGAGAGTGTCGATGAAGAGAATCGATCAATGTAGATAGGAGGATAGGACCTATTTAAAAGTGACGCGAGATTTGTTTTTCGTACTGAGCTAGCTCCAATGCTACCGACGCCAGGGAGGCAGCTCCCACACCTGGACCCTACCAATCGACGCATCAACTCAACCGGGGAACAACGGCTTTACTTCGGCAAACATACTTTTGAACATAAAACCAATAAATGATCCATAAAATATTGGAAAACGTTCCATAAAAAACATCCAAATGATCCATAAAACTTCGGAGAAAATCCTTAAAAAAGTGTGAATGAACCATAAAAAATATCAATATGATCCATATGTAATGTAAAATTTAGCAACACAATTGTAAAAATGTACCGCTAAATTTCTAAGCAATGAGCATTGAAATTGTACGAATTACCCATAAACATATTGCAATTGATCCATAATACATTCAGCAGTGAACCTTAAACTAAAGAAAGTGATCCATAGAAAATCATGTTTGCGCACCTAAAAATATAGCCATGTTCGGATTAATGAAAGCAACTTCCTCAGAGCAGTCTCGTTTTGGACAGCTTGAAGCTGAAATAAGTTTTATTAAACTAATTTAAAATCTAAACCAATCATAATGCTTATAATAAAACCTATTTCAGCTTCAAGCTGTCCAAAACGAGACTGCTCTGAGAAAGTTGCTTTCATTAATCCGAACATTCTTGAAGAACAACATCGGATATAACCTCAAAATGTCAGAGGGATCAACACCACCGTTGAGTGAAGAACAGAACAGCGATAGAAGTAGATGATATGGTCCAGTGTGATGTCTGCGATTTCTGGACCCATTATAGTTGTGCTGGTAAGACAACAGCTGTAAAGGAGGTTCCGTAGACGTGCTCTAAGTGCACAAATATGCTGAAGGTGGCAAAAGGAACCAAGAAGTCTGTCCCAAAGAAACCACCTAGCAGAAATAATAGAGCGAGGAGTGACGCCGCAACCGAATCTGGAAAAGGAAGTACCAATGAGGTCAGCCTGGAAAAATCCCTAGAGCAGTTGCTGCAGGAGAAAAGCGCAAATAAGAAAGCGCTGGAGGAAGAGAAAATCCTCCATGAAAAGCAATAGGAGGCTGAGCGGGAGATTTTCAAACCGAGAGTTATCTTCCGTCACTCTTTCAACAAAGATTTGGCTAGATTTAGCATTTAGGGATTCAATTATTATTCTAGTTAAGCACGCAAACGATGCAGAATGAGCTACTTACTAGTTACTTAGGATAAATCATGTATATAGCGTTTAGGAACAAATTGTAGATTACCAGATTTTAGGATCAAATTGTAGTATCTAGATTAAACAAATAAAGGGTTATTAAATTCAATATTTGCACGAATTCCACCTCCAACTAACCTACTTCAGTAGCTACATAGAGGTAACTCTAAGACCAGAAGGTCCCGAAGAAATGTCCTCAACTTTTTGGCTAAGCTCTGGTACTATCTTCGGTCCCAAGCTTATCGATACACCCCTATAAAACACGAACCCCTCATTTTACCTGTCAAACTTTCATAGCGAATCAAAACAAACATTGTGTAGTACTAGAATTTTGACTAGCATGGGGTACGTTAATCGATTTGCTTGGGACCAATAGGCAAGTCAAGTAGTGAGCCAATTTAAAATCGTTAGTTTCGTATTGATTGTTGGTAGCTAGCTCACTACAAATAACTATAATTTAATTAAACGATAGGTATATTAACAAATTTAGGCAATTAAAATAATTTAGCTGTAAAACGTTTTTTAGATGGTTTGGAATTGTATCTTCTTTTGCTCTTTTTTTCTCGTTCATACTCCGACCTATCTAAGGTTTGGTTCAACGGAACTGTGAGTTCACAGTTCCGTTGAACCAAACCTGACGTCTGTCATTTCTGACAGCGACCGTTACCGTAGCTCTCTGAATCTCCCACAGGGTTGTCACTGGGTTTGGCGGTACAGGGTTACCCCGATATTCCGAACAGCGATGATCCATAAATTAGACGTATATTATTCACGTTTTGTACACTGTATTATTAATTTTGATCCATAAACCATGAAAAATTGCTCCATTAATGCTTAACTACTTAGATTTACTGTCCTGCCGTGTCTTTAGGTAGATGTGGGAGCGATGGTCAAGCGTCTAGAATTAGCTTCCAAAAGAAGCTTCTATAATAATCTTCTTAAGAAAAAATGAAAAAGAAATGTTAATTTTATGGATCATACCTAGGGTAGGTGTTCCAGTTGTTGGTAGACGTGCTTATTTTGGTGTGTTCTATTTATAGTCTATATCGAGGGGGGCGACACATCCAAATCTCAATTCTAGATGCTCAACAGATCTACCACTAGCGAATCAATCTTCGAAAAATATTCTTTCATTTCTCGCATCTACTTGCATCGCGCCTCATCTTTTTACAGGAAATCTTCAGAATCGTCATCAATCTTCTTTCTATCTACTCAGCGTGAGCGCAGCTAGCCGAAACAAAACACACTTTTTCCTGCATCGTAGCTAGAGTCGCTCCCCTCGGTCTATAAACATATGTTTTTTAATTTGATCAAACCTTGGAAAATTGCTACATTACTGCGTAGCTACTCAGGTTTACTGTTCTGCCCGTGTTTTTTTTTTTGTCAGAAGAGCAGAACGATGGGCGAGCGTCTAGAATAAGCTTCTTAGTTTCTAAATGAAGCTTCCATAGGAAGCTTTTTAAGAATATTATTGTAGAATCTTCTTTTGGAAGCTAATTCTAGACGCTTGCCCGTCGCTTCGCACATCTACCTTAAATACACGGGCAGGACAGTAAATATAAGTAGATAAGCAGTGGAGCAATTTTTCAAGGTTTATGGATCAAAATTAAAAAAAAAATAGTGTCCTAAACATGAATAATATACGTCTAATTTATGGATCATGCCTATATTTTTAAGTGTGCAAACTTGATTTTTTATGGATCACTTTCTTTAGTTTAAGGTTCATTGCTGAATGTTTTATGGATCAATTGCAATATGTTTATGGGTAATTCGTACAATTCCAATGCTCATTATTTAGAAATTTAGTGGTACATTTTTACAATTGTGTTGCTAAATTTCACATAAAATATTGATAATATTGATATTTTTTATGGATCATCCACACTTTTTAAGGGATTTTCTCCGATGTTTTATGGATCATTTGGATGTTTTTAATGGAACGGTTTGCAATATTTTATGGATCGTTTTATCAATTCTAAAGGTGCAAACTTAGGGCTGCCCTTTACTTCCCGAAGGAAGGCGTGATCAGAGATGTTATGCATTAGAACATGCCGGTGGCGCCGACTGAGATTGGACCCAGGCCTGCTGGGATGACAGGTAATCACTCTAACCACCGGCGCCGATATCTTTCAAGGTGATATCACGGCGAATGAGAACGACCCAAATTTGAGTTTAGTTATCACAGAAATAAGAAATAAAGCTCAGGAACTCAGCGATAAGTAAATTTGCCTCATGTTTTCCAAGGTTTTCCAGGATTTTCCAGGGAAGAATTCCCGAATTTGAGAAAAGTAAAGATTGGATTCACTCAGTCGATTGGTACTACTCCGGGACTGAATAAAATTTTCGTCAATTTCCTCATTTTCTGGCAGATTTTTTAGGTTTTCCACAGGAAACCATGAAACAAATTTACTCATCGCTGAGTTCCTGCACTTTTGGCGATTATGAGTGAACTAAACTCAAATTTGGGTCGTTCTCATTCGCCGTGTACGCAAAAGGAAAAGAGCCAGTGTCGCTACTTGATAGCAAACTACTCATAATGGGAGGAGTCTTTGTAGCTTTTATACCACTTGGTTGCACATCATTCTGCTTTAACCTGAAAAGATATTAAAGAGCAATGCTGTATGGAGGAGGTCTTGGTTAAAGAGGCGCCAAGCGTCATCGCAAAGTTCTTTGAGATAACCGCCATCCGCTGTGGTGGTGTCAAACGTATCTCCGGTCTGATCTACGAGGTGTGCTGAAGGTGTTCCTGGAAAATAAAGTCCGTGATGCTGTCTCCTACACTAAACACGCCAAGCGTAAGTGGCCATGGATGTCCTCTTCAATAAAACGGCCCTTTTCAGGGCCATCAAGCTTACATCAGTAAAGAGTTGGAATAGAATTTATCTGTGCTTGTTTGTCCATATTCAGAACCACAAGCCCCCAACGACCACACAAAATGCTCTCCAGAGTTGTAATCTTGTAACCAAACTTGGAAGCAGGGGTGCAAGTGATTTTGATTGATTCTCTTAATCAACCTTCTCTTTGAAAAAGATTACTACAAATTTGGTACGCCTACAATTCAAAAACGGAAAGAGTTGAGATAATAGATAATTGATCAATTAAAAGAACTAAATTCTCTTCACATTTATTCCGTCCACTAGCGGTCCTACGTCAAGCTTCCGTTCGTGCCCCTAGGCACAGACCCTTCTACTTTTATTCATCGGACTATTGTCTACATGAAACAACCTTAAAGCTAAAACAATTCAAGTGTTTCTAATCCGTGCCAAAAAGCGAGATGAAGATTCCCCAAATTCGAATAATTCTTCGACAGCCGTAAACGTACGCATCATAGTTGTTAGTGGTTCGTTGTAACCGAACGCCGTTCGATGGTACCGCGGTTGGAGAAGGGTACCACTTCGTAATGTTCTCGGTGGTACTCGGATATCCAACAGCGAGAGAAGCCTCGAGCAGTCGACCTCACCATTCAATAGCTTGGCAACAAAAACTGCTTGCTGATTTTTCCGTCGGCATTCCAGAGTATCCAAGCTCAGCAGATTGCAGCGATCAGAATACGGCGGGAGATCTTGCGGATCACGCCATGGTAGATTACGTAATGCTATCCTGATAAACTTGCGCTGAACACTTTCGATCCTCAAGCTCCAAGTCAACTGATGAGGAAACCAGACCAAGGAGGCATTTTCCAGGATTGGTCGCACAAGTGAGCAATAGAGAGCTTTCAGGCAGTGTGGGTCAATGAAGTCCTTCGATATTTTCGACACAAAACCTAGCTGGCGATTCGCCTTTGTGATCAGAGCAGAGCGGTGGAGGTTGAACGTCAACTTATGGTCCAGTAGAACACCAAGATCGCTGAACCGACCAGTTCTTTGAAGAACCACACCGTTGATGGCATAGTCAAAAACAATCGGCTGCCTGATGCGGTAATACGACATTACATTAGGAATGCTGAGGGTAAGCTTATTCCGACGACACCAATCAACGAACAGATCCAATACCGATTGAAGACGAATGCAATCCTCAGCAGTCCGCACCACGAAGTACAGCTTTAGGTCATCGGCATACGCAAGCTTACAGCCATCTCCAAGTAGAAGAAGTGCGTCGTTGATGTACAACACAAACAGCAACGGGCCAAGATTGCTACCCTGTGGTACACCTGACGAGTTCGTGAAATACGAGGAAGTACTGGAATCGAGTTTCACTCGCAGAGACCTGTCAGTCAAGTAGGAGCACAACCACGAAGTCAAACGGTCCAACGCACCGAGTTTGGGTAGCTTTGCCAACATAATGTCATGGTTGATCGTATCAAACGCTGCTTTTAGATCAGTGTAGATGACGTCTATTTGTGTCCCATTTTCCAGTTGCTCAAAACATGTCGTGGTGAAATCTAGAAGATTTGTGGTAACCGATCGTCCAGGCATGAAGCCATGTTGGTCACTAGAGATATAGCATTTGGTGTGCTCAAGAATGAAACCACTCACAATTATCTCAAACAGTTTTGATGCTGCTGAGAGATTAGTAATTCCTCTGTAGTTTTTAACGTCACGTTTATCTCCTTTCTTGTGTACCGGAACCATAAATGACTCTTTCCAGATTGCAGGAAATTTCGACTCTACAAAAGATTTGTTGAAGACTCTGCAAAGCGGTTCAACAAGCGCTCCAATGGTACGACAATACACTGCAGAAGGAATGCCATCTGGTCCAGGCGAGAAGGTACATTTCATTTTCTTGGCGGCATTAGTTACCATAACGGGCGTTATTTCAAAAGTGTTTATGTCAACAAGGTTTGAAGGCACATCCGAAACAGCCGAGACAAGTTCAGTCGAGGTGATGGATTCTGCGGCAAAAACCGACGAAAAATGAGCAGCAAAAAGCTCACATTTCTCCCCGCCTAGCGACGATTCAACGTCATTGAAAAAAACGCTTGCAGGCATTGTTGAATTTTTCCTCTTCGAGTTTACATACACACCAAAAAATTCTGAATTTTACTGGCGATGTAAACATCCATGCATGCAAACATTCATACATGTAAACTTCCTTTTCACGTAAACGCGCAACTTGCAAGAAATGTTGCAAACAAAATTGAACAGTTGTATACAATATATGGAATATTGCATGACATGACATGTCTCATAAATTTACACGATCTATAATCTAAACTTGTATGATATATGACGCTCCATTTATGTGCATCATAGTAACGGAAATTTACACTACTTTTTTTAGCTGTGTAGCTCCAAAAGCTCTTGGGGCTTCGCCTTAAATTAGTTTGCACTCGTAAAACGTACGATTTGTAGAGCGAAGAGTTTAGATTACGGTACTCGTTACACGCCAAGTGAAAACTACGCTTATTTGCCAGGGAACGGTATCGCCGAAGTCTACGTTGCGAAGCATTTCTTTTTCGTTTTAGTTTTCGTAGCAAAGCGGTGCTCCACGCAGGAGAAACAGCAGGCCGACGAATCGGTACGTTTGTATCCATCCAATTATTTAGCACAGCACACAACCTTTCAGCCATTTCATCAGCATTCAGTCCATCGAAAAGAAGATCCCAGTCAGTGACGGAAAGGAAGTCCATTAGAACATCGAAATCAATCTTGCTATAGTATAACGCAAGCTCATCACTCGCATTCAGTAGCAGTGCACCGTCATCAACTAGAGATGGTAAGCAGACGACTAGTGGCGGATGATGAAGATCAACTGGCAAGAGTGCTGAAACAGATCTCGAGATTTCCACAGGAAAGTCCGTATGGCAAAATAACAAATCCAGGATGCGTCCTAAGTGGTTGCGCTAGAGATTTCTCTGATGCAGGTTGTGGAAATCCATGCCATCAATCAAGAATGAGCTAGCAACTGGGAAAGGAACAGAGTTCACAGGTCGAATCTCGCCATCAGCCCAACTCCAGGATATCCCAGGTTGATTGTAGTCACCGCATACCAGCAAGCAATCGCTGTCAGAGCCACTGTTACAAAGCTCTTGGATCGATTCAATATGCCCATTCAAAACGCTGAGATCCTTGCTCTTGTTTGGAGGAACGTAAATTGCACACAGCAATAGTCGCTTGGATCCAATCCTTGTCGATACACACACTTGTTCTATCGTTTCTCCGCTCGTTGCAACGACACTGCTACTGATGAAACGATGATGTACGGCAGTTAGAACCCCTCCGAAACGAGTTGCTGCTGTTTATATGGCTTCGGTCACATCGGTACACATTGTAGTTGCTTCCGAAAAGCTGCGTCGAATTGATAGCCTCGTTAAGCCCCGTCTCGATTAAAATGATGACGTCAAAATTGCACTCCAGGACGTTGCAGTAAAAGTCGGCGATCTTGGTGCGCAGTCCACGTACGTTTTGGTAATAAACCCATAAACGACTAGCGTCACGGGTCGTGTTCTGCAACATGGAAATATTTGGCGCGGGAATATTTGGTGAATGGTACAGATACTCACCTCTGGTGGAAACCCTAGGGTTTCCACCGTCCACAGAATGTCGCAAAGAATGATTATTGATAATGGTGCTAACCCTAGGGTTTCCACCGTCCACATGATAGAGCCTTAAGTATTTGTCAGTGGATTGCCGTTGGATCCAGACTGGTTTTTTGAGTACTCGGTGAATTCACGGAATAATATCCCATCAGGCCACGTAGAAGCGTCGAGAGCTAGTTCTTTCAGCGATGGATCCAAGCCAACTTTGAAGGAAATGAAAGTCAGCTTCGTCATATCCACTTCCTTGGGAACGAGACGCACGACGTCAGCAGGTGTTGTTAGATCCAAGCAGCAAGAAGTAATTTTTTGAATGTCCTCAGCAGTTATTAACGGGTGTAATCCGGACAGGTAGAGCCAGAACTTTGGAGGGGAGATCGGTGGTGTTAGACACGGTACAGACAAGTCACTGAGATCAATTGCATTGGTCCCACGCACAGAAGAAGTGCCAATCGGTCCACCTTCATTACCACGACGACGTTTAACACCAAGTCTGGGCCAGGCATTTCCCTTCCTTGATCGATTCGATGGTCGCTCAGCAGGAATATCCATGGAAATGCACTTGTCAACTTTATCACTCAGCGATTCCACCAAGTTGAACAGTTGTTGAACCTGAGCCGGTAAGCCATCAGGTGACGGAGTCGTGTCGTGTGTGAGCTCATCAGTAAAATACTGTTTCACACTTCTGCCATTAATTTTATTCCGGCAATTTGAACAAACGAATACAGCCTTGCCTTGCGAGAATAGGTCTTTGCTCGCACGACTGAGGTTGAAACCACAACATTGCATGCTGATGTGGAAGTAAACCTCACAAAAGCCGCAGCGCAACGGCTCGATTTCGTTGATTTCCATCTGGCATCTCCGCATTGTTTTTTCTCCATCCTTACAGCGAACAAAACAAAACTCAGTGAACAGCAACAAATGATAGCGTTAGCCCGAATACAGGAATGTGGTTGAAAATTAAATCCTTCGGAATCGTCCAAAACAGCAAATTCACGAATCAACTCCACAGTTTAGCGATGAAAGCAGGTCCAGATAATACGTCAACGTTGAAAAAACGAATAAAAACTACAGTCAAACGAATTGAAAATAACTTTTAGCGGACAAAATGTTAACGCGAACAGCAAACAGCAAAGGAATGTGCGGGTTATCGTCCTGCAACAAGGTAACGGATTCGTAGAATCCATGAAGGGGAAATTACTTGGCCGATCGATCTAAACATTGGGCCATCGATAAAAATCTATTCTATTCTTCAATATTTGCTTAAAACAACTTAGGGACACTTAGGCCGACATATGTAAGGGACATTAACCCTATTTGGAAATCATTGACTATGAAAATGCTTTCGACTTGCGTCCTTTGCTGTCCACAGAAGTTGTCTGTATACAGGAGGTACAACCCAAGTAACATTGCTAGTTTTATCGTGATTTTAAAGCATTCAACATGTCTTAATCATGCTATGCAGAACCCTCATAAAACCCAAATTGATACTTAGGACTATCGCATAAAATCGTCAATTTCATCAAATCGCAAAACGAGGTTTTCACGTGCATAAAGCGAGTCCTGCATAAGCCTTGTTCGACCGTATTTGGATCAGTGCGGTCATGGTAAATTACTATGAAAGCTGGTTACTCACTGATTGTTCATATGTGTGCCCGACCCAAGGTCTCAAATTCATGCGCCTCCTTTAAGGAGCGACTATCATTTTAATTTGGGAATTTACAAACAATTTAGCTCCCTCTAACTAAAACTAAGATACGAGTTAAACGTGTCGACACACTTAGAAAAAATGATGTAAATTTAGGTGCTCTTAGACTGACATATACGAGCGTCAATTTTTACATAAAATTGAGTCATAATAGACGCGAAATTCAGCTCAATCAAACGTACTTTCAAACTTTTCAGTCTCGGAGCACTTTATTTTACATGACATGTTTGTTTACGACTCATCCTTTATGCCAAATTTGGATTCTGTCACGTGTAAGATTAGGTATTTCTAAGTGTGTACAATCAGCTCGCCATAAACGATCTTAATCTAGTTTTGATACCTGCGCTGATAGGGTAGAAAACTACTTCGGCCTAATCGCCCGTTTTGGGCCTATCGAGCAGAAAACTTCAAATAAATCCATGATTTCAGAGTTAAAAACTCATTTATGCGTTTGTTTCGGTACTTTAGTTTATAAGATACGGAACGAAGTCACTGAGAACGCGTGATATGATGGTTTGCACCCATTTTTCCCCAAAACAAAAGAAGCGCTCCGACCGAATCAATTTTTATCTTCATCCGATAGGCCGAAGTGAATTCTTTGGCGTTTCAATTGCGTTTCAATGCGTTAGGCCGAGCTTAGAATCCGTAGGCCAAGTTTGGCGTCAAGAAGCAGTATTAGACTTTTGACAATATCTCAACGATTGGGTTCTCTTTATCAAATCTTACGGTACGTATGGAAAGAAAGCCATCAGTAATAATAACATCCCGTTTGGTGATAAACTGCACTAGATTAAGAAATACTAAGTGCGGGTTGTGCTTAATAGGTCGGAAATGGGGTAGTTAACCCTAATCTATACTGGATCGAAACATCGACAATGATCAAACTGTAACCAACACTTTTGTAGACTGAAAAACTAAAACAACATTTTGGATTTTATAAATTCTCCATAAGTCTACAGTATTCTTCAGTTTTCGGTGCTTTCCTGAAGTTAAGGATCTGTTCTAAAGGTCTATAATCTCCAATGAAGTTCTCTAGACTAACCAAAATTTATCAAAACTTTTTAATGTTACCGTAATGATCCTGAAGATAATTGAACTGCCTTAAAGTTGTTCGGTCGATGATGAAGCTCCCGAAATTTACCTTATGTTTTTATGCTTCTTCCTTGAAGCTCATGGAACATCCTTTAAAATCTATATAATTCCCAAGCGGCGCCGGTAGTGTAATGGGAAGCTTCACTGCTTATCACCCTACAGGGTCTGGGGTCAGTCTCAGTCGGCACCACCGGGATATTATGAGGCATAAAATCTCTGATCACGGTTAGTAAAGCCGTTGGTCCCCGGTCCCCTGACATCGGTAGCATTGGTGCCCAGTACGAAAAACAAATCAAGGGAAAAATATATAGCTTTTATCAGCTTGCCTGGAGTTTTCGTTCCTTCACGAAGTTCCTTGAATTTTCAAAATGTTCTCGAAACTTTTCTAACGGTCCAACAATGTTTCTGAAATTTTCATGGAACTCTTTTGAAGACCTCACAGTTTTCCTGAAATTTTTGGAACATTTCTGAAGCACTAGGAATACTCTAAAATTCCGCGGCACTGATCTTGTAATTATTTAATGAAGCTGCTCGAAATACTCGCAACATCTCTGAAAATAATGAAACTGAAGTTCTGTCGAATTCCCTGAAATGTCTGGTACTCCTTTCAGTTTCTTAAAATATTCTTGAAGCTCATGGTGCTGTGCTGAATTTATAGAATTTTACATTACAGATCTTAGTACTACTCATTATTCTCTCCCAAAAACTACAGATCTTTAAACTTCCTCGAAAGTCTGAACTTAATATCGTGAGATCTCTAGAGCTAGCTTTCTTAAATTCTTCTAAAGTTCTGCAAACTTCTCCTCAGATCATTTTTTGAAATCTCTGTACTTTTATGGATATCCATGAAGTCATAGAACTTCATAAAAGATACTGCAGATTACTTTGAGCTGATGGCTCCACCTTGAAGTTGAGGCTGATATGCTTAAAATTATACAGAAGTTCCCTTATTATTCCGCAGTCTCTTCATGACACTTTCCCGAAACCCTCGGAATTTTCTTGAATTCTTCGAACTCTTTTTTTTTTTAATTTTTGCAAACCCTTTTGTTCTTTTCTTTTTTCCTTGATTTGTTTTCCGTCGATCTTGTTTTTCATATTGAATACCAATGCTACCGATGCCAGTGAAGCAGCACACTCACCTGGACCCTACCTATCGAACCATCAAACCCATGGACCGGGAACCAACGCCGTTACTTCCCTTTTGAAGGAAGGCGTTTTCAGAAATTTTAAGCCTCAGATCATCCCGGTGGCGTCAACTGGGATTAAACCCAGGCCCTTTGGAGTGAGAGGCAGTTACGTTTACCACTACACCACCGACACCGCTTTGAAGTACTCTTATCTTTCCTGAAGCTCTCGCTACTCTAGCTATCTACCTGATGATGTTCCTGGAATTGCCCGGAAATTAATAAAACTAACCGAAAAATCTCTAAACTTCTTACCGTTTTCGGAATTTCCGTGTATTTCACGCAACTTCAGAGAAATTCGAGAATTTTTTTCTTATGATCTCTAAATTTCCCTGATGCTCACTGTAATTTTTGGAACATTCCCAACAGTTTCCTGAGTTCTATGGGACTGCCCTAATGGTTTTATAAATTCACCCGGGAACGCTTCCCTAAAATTCCCGCAATTTTCCTTATACAGTGCTTTCCCGATTTTGTCAGCTCCCGATTTTGTCAGCCTGCAGATTTCACTAAATTGTTGAGTTATTAAACATGAATTCTCAAACTTTACGCTGTGAATAATTTTTATTCTTAAACTTTGCAGAAATGTGAATGTTAGGGGAAGCGGGGATAAAATGTGCATACGGGGTAAAATTAACAATTGACGATTTTAAGTGCTTTTCCATTCATATATCAATCCATTCAAAGTTCAGGTCTTTCATTCAATGTAACTTTTAGCGTAGCATAGCATAGTATAAACCAGGTTGCACAATGTCGTAGGTGGTACGAGCTCCAAACTGTTGGTAAGAGGGAGACCCACCTTCATCCGTTGCTGTTAGATAGTAATTTGTGATTAATTACTACCTCTTAGATGTGTCTCCCTCCCTGTCCTGGCCACGTCCTTGCATCTGTTGGGAAAAGGGGAGGAATGTTAGTCCGACACTTACTTTAGAGAGATGCAGAGAACTCTGCGACCCATCAGAAGTGTCACGGGAAGGGTGGATTTTTGTTAGTAGGGAGGGTAAGCCATAGGATACGCCCATGCGGCGTTGCTGGCAATCATTATATCAAGCATTTAATAAATAGAAGCTGAAAGTAGTTTATCGGTCCGTTGTTGCTGCCCATTACCTAAACATATTTTTCCAAATAGTCTTCAGATTTTGGGATTAAGAAACGTTATCAGCTCGATCCTGTTGCTCCTTTGCGCCTGAAAATGTGTGTTGATCCTAAACATATGCACAATTCATTCTGATCCATAGGAGGTTCTCATGTGTAAAAGGTTATTAATAGTATGTGGAATCGTAGATTAGAATGCAGATTCGCCATTGGCCTAAGTTCCACTGTCTGGCAGTGATATTATGGATAAAATCTGCCTGCAATCATTTCTTATGATTGCAAAGAAGCTTGAACCCGGGAGTTAGAAGGTGACAGCTCCACCGCAGCTACAATAGCCCATTTCAAGAACGCAAGCATTCCGAACCTATTTTCACACATGATAAGCCCCGCTCCAATACAATATCGATGCAAATATACACCATTGATAATGTACTGAAACTTTCAATCAAGCAGTAGTGCAATACATGATTGACACGTATTTAGTAAGTTTTGAAATAATCGTCTTCAATTAGATGGATATTTCCTATCGAAGACAGAGGAACTTAATGGTAAATAAACTTAGCTGAGCGTAGCTAGGCGTAGGTTAGAACAGTCGGACATGCAACGGATAGGATTTTGAAAATTTACACTCAATGCACTTTTCAACATCACTTCTGTACTTTCAAATTAACACTAAATGAAATTGTAAATTTATAACATTTTCACTAGAACGAAACAACGTAGCTAAACAAAAACACGCCATTTTTGCAGTGCGGCTATCTTGGATCCACCATCGTTCATTCAATGTAACTTTTACATTTAATTCATTTACATTAATTTAATGTTTTCCTACAATAATTATTAGTTTTGAATTGCTGTTTGCTGGAAAAATATTTTTTGCCGCTGGGGGCAACCCCGGCGTAGTGGTTAACATCCATGCCTCTCACGCCAAAGTCACGAGTTCAAATCTCACCCCCGGACAAGTCACGAATAACCCAAGAGTGTTAAAGTGATAATAAAAAAAAAAAAAAAAATATATTTTTTGCCACGGAAAACCTGTTTCTTTTTTTTTGCAATTGTAATAATTGCAATTGTCATTGTCAGCAACATTTAAAAAAAAAATAAAAAGATAAAATAAAAAAAGAGCATTAGGGGAATTAGGGGCATAATGAACACCTTAAAGGAAAATACATTTTATGAGTGTAAAATACCCGTAATAGTCAAACCTCAAATAATAACCATATACTATACACTCCAATCGTTTTCAGCAATAAAATAGTAAATTTAAGTCTGTAAAAACAATTTGAAAACTTCTTTGTAAACCGGGTTGGTGGATGGGGTACGGGGCGAAATGAACACCCTTATGGGGCATAATGGATACCTTATGGGGCATAATGGACACCTTGCTAAAAACTGGATTAGACTCAGAAATTGACTCTATAACATATGTACATACCTACGCGAACATGTCCCCATCCCTCCCACATACATACAACCCTCACACACACACATACACACACATACATATTTACATACAAAAACGAGAACATAGGGGAGACATTTCTTAAGCTTTACTTCGTATAGGTCAATAAGCAACTCCAAAAGAGTATGTAGAATAAGTTCAATTGGTATAGGGGGTCTAATGGAGAATGCTCATGATTAACTACCTTAACGAGAGGTGCTTACATACCGAAAAGTGCCCTGGAAAGTAAGTAGTTATTGAATCACGGCAATTGATTGACATGATGAGAGCCCGATTCTAAAACTATTATTGAAATTATGATTGACAGTGGGGTCAGTTTAGTAAGATTTTAAGTAAAACTAATCAGATTTCAACCAAAACAGTAACAGATTTTTTTTTAATTCAATTCAATTTCATTGGCGAACACACCTCTGGTGATGTTACCGAAATAAAGAAAATAAAACCAATTCATGAACAATCACATAATGAAGATTAGCTACAAATTGATGCCTTATTGAAAGGCACACGAAGGGCAGCGAGAGTCCTGGCATTCATGGAACCACAAGCAGCACTTGGAACATTTGATCCAATCCTGTCCTTTGTCAGATCAACTGAAACAACAGCCACATACTTCGCAGAGCGTATCTTGGGCAAGCACCGTTTTAGTTTGATTGCTCTTTCCTTGCGGACGTTCTCGTTTGCGTTTAGGTGTTTCGGCATCACTGTTAGAAATGTGTCTTGTTTCAGCTTTGATCACCTTCTTTAGCTGATCAATATCCTTCAATGCCTGCGATGACTTCAACTCATTTCGGCTGGGGCTTGACGTTATGTTTTGAGCTTTTTCCCTCTTTCGTCCACCGCCAACTTTTCTGGTAACTGTTTTCGGTAGCGGTAGGATTTCCGCAGCAGACACTTTGAAGATGCTTCGGACAGACAAACCGGCTGGAACATTCGAATCCAACGGCGCCAAAGTAGCTTTCGGAGTCAGCATGTTGTTAGCATCCACTTTTACAATCCCTTTTGGAACGATATTTTCCTTTTCGTTTGACAGTGAATCGTTGATATCTCCTACCTCATTGTGCATTCGCGAAGGTCCTGCTTCAGTATCGGCTGCGTTGGATTCAAGAGCTTCGTCACCAAGTTCATTTTTTGAACGATCGGTTTCTGGGTCTGCTGGAAGAACGTCCGTTACGTCAGCCGGCGCAAAATCATTATCGTTGAAGATAAACCGGTTCAGCGGAAAAATTCCTGCCTTACGGAATCCGTTGACACCAAGAGCCGCGTTAGAAGTCTTCATGAAAGCCAAATCGAAAAGCCGGCTGATTTCGTTCAGGGTGATAACCTACCAGGATTGCATTTGTGGAAACTCTCCACTTCCTTCGAGAAAGCCGTCTTGAGCGGCCCCATGTAGCTTATGTCGAGAGGCTGTAGTTTGTGGCTGCAATGGGGGGGGGGGGGTGGTTTCAAGCACACGACTGTCACATGACACTCACGCGCTCTTTCAATAAAGCCAAGGTTCTTCGTATGCGAAGAATGACCGTCCAAAATCAAAAGAACCGGGTTATCAGCTGTTGGACGCGTGTGCTTTAGAAAATACTCGAACCAGGTGTTGAATTCTTTTACAGTCATCCAACCGGAAGAGTTGCAGACAAATACCGTGTCTGGTGGAGCACCTTCCATAAGACTGGTAGTCAAACGGGCCCTAGGGAATATCATCATAGGTGGCAGTATATGTCCCGTTGCTAACATGCAAATGCTTGCAGTGGAAAGTAGCCCTCTTTCCGCCTATTGCACCTAAGAATACAAAATGAGTCAAAACATGCATTTTATTTGAAAATGTGTACAACTTACGGTGAGCACAGAGGTTTCATCAACGTTGAAAATCCTGCTGGCACTGAATTTGCCTCCGTCCATTTCACGATGCAGCACATCGAAGAAGTTGTCGACCGCTATCTTGTTGAATGCTTGCAACCTTGCAGCTGAGGTAGCCTCAGGAGTACGGAGCGTGCGTTTGGGATGACGCCGTGAAGCCAATCCCTACCAGCCAGCTGTGTCTTCGTGTCATGCTTTCATGTGCTTTCCCGTTGCGTTCGGACAGCTGGAAGGCAAGGCTCCGGATGTCGCGGGTGGTAATTCCGTAGCATCGAACCTCAAAGTCCAAAATGTGGGCCGGCAGGTATGAAAACTGTTTTGAATGAGCCGATTTGCTTCACCTCCTGGCCCAGTACTTCTGCAGTTTTCAGATAGCGGATCAGCGTAGGTCTTGGAATTCCATGGTCCTTGGCTGCTCGTTTGATGGACGTTCCACTCCGGCGGACAGAATCTATGGCCGCTTCCATGGCCGTTTTGGACCACTGCTGCCTTCCCGATTGTCTTTTGTACGTTCGCACCATCACTGCCATCAAAACACTGCATAGGTAAACAATGTAAACAAGTCAACAAAGTGGGCGTTGAGGTTAGATTCCAGAAACAAGTGGTGTTCATTTTGTCCCTACTAGAGGTGTTCGTTTCGCCCCTAATCGACTATATTAATTTGAATGCATTTTTTTTAAATAAATTATTGCAAAAACAATATTGTGATTAATGTCAACTTTCAGCAGCGATACAAAGAACGTGTTTGGGACAAGTAGGTAATTGATAATAAATATTCTGAAACGTTCGTAATACCCCGTTCACATTACACCGTATATCACGTGATATACGCTGTCTTGCAATGACCACTCATACATCTAGTTTTCACTGGAAATCCTATGTTTGAGTGCTCATTGCAAGACAGCCTATATTACGTGATATAGGCTTTAATGTGAACGGGGTACCGTTCCGATTCAAATTTCGGACGATTCAAATTTCGGACACTTTCATTTTTAATTAAATATTACATCCAGTTAGAAACAAAGTAATAATGTTAGATGATCGTGGAGGGCACTAGTCAAAAAAATTTAAAATTTACAAGACATGTGGATCATATTCGACCGAGATAATCAACTTTTAAAAGTGTCCGAAATTCGAGTTTAAGTGTCCGAAATTTGAATCGGCACGGTATAAAACCTTATTTTGCTCTGGTTAGAAATTATAATATTTCAAACCCTTGGGTTATGATTTCTAATTTTTCATATATTTCGGTGGTTAATAGAGGATATCAACTATTCTATTGAAAAATTATATGTTTGATAGTGGTAAAAATGATTATCAACTTACATTTCCGTTTAAATTTAAAAGATTTTGTTATTTTGAGGGTGTCCATTTCGCCCCGTGTGTTCATTATGCCCCTAATCCCCCTACATATTTCATTGAATTGTACATAAAAGTTTTGATTGACTTTCAATTTTCAGGAGATTTCAACATCCAAAATTCTCGAATTCAACGGAGATATACAACATCGTCAATTGAAAGGGACAATGTTTCAACTTAATCAGCCCTATCAGCTTTTGTTTTGGATTGTCGGGGAGGCAGGCAGTTTGGATTCCGGAAAGGGAGATCAACGGTGGGTGCAATTCGGACAATGGTCGAGAGAGCCTAGAAGGCGTCCAAAGAGAAGCGAAGAGGCGATCGATATTGCGCCGTGATAACGATCGACGTCAAGAATGCGTTCAACAGCGCAGCTGGAAAGCCATTGCCAAAGCGCTGCATAGAATGAGGGTCCTTGACTACCTGGACAGGATTCTGAGGAGCTACTTCCAGAACCTGGTTCTGGTCTACAAGACAGACATGGGACAGATATTGATTAGGATCTCAGCGGAAGGTCCACAAGGCTCCATCCTTGGTCCAACGCACGCCATGTTGAAATACCTGGGAGTGGTGATCGATGACCGGCTAAACTTTACCAGCTACGTCGAATATATCTGTGAGAATGCTTCGAAGGCCATCAACACAATAGCTAGAATGGAGGTCCAGCCTGGTTTGCAGCACTGGAAACGAAGCAGACCCAAAGGAAACTGAGCAGTACTTTTCGGCTTATGGCCAAGCGAGTCGTGAGTGCATAAATATGAATGATTCCTATCGGCATCACCCGGCGGAGAACAGTGAGTGCTACAGTCGGAGAGAAGCCGGTAGAGTACGGAAAGTGGTGAAAGCGGAGTCTTTGGAAAAGTGGCAATAGGAGTGACACACGGTGGATAACGGTAGATGGACACATCGGTTATTATCGATTCTTAGGTGAACATAAAACACGGAGAAGTCAACCACCACCACCTGACGCAGTTCCTGTCTGGCCACGGCTGCCTCAGGAAATACCTGCATCGGTTCGGACACCCAGCGTAACGCAGTGTGACAACGTTGATGAAACGTCCTCTGCTGTCCGAAGAAGTTGTCTCCACTCTACTCGATCTATGGCCACACTTCGCCAGCCTCGTAGTCAGCGAAGGGTCCGCAGGTCGCCTTCTACTTGGTCGATCCACCTTGCCTGCTGCGCGCCTTCATTTTCACTGGGTTGTCGTGCGGCATTCTTACGACGTGCCCAGCGCACCGTAGTCGCCCAATTTTTGCAATGTGGACGATTTATGGTTCTCCCAGCAGCTGGTGCAATTCGTGGTTCATTCGCTTCCTTCACGTTCCGCCATCCATCTGCACTTTACCGTAGATGGTACGCAACACCTTCCATTCGAAAACACCAAGGGCGCGTTGGTCCTCCACGAGCATAGTCCAAGTCTCATGGCCGTAGAGAACCACCGGTCTAATCACCGTCTTGCAGACAGTCAACTTCGTGCGGAGGCGAATTTTATTCGGCCGGAGCGTCCTCTGGAGTCCAAAGTAGGCACGATTCCCTGCCATAATGCGTCTTTGAATTTCTCTGCTTGTATCATTTTCGGCGTGCAGTGAGCCCAAATACACGAACTAATCGACCACCTCGATTTCGTCACCGTCAATCTGAACTCGGGGTAGGAGGCTAACATTGTCTTCCCTGGAACCTCTTCCTTTCATGTATTTTGTCTTTGATGCGTTGATGGCAAGTCCAATCCGCTTAGCTGCAGTCTTCAGTCTGATGTACGTTTCCGCCATCGTCTCAAAGTTCCGTGCCATGATGTCAATGTCATCGGCGAAGCCAAGAAGCTGGTTGGACTTCCTGAAGATCGTGCTACTCGTGTCTATCCCAGCTCTTCTGAGAGCTGTGTCCCCGATACTCGAACAACGCACATCACTCGATCCATCGTCGCCTTGACCAATCACGTCAGTTTATCCGGAAATCCGTACTCGTGCATAATCTGCCATAGCTGATCTCGATGGATTGTGTCGTATGCGGATTTGAAATCAATGTACAAATGATGTGTGGGCACGTTGTATTCACGGCATTTCTGCAGAACCTGCCGAATCGCGAAAATTTGGTCCGTGGTAGCGTGGGCACCCATGAATCCCGCCTGGTATTGCCCCACGGAGTTGCAAATGGTCACAGGCGGCGGCATAGAATTTGGGAGAGTACCTTGTAGTCGGCGCTCAGCAGTGTGATCGCGCGGTAGTTGCAGCAATCCAACTTGTCGACCTATCTCCTCCTCCCAACTCTTGGCAATTACCCAGTACAGCGCTCTAGCCAGTGCTTCACCACCGTATTTTAATAGCTCACTTGATAGTTGATCTACACCAGTTGCTTTGTTGTTCTTCAATCGACCGATCTCCTCCTCAATTTCTTGAAGATCAGGGGCCGGTAGCCTGTCGTCTTCTGCGCGTGCTCCAAGGTCTGTTGCCGTGCCACCTTCGTTTTCTGCTGCTTCACCGTTGAGGTGCTCGTCATAGTACTGCTTCCACCTCTTAACAAACACCGGAGCATGTGGTCTTTGACTGTCCATGGTGCGAGACAGTCGGAAGGAAGATGCCTGTCCTTAACGTGGAGAATTTCGTCGATGAGATGTGTCCAGAGGAAGACACTTGGAATGGAAAGATGAGCAGTGATCTAGCAACGCCAGCTAGCACTGAGAGTATGAGAAGGGCATGAGCACAGCCCCTTCAAAGTAGTCGCTTCACCGTGGTCCCGGGGGGATCCAGGCAGAGGAGAGAGTAAGAAATGGGTTTTAGTGGAGCTGCACTAGGCAACTAGCGGATACAAACCCGTGCCAACTTCGATACAGGTCTGGATTTTTGACCCCCACCCCCCTCCCATTTTCTTTGCTTTGAAAGTTGATACGAATTTCATTATCGTCAAAGGAAAATTGATGACAACGGCGCCGGTGGTGTAGTGGTAAGCGTGATTATCTCTTACCCCAGCAGGCCTGGGTTCAATCCCAGTCGGCGCCGCCGGGATGTTCTGAGGCATAACATCTCTGATCACGCCTTCCTTCGGATGGGAAGAAAGCCGTTGGTCCCCGGTTCATGAGTTGATGGGTCGATAGGTAGGGTCCAGGTGTGGGAGCTGCCTTCCTGGCACGTCGGTAGCAATGGTGCTCAGCACGGAAAACAAGATCGACGGAAAAAACAAACCAAAGGAAGAAAAAAAAAAAGGAAAATTGATTCAATAATTCTAAGTATTTGATGGTTTATAAGAGTTTTTACAAATAATAGCCATATGTAGGACAAAAAGGGGTAAAACGCACCCCGGTGTTTTATTACCAACAGTGTTTTTTTCTCGTACTATTAAAAGATAAATTCATACAAAAAATTTCCCAGATGACTGTCCCGCAGCTCTTCTAGTGATTACGGGTGAATCTCCATTAAATTTGCTTTGCAAAACACTTAAATAAGCGCCGTTGGTCATGTTATCCCATAGCACCCCTTACCCTATAAGAATTTCATTATTCTGTAATAATTTTGATCAAAAAAATAATGGAACATTTTTCCCCGAAATTTGAGAAGGGCAGACAAAATCGGGAAAGCACTGAAATCATGGTCTGAGATCTCATAACTGCTCGATGCTATGAAACTACCAACAAGATCCTATAACTCAACTTTAGTTTTGGCAAGTTCTGTTAATGAAGTAATGACATTGGGTTGTTAGCGGAATTCCTAAATAAAACAGCAAAAAAGATTATCTTCCATTTAATTCTACCTCATTCATTTTGGTATCTATGACAGATACGTATTTCTACTACAATGTGCAGTCTTAATCAGTGTCATTCCCCACTAAAGTTCTTTTAAGTTTCTGCAATTTTGCTGATGTTATTGAAACTGGAGCTCTTTGATTTCCATTAAGTTCGCACATACGACAATTTCAAACATCAGAAACTCACTTAGCACATCTAAAGCACCTCTCTCATTCACTAGATCAAAAAAAAAATGAACTCTTTTTGCTGCAGCCCACAGAGAAAACAATACCACCTGCACCTGCACCGACACTGCACCGAAAGAGCACCGATAAGGCTGATTCCATTAATGCACCGCCATCATTGACTGCCTGCCAGTAAGGACGGCCAGTTAGTTTTAATGTGGCTGTACCGAATGTACGTGGGCGTTGCTGAGAGATAAATCTTGGAGACGGTCGTTTGCTAATTAACCACATGGCTGGATGACTGGGTTATGTAAGCGTAACATACTAGATAGCGGGAAAATAGAGAATTACCGTCTCATAAACGAAATTCACTGAATATTTTAGCGAAAGTGAAATGGAATCGCTTCTTGAAATCGATTAAAAATCAACCTTTAATGTTCCGAACCGGTGCCGCTCAAATATACTTTTAACGCTCTATTTATACGACTGTGGTCCAATAATGGGGCGGCGACTAAGGAGTCTGTGTAGAAAACGCACACATTTTAACGACCTTTGGTTGGTCTATTTTGTTCACGCTTCAGGACATTTTAAACATGTTTATATGCTGCCATTCATAGACCACAGCTTGAGGTCTGCGAAATTTAATAAGTGCAGCACGGTGTGTTTGTTCAAATTTCGGCACTTTTTTGTTACCGCTAAGAAACGGCAAGCAGTACAGTGGCGTTATGCCTTTATTACTTATATTACCGGATTGATGGTAGGGCTATTATCGACATCTGACTGGTTACGAGTCAGCGACTTTCGTTGGAGTCAGTTACCATATCTGGGCAGACGATGCGCCGCAGATTCATTTCTGGCTATTGTTCATGCGTAATCAACGGCGAAAAATCTTGCAATTAGACACTTTTATCAGGATTTTGCTACCTTTTGTTTTGTTTTTGGCAAGGCCGTTGACCTCCTGATGTTTTCAATCACAATTTGCATCGAAAATCATTTAAAACATTATGCAACCCACATCTTTCCTATGAGGCGATTTTTTTAAAACAGAATCAACTCACCTCTGAACTCAGTGACCTTGATCAGTCTACACACCCCATTAGCTCAACAATTTTCGAAGGACTACGTTTGCAACGCGTAAAGAACCTATTCATTCCGATGCGCATATAGAGCTATAATTACGCCAATCTACGGTAATAGGTGCACTTTTCACGTCCAAAAAAATGTAAAGAAGAGTTCCGAAGAAACCAGTATCACATACTTCGGTGCCACCACCCCACCCATGCCAGAATGAGGAAATTTGGTACCAGAGTAGAATGGGGAAAAAAGCAACTGAGAAAAACATCAAAATACAAATATTGAGAACTGCCTCTTTTTCGGCTCACCTATGCTGGTGTTGAGTTGGTTTTTGTTTTCTATTTGGCTCGCAAATTCGTCAAAGCATTCGTTACCTGCCTCGACCTATCGTTTTCGCTCATTACTGCTTGAATGGGTTTGAGACCAGTTGCAAGTAGAGAACTGAGAATCGGTAATTGGTGGAACCTTGATGCTCGTCATCTTCGGATGATATCTGACGGAATGCAGACAATGGTGTTGTGCAATGTGGAGCATTTGAACATGCTTCCGATTATAAATTACCGCTGCCCAGTGGCTCATTTTAGTAGGACAAACAATAATTATTTTGAGGGGTATGCGGTATGAAAACCGAAATAAGCTAAATATAACGAAATGTTTGACTCAAATCTATAGAAACCATCACATTGTGGATTTTTTTTAGCTTATTGTAAACGCGTGGTTCTGTAAGACCTTATGAACTCGAACTTTTGCCTCACGTACTTCAGTATCGTCCGTAATCATTTAGTTAAGGCCTATTTTTGTCTAACTGAAACAAAACAAAACTTTCTTTTTCCGGAAATAACAAACTGAAACAGCGAGTATTTCATTCAACTGAAGGATCTGACAATCTGCATGTAGAATTCCCATAATGCGGATCCATTTGGGGTCCCAAAAACCTGTTCAAAAATTGGGGACGATTGGTTAAAATCCGGTTTTCCGCATTGCGAATGAAACTTGTATAATGTATCAAGTACGCTTTCCATATAGATAGTTATTTATTAAGTTAGTTCAGAATTCATATTTATACAATATACTCAGTTAATCAAATTGCATGAAGTTTCGTTTTTTCAATTAAATTCATATATGTGTTCACCGCCAAAGAATATCCACTCATGTTGAGTTACACTTGTCATACAAAATGAGTTCCCTGCGTTCAGATGCAAGCGCAAAATAAAATGTAACTGCCTGTTGAGCGTACCGACGCGACCACGTCGAGAAGCAGACATCGATCCGCCAAATTTCCATTTAAAATGCGTTGACCTTTTTTTCCGTTCGGCTTTGCGCCCTCCCCCTGAATATCAGAGAGAAATGGTCTGGATGCTTGAACAGCTCGTTGGAAAGAGATGCTGCGAAGCCCTAACAATCGGGTGCACAATTGCGAGAATTTTGGCGTTCGTGAAATTGGACTTCGTTCAATTCAACGATTCCGGGGCAAAGTTCTGTACTAGCGACTCACTGAGGAATGTCCTAGCTTGAATCGTTCAATTCGAATCGAATCGAGAGGCAAGAGTGGTCAGTTTTCTTATCGTGTCGTGGTGTGTTTAATCTGGTAGTAACGACATGAGAATCCCTAGTAGGATAGTTAAAACATTTCCCTTTCCTTTAGAGACAAGTTAGGCAAACTCTAGCTAGTGCAGTGCAGTGGGCGGCAAAGTGTGTGGATCCAGAAGTTCATGAGGTTCGTGGCAGCGAAGGCCATTTGCCGACACACCACCTTTCGTGAGAAACCGCTTTTGACCCCACCTGACGACTTCGGAGGATCCCCGAGGCACACGTGGTCGGAAGAGGTCGCGTCCGTTAATCTACGCGACCTGGACAGGCAGGCCAAACGAAACCGTCATCGGTATCTGTCGGAACACCGAACAACCAACGCAACACGTGGTCGTGGGTACGGACGAACGAACACATGTGCCGCGTTCCCGCGTAATCCCACTCTTCCGGTGAGTGAGACCAATCAGCATTGTATGATCGCATCCGCGATAGTTTCTGGGCCGAAGTAGTGCGTACGCAGCTTCGGTACCGCGCGCCGCCGTCTCCTCAACAAGCTGCAGCGACATAAACCCTAGGTAGTCAATCGTGAGTACATGCATGTAACCCATTTCTCCTTGTATCGTCCATGCGCATGAGACCGAACGAAAGTCCGTGAGAGTCTCACTGAATGGGTTAACCAGTGAAAACCCGAAGCACCCGAAGAACCCGCTGAACACACGTCTGGGAAATAGCATTGGTAGTGCACACTAAAGGATACACACTAATCGAGTCAGTACGGTTTTACCGAGTTTTTGAATTGCGGAACTGTTCGGTAAAAGTTTAAAAATCTGTGGAAAATTTATTAATGAGAAAATTTGTTCTGAACTTGTACATACTTAGTTCTGTTAACCCCATTTAGAGATAGAATATAAAATTGATTGATTTCATTGATTCCTTACGGATAACGGTCATTTGAATTTTTACCGACTTTTTCAGCAATTCAAAAACCCAGTAAAAAAATACTGACTCCTGTAAAAAAATCTTAGTGTGTAGGAAAGAGGAGAGGAAAGGGAAGGGAAGATAAAGGCCTAGGCAAGCAGACATGTAGAGAGCAAACAATACACAAACGAATGTACCGATCGCAAAAGCTTGTTTTATTCGAGTGGAGCTTTGGTGTCGAGATGAGCTTAGGTAAATGTGATTTTCCCCTAAATAAATACCGTTGAACACCCAATTACATGGTTTTCTTATGATAGCGTACTAGGAAAAACTCTCAGGTTTTCACGTCTTCGGAGGTTTCCATGTCGTTCCGTTCGCTTTGGTAGTTTACTGGGATGATCAGCCCGATTCTGATCTCTGGCGTCTCCCGAATCTTAACAGTTGGTACGATAGATCGTTCTGGTTAGGCCCGTGATGAAAACCCCGCTCACGTGACTGATGTTCTGGACAAATTGTTGTTTTTGTGTACCTGTAATTTTTGGGGACTTCGTGGGAAATCTTCCTGGGCGAATCTTTCCCGCAGCCAGTCAGCATTCTCCCCGTATTCGGGAAACATCGACCCAATCCTCAGGAAGGTCTCAGGCCGGGCAAACCTGCAATCTGCTGGGTGGTCTCCCTTTGGGAGTGGCGCTTAAACCACCCATGTTGTGAACGGAAAGTAATGGAGATTAGTATGGGAAAACCTGCTTTTTGCATTTTCATCTCTAGAGACCACAATTTTGCTTGAACCAGTGATGGAAAAGTTCATCAAAGTTCCCTATGACTCGCGAACTTTTCCCTTGGTGAACTTCGTGAAATATCGCCAACTTTTCCAACACTGCCTTGAACGATGCAACTATGTACAAATATAGTATAGAAAATACCTAACAACTTTTCCGGAAGAAATACGATGGTAGAATGTTTATGAAAAAAGTGATACCTGTTCAAATATGTATGGATTGAATTAACTGTCAAAAATCACTTTTTCTGCCAACACTGCCAATGGAAGCCAGATTCCGAACTGAAATAAATTCGGAGTTTCCTATCTTATCGATTTGATATATTCAGATGAAATATTCAAACATATTGTATCTATCTCATATGCATAGTATGGAAGTAATTTTTCAAACTGAAATAACATCGGTGTTTCTCATGGTATGTTGAGAAGTGTTATTAAAAAATATTTTCTCGAAAATTTGTTTTGAATAACCCATCAGATGCAAACTCGAGAAGAGGGGAAAGTTCGAAATTATTTCAGTCAACAACTTTACTTTCATTAATATAAGTGAGGGCAAGGGTTCAATCACAGGAGTGGAACTTTGGATCAGAAAGTGGCTCCACTTGTCATTTGCGAACACTAGCGCACCTAGCGGTAGAAGGCATCTTCTGCCTGCAGTTAAGATAGGCAACATGCTATGATAGTGTGAGTGCACATAGAAAGCCCGTGTGGAACGCTACCACAACACATCGCTTGTTGAGCAGAAAAACGAACACTTTTTGATTCACCGATTTGTTTGCACTTCTCCTTCTGTTCTGTGGTTCAATCCTAGTCGGCGCGGCCGGGATTTTTTGAGGCATAAAATCTCTGATTACGCCTTCCTTCGGAAGGGAAGTAAAGCCTTGAGCCCCCGGTCCATGAGTTGATGGATCGATAGGTAGGGTCCAGGTGTGGGAGCTGCCTCCCTGGTGTCAGTAGCATTGGTACACAGTGCGGAATACGAGATCGACGGAAATCAAATCAAGGAAAAATATTTCAGTCAAAATTCCATTGAACAAAACCTTAGAGGCTGATCAACTCTAATTCCATGTCAGAGAAAAAAAGGTGTGATAGTGACAATTTGATGCCACATCTCTTTCTCTTTTACGCTAATGTGATGAGGGCATCGTAAACATCTGGATGAAGTGGAGACGGTCTAATCCAATCTATCTAATCTAACACCAACACAGCCAGTTCTTGAAAGCATCCTGGAAAATGATATATGTACCTACATCATTTTTCTTGTCTATTTGATATATGTTTCACATCAAAGATACGACATCGACATCGACATACATAATTCAACACTTTTCAATTCATTTAATAACATGTTTCATTAGACCTCTAAAAGCTGCTGTTTTCTTGCGCTATTATTAGGTTTCATTGCATGTCTTTACAATATTGCTGAATAAAGGTGGAAACAGTCAGCATAATAGCTCTTATACCATTTTGCGTCCATGTTGTAATCGAATGCTTTGTGAATGCATTATAAACTACGTATTAGATTCCCCATCAAACAATTTGAGCTGATTAAAAGCTGAATAAGCCATTTTTTGATGATAAGCTCTTATTCTGCTTCTAAAGGCTGACTAAAAGTAAATTGGTACGCACAAAAAGACCTGTAAATGGTGATTCAATAAGTTTAAAAAGTTCATCAATGGTTGCTTTACAGTACTTTTATTAAAACTTCACAGTTACAGCATTAGATGCTTACATTTCTCCAATTAGAACGAAATCTCGAACATTCCTCTTGATGGAGCCTATCAGCGCGCGCACAGTGGAAACAGACACGAAATCAGCGCATTTCTTCCATTTTGCCTGCATTTGCTGGATGTCCTTGACTGCTTTGTCGAAGTCGCTGCTTTTAAATTGCCCAGTTTTTTTTTCGAACGGTCGAAATTCCGGGAAATTCGGAGGATTCACTTTGGAGTAGTGGCAGCTGGACAAATCGGGTCAAAAGACGACTTTGCTCCTATGTTTGCGGATGAACGGCAATACACGATTTTTTCAGGCATTCTTCGATGTAAACTTGGGATGTCATTGTCGAGGACGAATGGTTCCGTTTTCAGGCCACAACTGCAAATCGCTTGTCAAATCATGGCCTTCTTCACAAACTAATCGGCAAACACGAACTTGAATCTTTCCGGCGCATTCCCACGTCCAGTCACGATGTAAAACTTTTGACCAGGAAGCTGCTTATAATCGAGTTTGACGAATGTTTCATCATCGATCAAAGTGAAGCTCTTGTGTTTCGTCAAAACACGGTCGTACAAGAGTCTTACACGCTTTTTGGCCACGGAGTTCTGATTCATGTGCCGGTTCGGATGTTTACTGGCTTTGTACGACTTGTATCCTTCCCTGACAAGGATGGTCCACACTGTTTGAAAGTTGGCGTTGTACCTTCTGGCCACATCTCGGATCGAAAGACCGGGATTGGCTTTAATGCACCTCAACACTTCAACGCTGACGATCCCTGGTTCCAAATTTTCGTAGGTCCACTGAATCCTTTCTACACTCAGGGTTTCCTTGTAGGTTTTGAGCACTCGACATCTTCAACACTTTAGCCAGCTTGAAACGGGAAACACCCATGGATCCAGGCGATTATCACGTACGCCCCACCGAAGACCGTGTACACATGGATTCCCGGACACTGCGGAGTGCCAGGTAACGAGTCTGCTGATCACCTTGCCGGAGCCGGGACATCGGGTACCAGACTTACCAACAAGGTACCCCTACAGGACGTCAGACGGTGGATCATGTGGACCATTCGAGCGGCATGGGAAGCCGAGTGGTTCCGTAACAGAACTGCCTTCATCCGCAAAGTCAAAGGGTCAACTGAACCATGGAGAGAACTGGACAACCTGAGGGATCAACGCGTGATTTCGCGGCTTCGAACCGGGCACACTAAACTCTACTATAACTATGGTGGCCTGCCGTTCCGCAGAAGCTGCATCATCTGTGGGGTACCCTACACCGTCGAACACATCCTGTGCAACTGCCCGGAGTTCCAAAATCTTCGGGAGTCACTCTGCCTAACTTCCAGCATCAGCGATCTGCTCGGGAATGCTACTTCGGCCTCGGCAGCACTAGTAACCTAATTAAAAGAAGCCAAAATCTACCACTTGGTATAGCAGGCATTTCTTTCGGCCGTCGGGACATCTCAGCTGGATGGATTTCCCCTATTGGACCCATGCCAGCTGAGCTCTGTTTTGTTTGGATTAATCGTTTGTAGCTTGTTTTAAATCATTTTGTTTTCTGTTGTTCCTCTGTTTCATTATTTTATTAATTATTATTTTTCCATATAAGTTGAAGAGCCAGCAACCAAAGTTATTTACTATATGTTAATATACCATGTATCTAGAGGTAACTCACTTTGAGCCCTCTCCTTTCTCCGGAGATGAACTAGCCATAGGCTAAAAATCTCCTGAATAAAGAACTAAAAAAAAAAGCTTGAAACCGGACCACCCCGGATTTTTCGGGTGTTTGTGTACAATTTTTTTTTTCTTCTTACGAGTTCCATTTAACGTAACTTCTGAAAGCTTGGTCAAACTTGCACCAGTTGTTCTTGATAGAAGTGTAAACAAACCACTGTCAAAGATTGTCGGTTCCCAACACTAGAGGCATGCTAGCGGCGCGCAAGGGGCGTTCCAATTTACTTTTAGTCAACCTTTAATGTATGTTGGGTCGTCATTCCACAACACTGGTTCAGCCCAACAATAAGACGAAATCAGTAAAATAGTGGTTACCGTTTCCGCTTTCCAAGTAGATGTTCGCGAGTTCAATTCCAAGCTCAACCCTCGTTTTATGTGTGTTCTTCGCCCAATTAATTTAAGCCATAATCATCGTTCACATCACTCACGACAGAGAATTCACTGATCTAGTTTAAAAATAGAGATTCGTAGAAAAAATCATCGATTGGCGAATTAAGAATCATCTCTGGATCAAAATCAGACCACTTTCATGCCATGACCGACTCTGGTTTTTGTTAAATTGCACCCCCAATGTTGACTTTAAAATACATGGCATGTTAGATTTCAACTGCACACTAAGATTTTGTTTTCGTGTTCGGCAAATTTTACCGAAATCAGAACAGCTGAACGTTCGGTAAAACTTTGACCTTCATTATAAAGGCTATTGAATTTGAAAATAATTTCAAAACATGTTCAACCTTGCTTAAATAATCAAATCATGTCATTTTAGTTGAGATTTAGTTTCAAAGTAGCTGAAAATCAAATGAATTGAATTGCATAAATTTTACCGAACGGTTCAACTGTTCAGATTTCGGTAAAAATTACCGAAGTCGGCGATAATTTTTTAAGTGTGTGATGCGAACTGATATCGGATTGATGACCTTGACAAATGTTCAGAAAATACTCTTTAACAAATTTATGGTGGTCCTGAAAAGGACCGTTTTGTCGTGATGGTTGAGTAATGCTGAGCTATTAGCGTGTTCAACAAAGACGAGGCTGGCGAGCTGTATGTCGTTTTGAACAAGGGTGACGAGCTTGGCATAAATAGCCTACAGCGCCACACGAAGAGCTACTGAATCCGATCAGTAGCGGTGTGGCTTCTTCCTCCTTCTTCGGTGAATGGACGCTCATATGGGCTGCAGCTCGCTGCTTGCGGGCAGCCTTTCGTTGTGTACTTGAGAACAATGTGCAACGCCCTTGCGGCTAAAGCACAGCTGCTGCTGATGATGAAAACTGACCGGACATCATCAAACATGGTAATTGAATAAGCATCGTTCAGTGAAACCGGATGGAATTAGATTTTGAAATCTGTGTTAGGGAAAGCACTTTTTGCAGGCAATTTATTGAACATTGCACTGTGGAATGATATGTTTTGAGCCTGAAATTGAAGCTTTAGTCTAAAAATCTCTTCTACAAAGTTGTTTCTTATTGTTAGGCCCTCATTTTTATGACAATCAATTCTAGGGTGGTTCTTATTGTCATTAAAATCAAAAATCTAACTTTTTTTTGTTTGAAGAAATTAAGGTATACATTTTTCGGCAAAGTTATAGCTTAGCTAATTTCAAGCAACTTTATTAAAAAACTTTTTTGTATATCTTAAATAGGCCAATTTAGAGCTATTTTTTGATTGAGTTGGAGTGTCTCTAAAAAAAACTGTTGTTTTGCTCTAGTTTTCTTATATCAAATTGCTCAGCACACCTTCGAATAAATTTTAGATATTCAGAAGGCGCAAATTTTTGCTGCACAAAACTTGATAACATCTTACACCGATCAAGAATAATTGACATTTTTCTACTAAAATATGCCCTTTTCAAATGTTAATATCTTTGGTTGGGGCAAACAAAAAAAAAACAGTTTTTTACGGCATTTGAAAGGGCGTATGTTATTCTCAATAATATGAAAAAAATGAAGTTGTTTTATTTTTTAAACTTGTATAAAATCAATTTGAATTTATTAATATGTTTTACTATATTCGGGTATATCCTTTTTTTTTAGAAGAGACAATACGCCCTTTCAAATGCCGTAAAAAAATATTTTTTTTTTGTTTGCCCCAACCAAAGATATTAACATTTGAACAGGGCATCTTTTTAGTAGAAAAACGTCAATAACTCTTGATCGGTGTAAGATATTGACAAGTTTTGTGCAGCAAAAACTTGCGCCTTCTAAATATCGAAAAGTTATTCGAAGACACCTTTGCTGAGAAATTTGAAATAAGAAAACTAGAGCAAAACAACTGTTTTTTTAGAGGCACTGTAACTCAATTCAAGAAAATAGTTCTAAATCGGTCAATTTTTAGAGACACCAAAAGTTTTTTTTTATTAAAATTGCTTTAAATTAGGTCAGCTATAATTTTGCCCAAGAATGTACCCAAGTAACCAACAAGCCCGATAATCGCCCTTTTTGGTTTGTTAGGCTGCTATACGATTGATATAAAGTTCGGAAACCCTATATTTACCTTATATCGCAAAAAGGGCGATTATCGGGTATTTAGCGGGCTTGGTGGTTACTTGGGTATACCTTAATTTATTCAAACAAAAAAGTTAGATTTTTGATTTTAATCATAATAAGAACCACCCTAGAACTCATTGTCATAAAAATGAGAACCTAACCATAAGGAACAACTTTGTAGAAAAGACTTTAAGTCTAAATTTTCATTTTCAGACTCAAAACATATCATTCCACCTAAATATGCATTCCCCAAGTAACCACCATGCCCGCTAATAGCACGCTAATCGCCTTTTTTGCAATATAAGGTTAATATAAGGCTTACAAATTTTATATCAGTCGTATATCAGCTTTATATTGCAAAAAAGGCGATTATCGGGCTTGTTGGTTACTTGGGTCTGGACCATTGTGCATTGATAAAAAGTTAATTTAACCCTCCGTTACTCGCGTTGTTGTACTTTGTACGACACACATGAGCTTTTCATTGCCATTTTGTTGCTGAGTTACCAATCGTTCTGAAACCAACGAGTATTCCTCAAAAAACTTGTTTTGATCTAAACAAGCTAAACTTTGATTACAGTAAATACCTAAAAAAAATGCGGATAATATGGGAAAATGTGAATGGAAACCGCGTAAACTGTGTGGGATTTGACTAAATTGATTACAACATGGAATATATCGAGATCCTGACCAGATAGAAAGTTACTGTCATCCGCAAAGTTGTTGATGAGATCAAAGCCTATTTCTTGGTGCACAATCGTTCAAAATTTTCTCAATACGCGGCGCTAGTATACACTAGAAATTCTCATATAAAATATCTCGAGATCCTGACCAGATATAAAGTTACTGTCTTCGGCAAAGTTGTTCGGAAGGTCAAGGCCTTTTCGTTGGTAGACAGTAGTTCAGGGTTTTCTCACTTCGCAGCGCTAGTATACATGTAAAATTCTCGCATATATAAAATATCTCTAGATCCTTACCAGATAAAACGTTACTGTCTTCGGCAAAGCTGTTCAGGAGATCGTAGCCTTTTTGCTGGTTAACAGTAGCTCAGAATCTTCTCACTAGGTAGTGCTCGTATACATTTAAAGTTCTCGAGATATATCACATACGATAAATTCACATGTATTCTAGCGCTACGTAGTGAGTAAATTCTGAACTACTCTCCACCAGCAAAAAGGTTATGATCTCTAGAACAACGTTGTCAGAGACAGTAACTTTCTATCTGGTCAGGATCTCAAGATTTTTCATGTTGTTACCAATTAAGTCAAATCCCACGTAGTACGGACACCGTTTACGCGGTTTCCATTCACATTTTCTCAATTATCCACATTTTTTGGGGGTTAACTGTGATAAAAGTTTAGCTCGTTTAGTTAAAAACAAGTTTTTTAAGGAATACCCGTTGGTTGCATATCGATTGGTAGCTAGGCTGCAAAATTGCAATGGAAAACTCACACTATTGTACAAAGTACAACGCGCGAGTACTCGTGTTACAAAAGTTGGCGCAAGTAACGGAGGGTTAAGCAAATTTGTATGAAGATTTCCAATCGATTGACTTGTTTAGAATTAAAGCCTATCAGCTATTGACAGAGTTATTAGTGGTCAAAACCTGACCACTTTTCGTAACGCGGTCGATTTTGGCTTTTTTTTTAATTGCACCCTCAATATGTTGCTGAAAGACGCAATCCTACGTCAAAAATGCGCCGACTAGGATTGAACCCAGGCCTGCTGGGGTAAGAGCTAATCATGCTTACCACTACACATCTTATCATCTTATCTTTCTCTGGTGATTATTTCAAAGTGCTATCTTTTACCGTTTTTAAGCAGCAGGGAGCTAAAAAAACTGCTGATAAAATTATAAAACTCAGCCCACCATCAACAATCACTTGCAGGTGACTTTCCAATTTCCAATCGTTCTCAACTGAGAATGACGTAACATAGCTTCCCTGCGATAAGCGAATTGTTCCTTTGCTTTTCCCAAGCAATTTTCCAGCGTCGTTCCGGAGCAACATCACTTTCCCTTTCTATTAAGTCAATTACCGCTTGATCTCCTTCCCCACATTTAGATGATACGGCGCAATCAGTGTCTCTTTAAGCTATCACGCCCTTCTTCCATCAGAACCGAAACAATGCGAAACACTTTGGATATCGTTGTTGTCAACTTAGCTCAGGCAACCGAGCAATCCAATGCCATTCGTTCGGTCCGATTCCAATCATCAGCAGCAGCGTGGTGACTTTATTGCCACTAGCGCGAGCGAGATATAAATCTTGTTTCAGCTTCCAGCAAAAGCGCTTCCATGCTTCCTCGGATATTGCCACGCTCCCTTCACACTACTGATCACGCCGCGCCACTCCAAGTGGACGCACGTTCGGCGAAATTAACTGTCGAGTCAGGTTGATCTGCTCAAAGACGAGGAAAACAATAACAACCCGTACAAGATCAGTTGACTAAGATTGAATCAGTTTCACTCACACCGAAAGAAAGTGTTACAAAATTTGTTTTGTTTTGTTTATTGAAGTTGTTGCTTTCTGTGCAACAGGATTGCAGATTCCAATCAAAGAGGCTACTGAATCGGAATGACATCAATCACTGAAGTAATTTGATTCATTGTTGCACGCGAATGTTGATGCTTTGATATGGCAATATGTTGTTCGACAAAAAGCAGGTTGGCACGCTTAAATTAATTATTACGTCATGTGAGGCAACTGCCTTTTCTGTTTCACCATTAGCTTTATTCCGGGGCACAAACCCTAAGATAAAGAAGCCATGCAGATCTGAAAACATAACGATATGGCAATATTTTCTTGGATTTCGAAGAAGTTAGCACTTAGCTAAACATCGATTGGTTTCAATGCAATAAAGTTATTAATATTTTCTTCTTTTTGAATGCATTTCAAGCTTATTGCTTATGGTATTGTAGCTTATTGCTTGCTCTCAACTTAGTGTTCTAGATGTACTTCCATAGCAACTAATTGAGAGCTTTCGATGTCATTTTTGCATTAGTATAATTGTGTGCCAAGTGCAATCATAAACAGTCGAATCCAACCACGTCCAGTATGGTCTTGCTTTGTAGCTGCACCTTTACCAACTGAGATAATAGAAGCCCCAAGTTGTTGATATAGATCCTGCAATATTTATTTTATTCCCATGTATTTTCATGACTTGATATTTCCGGATATGTGCATACTAATTCCCACGAAGATGAGTCAAGTGATACGCGCAGTGATGCTTCACCATAAAAATTCATCAACCGTGTGACCTTGGTGCGCCTTGAAGGAATGATTTATCCCACATGCCACATCCGCTGCCAAATATTCGAAATTGATTTTTACAAGCTCGATTCCTGCCCGCTCAAATTAGTGATAGCAATAAAATCTAATCTGCTGTCAGTCATATTCAGACGAACTGCGATTCCCCAAGCAATGCAAAAACACGTGCTCACGGGGCATTCCACTTTCGTAGGTACAATATCAACAAACCACACAGTAACAGTATACCTCCGCTAGACGCTAGATGATCGCTAATTATTGACATTACTGCCGCACTCATACATATTCCACTCTGAACTTCTCTGACCAGCCCCCAGAGCACTGAAGCGCCGCGGGATGTTTATAATCATCCTTGATCTAGCCCGCTGCATACTAGAACAAGAACCGCTTCGCGCCACTCGGATGACTGTTGCTGTAAAACCGGTTCAATATGTACTATCGCTAGTCAATAACGTTCCTACGATTGTAGTATGAAGTCAGTTACGAAGATTCGCACTCACCGTTTGCGGTAGTGATAATAATGTGTCTATTATCAGTTGAAGTTCCGTTGCGATGCATGAAGGACGGTGAGAATCTTGCCGGCAGTTCGAAATATTCAGAGGAATGAAGAACCTTTGGAATTCACTGTTTGCGCTTGCGTTGCTAGAACTTTGCTGGATTGGTGCAAAAGTGGTGATAAATGAAGAATCAACCTGTGAGGATGTTATCAAATCCGGTGAATGTAACTGTACGAAAGGATTGCTATCGTTGTTTCTAAAGTGTAACTTTTCAAATGCCATCATCGAAGGAAGATTTAAGGGAAAAGATTCGGCGACGATAGAATGTAGTGGAGAACCGTTCGTGAACAGATCGTTTATCATTGGCAAGCGAAATGCGGTGTATTTGCGGAATTGTATATACCAATCGCCATGGACGCTGTGGCAGATGCTCGATGAGCTGGGATCAAGTGACGAGAAGGAAATTGAAATAAAATATGATAATTTCACGGAGATCAATCTTGCGGCAAACTTTTTTCAAGGGTTTCAGGAATTGCGATCGCTTCGGCTTAATTTCAGGATTATCCATATGACATCAGAAACATTCAACGACTTGAAAAAGCTAGAAATGCTAAGTCTTAGAGGAAGATACGGTCATTTACCAAATGATCTACTGAAGAATCTTGACAATCTCGTGGAACTCACCTTGAAGGACAACCAACTCGAAGAAATTCCATCAACTTTTTTCATTGCGCAAAGTAAACTCACTCACCTGGATGTCAGCATGAACTTACTGCGGCGTATCACAGAAGACACGTTCCAAAAACTAACCTCACTAGCTCACCTGGATTTGAGCGACAATCGCATTGAATCACTGCACGAAAGGAGCTTCCAAGGAATGATGGAATTAAAATTCCTAAGTCTCAAGTCCAACAAACTTGAAACTCTACCGGACAGTTTGCTCCGGGGGTTGATCCTGTTGGCTAATTTGGATCTCTCGGGGAACCAGCTGCGAGT
Organism: Ochlerotatus camptorhynchus; assembly: GCF_037179485.1. NCBI lineage: Eukaryota > Metazoa > Arthropoda > Insecta > Diptera > Culicidae > Ochlerotatus > Ochlerotatus camptorhynchus. The sequence continues at coordinate 677,000 of NW_027040499.1, read as the reverse complement.
ACTACCACCGGATCTGTTGCGGAACCATACGCAGCTTTTTAGATCCGATTTGTCGAAGAATGGCATAGAGACGCTACCGGGAATGCTGTTCGAAACCAATGCCGCTCTGCAGTATATCAACATCAGCTACAATAGTTTGATAACTTTACCCAGGTCAGTATGTTCATTGAGGGAGAAATGGTGGCTTAAAAATCTTATTTTCCTACTTCACAGTAATATTCAAAAACTATATAAGCCCCATTTTATCGATCGTACATCTCTCCAAGCTATGATATCCATGCATATTTCAATAAAATAGGGGGTAGCAGGGTAAAATCGGCCATAACTTCATTTACAGAGCCTTGTGGTGACCGAGACTAGTTCCATTCGATTTTCCATAAATTTTAACAAAGGATTAGCCCCATTTTATCGATCGTATATCCCTCCGAGCCAAGATATCCATGTATAGTTCAATAAAATAGCGGGAAGCGTTGAAAATCGGCCTTATATCCTTACTAGATTCTCCAGAGAATTTTATTAGATGTTATAATAATATGTTGTTTTTGTAAGTTACAAGAAGGGATTGTAAAGTATTAGTATGACTCATAAAACCTGTCAATTTCGCTTTCAGAGCGTCACAATAAGCGAGTTTATTATCCGTGAGCGTTCAGTCAGAACGAGCGCTCACGAATCTTAAAATCGGCAATTGTGACTCGCTGCAATTAGTATTGACAGGTTTAATGAGTAAAACACATACTTTACAACCTCTTCTTGTTACTTTCAAGAACTGATTATCATTTTAACGTCTAATGATTTCATAATAAAAAAAAAACATTTTTTATAGCAAGTGAGTGGAAGCAAACCTGCTCCGAGCTGAGGTATTGAATTTATTAAAGATTTATGTACTATGTATGGAAACTTTCCCCTACACGATGTAACTGTTGGTTTGCGTGGGTGGCCTACGCTAAGCGAGAAGAGTACGTACAAAGGGTTGTTTACAAAAGAAGATATAATGCATTGTTTAAAAGAACGTCCCTTCGAAAAAGTAATCGAGAAATGTCGAAACAAGGATCTCAACGTTCGCTGCAGTGTAGTAAATATGTTAAAGAAAATTTCAAGAGCACAGTCGCAATAGTGTCTCCAGATGATATCACTGAAAAAACAGTTCTAAAAAGAGTTCTAAAAACTTCTATTTGGAAGTTATCTGAACTTCTCGTCGGAAGTACTCTAAACTTCTCGTCAGAAGTTCTCAAAAAATCTTTACGGAAGTTCATTGAACTTCCCAGACAACCAGAAGTCGTATAATAATGTACAGACAGTATCGTAAATTGCTACAGTTTTAGTCAAAATCGCATATAAGAATGGCATACCTCGCATCATGTTTAAGTTAAATCGTATAGAATGCAAATTTCCGACCAATATGCGATGACTCATTTTTCCATCGTACTGTATCACAAATTAAATCGGATTACATCGTAAGACTTTTCAAAATGAATTTGTTATTACAGATTAAATCGTATATGATGTTAAATCAACTCGTTTAAAATTAAATTAAAATATGCACGTATATGGCCTCCATATCTTTGCATTATATACGAATTATTTGTTTGTATATATGTTTGTATATCACGAAAACAACTTTGAATATACGTGCATTCTGATTGTCTGGGTTCTCGTCGGAAGTTCTCTGATCTTTGCCTCAGAAATTCTTTGAACTTCTCGTCGGAAGCTGTTTAAACTTCTCGTCGAAAGTTCTCTGAAGTTCTTGTCGGAAGTACTCTAAACTTCTCGTCAGAAGTTCTCAAAAAATCTCGTCGGAAGTTCATTGAACTTCTCGTCGCAAGTTCTCTGATCTTCTCCTCGGAAATTTTTTGAACTTATCTTCAGAAGTTCTTTGAACTTCTCGTCAGACGCTTTTTGAACTTCTCGTCGAAAGCTCCCTGAATTTTTCCTCGAAAGGAAGTTCTATGAGCTTCGTGTCGTAATTTCTCTGAACTTCTCATTGGAATATCATTGAACTTCTCGTTGAAAATTCACTGAACCTTTCCTGAACAGTTCTCTGAATTCGTCTGAATTTATCGACGGAAGTTCTCTGAGTTTCTCTTCGGAAGTATTCGGAATTTTTCCTTGGATGATCTTTGAACCTCTAGTAAGAAGTTCTCGGAACTTCTTGCCGGAAGTTATCTGAACTTCTAGTCAAAAATTCTCTGAACTTCACCTCGGAAATTCTTTGAGCTTCTCTTCGTATTTTTTGTCTAAAGTCTCTGAACTTCTCCTCGGAAGTTCTCTGAACGTCTTGTCAGAAGTTCTCTAAACCTATCCTTACAAGTGCTCTGAACTTTTCATCGAAAATTCTACAAACTTCTAGTGGGAATCTCTCTGAATTTCTCGTCGGAAAATCTTTGAACCTATCCTCAGACGTTCACTGAACATCTCGTCCGTCTCTGAAGTTTTTGTCGGAAGTACTCTAAACTTCTCGTCAGAAGTTTTTTTAAAAAATCTCGTCGGAAGTTCATTGAACTTCTCGTCGGAAGTTCTCTGATCTTCTCCTCGGAAATTCTTTGAACTTCTCTTCAGCAGTTCTTTGAACTTCTCGTCGGACGCTCTATGAACTTCTCCTTGAAAGTTCTCTGAATTACTCGTCGGAAGTTATCTAAACTTCTTGCCGGAAGTTCTATGAACTTTTCGTCGTAATTTTTTTTGAACTTCTTTCTTCTTCTCATCGAAATTTCATTTAACTTCTCGTTGAAAGTTCTCGGAACTTTTTTTTAGGATCTCTGAACTTCTAGTAAGAAGTTCTCGGAACTTCTTGTCGGAAGTTATCTGAACTTCTAGTCTAAAGTTCTCTGAACTTCTCCTCGGAAATTCTTTGAACTTCTCTTCGTATTTTTTGTCTAAAGACTCTGAACTTCTCCTCGGAAGTTCTCTGAACGTCTCGTCAGAAGTTCTCTGAGCCTATCCCTACAAGTGCTCTGAACTTTTCATCGGAAATTCCATAAACTTCTAGTCGGAAGCTCTCTGAATTTCTCGACGAAAAATCTCTGAACCTATCCTCAGACGTTAGCTGAACATCTCGTCGGTCTCTGAAGTTCTTGTTGGAAGTTCGCTGAACTTCTCGTCAGAAGTTCTATGAATTTACAGTGGAATATTTTTTGATCCACTCCTCGAAAGTTTTTCTGAACTTCAGGAAACTTCAGAGAAGTTCACGGAACTTCTGACAATTTCATGAACTTTCTGACAAGTTCAAGGAACTTTTGACACGTTCCGACGAGAAGTTCATAGAACTATTGACGAGAAGTTCAGAGAACTTCCGACAAAAAGTTCAAAGAATATCCAAGGAGAGGTTCAGAGAGCTTCCGACTAGATGTTCAGAGACCTTCTCAGAGATTTTGTTCGGAAGTTCTCTGAACTTCCTCCCAGAACTTTTCTGAACTTTGTCTAGGAACTTCCTTTCAGAAGTTCTCTAAACTTCTTCTCAAAACATCTCTGAACTGCTCGTCAGAAGTTCTCTGAACATCTCCTTAGAAATTCTCTGAACTTTTCGTTGGAAGTTCTCAGATTTTTTTTCGGAAGTTCTAAGAATTTCTCGTCGGAAGCTTTCTGAATTTCTCCTCAGAATTTCTATGAACTTATCTTCAGAAGTTCTCTGAACTTCTGCTCTGAATTTCTATGACCTTCTCTTCAGAAGTTTTCTGAACTTCTTGTTGGAAGTTCTCTGAACATTTTGTCGGATATTCTCTGAAATTTTCGTCAGTAGTTCTCTGAACACTTCTCATTGAAAATTATCAAATCTTCTCATTGGAAATTTTCTGCACTTTACGTCTAAACTCCTCAAAACTTCTTCTCGGAATTTATCTTAATTCATATCAGATACTCTCAAAACTTTTCTCTGAAGTTGTCCTTCAAATTATTTGAGCTTCTCGTAAGATGTTCTCTGAACATCACCTCTTGCAAGAATTTCACGGATATTCTGACAAGTTCTCGGAAACTCCGACAAGTTTACGGAACTCCCGACTAAAAACCAGAGCGGTTCATGGAATTGCAGGGAAGTTCACAAAAATTGAAATAAGCTCAAAGAACCTTAAAGACGCTCTCGGATCTTAACGAAATTTCATCTTCACTCAGATATTTTTAGAAAAGTTTACGGAACTTCTCAAATGCTCATGTGTTTTCAGATAAGTTCGCAGAATTTTACTGAAGTTCACGGAACTTTATAGAAAGTCAAGGACTTCAGAGAAGTTCACGAAACTTCCGGGAAGCTAACCGAACTTTCGAGAATCTGATGGATCTGTCGAAAAGTTCACAAGCTTGCAGGAAGTACATGGAACGTTCTGACTTGTGCCAAGTTACTCCCTTCGCTCACTCAGTTCAGAGTATTCTTTCCACAAATGGGGATTTAAATACGTTTATAGAGGAAAAATCATAAATAAAACCTTAGCTAGCTAGATAGGGACTTAAATCAAACTAAAATAATAAATATAAAAGCTATATAAATAATAAAATTCATGCAAATAAATAAATGCTTAAACTAGGTATCATGCAAAATTAATCTAGAAGGCAATAGACGGCTAACGACTAAATTTAAAAAAACACACACAACACACTGTGAAGGTATTGTACGCAGCCTCAACAACACGACACACCCACAATACACCCCTAAACGCTGGTATTTTTGATAGTAGTACTGCCTGATGGGTGGATGCTACCTACATCAACCGCGGTAAAAGGCCTATTCGCCGGTTCTCAAGGATTGCAAGTCTGGAGGCTCGGTCACTTGCTTGAGCACCAGAAAATCTTCCAGACCTTAGCTCTCGAAGAAAACCAAGTGAAGTGGTGGAAAAATTCAGTGACCAACGATCGACTGCCATACTTGAATAAAACGGTAAGCGACACCGTCATCAAGTGGACGAAGCCACACAATAAGGCTGCGAATCAAGGCTCCACCGAGGGTAGTCCCGTCGTAACACGTGTCGGCGTGGGAAACCAGACGAGTGCAATCTACACAATAAGCGTGTTCGACGTACACGGCGCAATCGGGGCAATCGGCACGATTGGCGCGAATCATCCCACCATATTCGGAAAAGCCAGATCCGCGTAATCGACGCGAACGGCGCAATCGGGGCAGTTGGCACGATTTGCGTGAACGACAAGGAAAGAGACAGAAGTCCGTAGCATCCAACCAGGCACGGAGTCCTCGTGCCAGCCGTGACGGAACCAGCCAGCTAACGTTCATCGACGGGCCCGACACTGACACCGCACACAAACCTAAAGCGTGAGTAGTATTCGTGATAGGAAAAGATAGGGCTGTTAGGGACCGTCAGGGCCAATATTACAATAAATCGCCGTCAAAAAGCAAATAATGTGTCTTGGTTTTTCCCTGCCGACCCAGAGTGTGGTGAGAGTCACTTGTGGGCTGAGCGGGCGTAACAAAAGGGATTGTTACAGACTGGACTGACTGATCCATAATTGTGTTTAGCAGATCATCCATAATTGTGGGGTCAGTGTACTTAAAGTTTCCTCTGCAGCTATCTTCGTGAAAGGCGTTTGCAATGTTCTAGCTTCATCGAAGCTGTTAATAATCACCCGCCCTGCATAGCTGGAACTGGAACTGTCTGTGGGCATCACCTATACGTCGTCCTGCGCCTGAACGCCCGGGAAACCAAACCTACACCACGTGTAGTTCTCCGGACGGATGCTAAATCAACGCACAAGATCGATTCTCAGTCGCAACTGCGTGTGTGAGATCAGAAATTTTTGGCTGCGTGCTTTTCGAAAATCTCTGATTTTCTCTAATACTCCAAAATCGGGATATTAACGTTAAATCCAGGATTAGAATTGAAGTGCTTAGCTAAATTTAGGAAAGTTCTAGATTGGCGTATTATCCTCGATGGAGTTTATCGCCATTAGCGTATGAAAAGATTGTGTGAGAATAGCTAGTCATCTGGATATGTTGTCTCCAATTCCACTAATCATTTTGTATCAGAAAAGACATGCGCAATTCATTGATCGAAATAAATGTAATACGATTATTTTCTATGTTTTGATAATTCCGTAATCACTCTTATAATTTGTCCACACCTTTTGCAAACATCCAAGCAAAACTAATAACCCAGCATTCATTGCAGCAAAATATTCCACTCGTTACAGAAACTCATCTCGCTGGATGTGAGCAACAATCAGCTAGGTTCGCTGGATCCCGATGTCTTCGAGCACAGTCCCTACGTCATCTTTCTGTACTTGCAAAACAACCGTCTGTGGTTCGCCGGATCCCTGTACCGCAGCGTTTACGATTTCCAAGAAGGCTCCCGTTCTCCGTTCTGGCCAGTAAGAGCACAGCTTCGCGAGCTTAACCTACGGAATAACAGCATCGATCGTATGAACATTGCTTGGATTGAATCTCCGGAGCTTAGGGAGCTGGACCTAAGTCACAACCGGCTGTCCAAGTTTGACAATGAGGATTTTAAGTTAACGTCCAATCAGATGGTGGTGAACCTGGAGCATAATCAAATAACGATGCTCTCGCTGTTGGCATCGGATGCGACGAAGGGTAGCGGAGGCTTCGTTTTATTCAAGCTAAACCACAATCCGGTGAACTGCGATTGTCGGATAGCTTCATTTGTACGATTTCTTCAAATGACTGGACACGTCTACCGGCGGTGGCGATTCACGGTCGATCATCTTCGTTGCCGTGAACCGGAGGTCAACCGGGACATCAACGTGGTTAAGGTTAATGTTGTCAATCTGATTTGCCAACGGGAAGAGCATTGCCCGGAAGGCTGCCGCTGTTTTGTACGGTGGAACAATGAATCGGTGCTGGTGAATTGCGATGAACGGAATCTTACGGAACTACCGATTCTGCACAATGTAAGTCGGAGCTTCAAGTACGTGGAGTTATCTGTGAGAAACAACAGTATTCGGACAATGTCGTTGCAAAACAGGCTAGGTTACGAGAAAGTAATACAATTTTATGCGAGTCATAATCAGATGCAGAATCTGACCGCGAATCTCTTTCCCAACGTTCGAGTTTTGGACTTATCGAACAACAATCTCAGCTGTTTGCTACAACTAACGCACCTACTGAACTCCAGTGACAATCTCCAGAGCGTTAATCTATCGTTTAATCATTGGCAGTGCGATTGCAAGTCGATCGATCAACTGAAATTCATTCAGAACTCAACGGATCGAATTGTGGATAGCAAGTATATGCGTTGCTCGGATGATCGCGACTTCAATCTGCTCACCGTCAGTGACGTGTGTGCAGCAAGCACGGTCGCTACTGCCATCGTAATAGCATGCCTCTTTATCATTTTTACTTTGGCAGCAAGTTTTGCTTGTTATGTATACCAAATCGAAATTAAGATTTGGCTATTTACAAACAATTTCTGCTTGAGTCTGGTGACCGAAGAAGAAATCGACAAGGATAAGCTGTACGATGCATTCGTTTCCTATTGCCATCAGGATGAGGAATTTGTCAGTACGACATTGGTGCCACGATTGGAAAACGCTCCCATGAATCTGAAGGTATGCTGGCACATGCGCGATTGGAGCCCGGGTGAAGTGATCACCACTCAGGTAACAACAAGTTTGCTTTGGGGAGTCTCAGTATAATAATTGTTGTACGGTTTATTACAGATAGTGCAATCGATCGAAAATTCCCGCCGTACGATCGTCGTCCTGTCCAAGGACTTTTTGGAATCGAGTTGGGGCCAGCTGGAGTTCCGAACGGCTCACGTGAATTCGATGGCGGAGAAACGGATACGGGTGATAATCGTGATCTACGGGGATTTGGGTGACGAAGACCGGATCGATTCGGAGATGAAGGCCTACCTCAAGACCAACACCTACATTAGGTGGGGTGATCCATGGTTTTGGCCTAAACTACGCTACTCTATGCCACATCCGGCCCGAGTGAAAGGAATACGCTGGAAGAGGGATGGTGATGAGGTGGAAATCGAAGGACCATCTGGAGGAGGCAGTTGAATCAGTGGACAGGCTTTCTTTGCATGCACGGCTCTGCAGGCAAAAGCGTACACTCAGGTCATTTTTTACACGGAGGATTTGTATAGTGTAAAAAATACTACCAATATATTGATTGTTCACATGCAAACAAATTTTAAAAAAAATGAGTTAGATGTCATTCGTAATTACATATGGACATATTTTAAAAATGTCTTTATTTACACTAAAAATTATGATTATTTTTTAAGTATGCTTTTCAATTACCTTTGGCTTGAAACGGATAATGTGATTTGAATCAAGCCGATAGGTTGTATCGCTATCGATAGGTTGCTTCACTTTCTGAGTTTCATGTCCATGTTTGGTCTGTGTTGAGATGGAATTGATAGTAATTGCAGGGACTTTTATACGATTTTTGCATGGTTTCCATTTAAATCTTAATTTTAATTAAATGAAGTTCAAGAACACAACTCGTAACTGCCATTTCAAGTAAAACGTGAAAATAGCAATAAATTGCACTGCTGCTGTCTGTCTGTCGGGATTTTAAGTTTTGTTTGTGTGAGTGTGGTATGAAAATAAATTTAGTAGCAGTAAAATTTATTTATGTTTCCATTGATTAAAGTGTTATATATATTGATTTATTTATTTATTTTATCATTTGCTGCCTACTGAAGTTGTTCTGAGTGACAAGACCTATCGTATATCATTCGACAAAAATACTAACCACTATTTGATACTGATGGGATACTTAAGTCGACATCTCGACTAGATAGAAGATTGCTGTCAACATGACCTATCATTTTATAGGGGACAGCTCAGTTCTGAATTCTCACACCAGGTGGCAAGAGTATATGTTGCTACGCTAACTAGCAACGCTGGTCATCTAACCGATAGCACCGGTGGACCTTGACAGCGGCGGATGATGACAGGAGTGATGACTGACAGGTAAAAGGAGGTAAAGGAAAAAGCGCGTGTGAACGGCGAACTTAAAGTGGATTCACCGGTGGACTGGTGTCTTATATACAAATACGTTAATTTAATTGAAAAATACCTCTAAAATTTGTTCAAATTAATTATTCAACAAGTAATTTCCTAATACTAGTTCTTATTTACATACAGAACGACCTAATCTATAAACGTAAGATATAAATTGATTATTCTATTTCTATGCTGAACTAAACCCAAAATTGATCCAAACAGGCAATTATTGAACAATCGTGATTTTACGGATTCTTAATTACGGAACTTCTAAATCGGAACTGCTAAATCTTAAACTATACCCTACAAGTGGAAATCAAAGAAGATCTAATCTAAAACTACGAAGCCTACACTAAATTGTAAGATGATCTACCTTAATTAGTTAAAACGTGCACGCACTAAACAATAAATAAATATTCCAGCTTGAGCTGATCTGGAACCGATAGTGTCCACCGCTAAAAGAAAGTGTAGTGCAATTTGTTCGGGGAACAAACCTCAAGAATTTACTGAGATGGCCAATAACAACAACACTGCCTCAAACAACTATGCTAGTGCTTGCTTGGCCTGTGATCAACCGGACTAGGTTGACGACATGGTTCAATGCGAAGGTTGGTACCATTTTAAATGCGTCTGTCGAAATCTGCCACTGGGCGTGTAGCGATTGTATACCAATGTGTCAGCAGCCAATCAACCCGAAACACCATCACTAAGTCGCTGGCGCAGCAGCGATTGGAGGAGGATCAGCAAATCCACCGTAATCGATTCCTGAAGGAAATGGATCTTGAGAAGGAGCTGATTGACCGAGAGAAAAGGTGGATAGTGGAAGAAGAAGAGATGGAGATGACCTTCCTTAATGAGAAGTACGCTTTGTTGGCGGAACAAGACGCAAACGATGAAAAGAGCGTTGTAAGTAATAGGAGTCGCTGTCGTGTTAGCCGGGAGAAAATTATCGACTGGATGAGGAATGACGGATTAAAGGAGCCTAAAGCCAGTACACCAAATGAAACCGTGATGGCACCAAATCCGGAAATCGCTCTCCAGGGCGAACACTCTCGCAGCAGAAATTTAGTTTCGTCACGTTCAGCAGTCAACCAACCTATGACACTTCAACAGCATATTGCTTCGAGTAGCCGTATGTATTCTCAAAATCTTGCATCCGCTCCGGTAAATAAGAAACTCGTACCGTACAAACCATCAGCGACTCTTCTTCATCGACAATCACGTGTAAGGTTAACTACCCCAGTAGTGCCATCAGTTCCCCCCAGCAACGCTACGGATGAGAACGTCAGTATCATTTTCAGCCATTGTCTTTCGAGTACGTTCCTTCTGAGGTGGAAGCTGACCTTCCCTCTCGTATTAACCACGGTGTTGACAGAGTTAGACGTGCACAGTCATCAGTACGAAATTCCCAGCCTCTGGATATTATTGGCCAAGATACGTCTGCGTCGCAAATACCGCCACGAGCGAACGTGAGATATGCAAATCCCCGAGCTGGTCCAACACCGTATACGGAAGATGAAACTTTAGCATACGGACAGGGACCCTCTTCAGTGCAAATTGCAGCTCGTCGGGTGATGTCACGGGATCTCCCAGATTTTGATAGGAAACCTGAAGACTGGCCCATATTTATTAGCCAGTACAACATCACCACAGCGATGCCGAGAACCTTGTTCGGCTGCAACGATGCCTGAAGGGCCATGCTCGAGAATCGGTCCGCAGTCGATTACTTCTTCCCGCATCGGTCCTTCAAGTAATAACTACGCTCAAGATGCTCTACGGGCGAACCGGGTTACTCATAAATGCTCTGTTGAACAGAATGCGTTCTGCACCCGCGCCGAAGATGAAACGCCTTAAGACGCTGATTGAGTTCGGGAAGGAACTGCAGGGGCTCTGCGATCACTTAGTAGCTGCGGGAGAAATAGCTCATTTAAACAATCCCTCGTTGTTACAGGAGCTACACGGCGAATGAGAACGACCCAAATTTGAGTTTAGTTCACTCATAATCGCGAAAAGCGCAGGAACTCAGCGATGAGTAAATTTGTCTCATGGTTTTTGGTCTTTGGAAATTGACGAAAATTTTATTCAGTCTCGGAGTAGTACCAATGGAGTGAGTGAATCCAATTTTTTACTTTTCTCAAATTCGGGAATTTTTCCCTGGAAAATCCTGGAAAAACCTGAGAAAACATGAGGCAAATTTACTCATCGCTGAGTTCCTGCACTTTTGGTGATTATGAGTGAACTAAACTCAAATTGGGGTCGTTCTCATTCGCCGTGTAGAAGACAAGCTACCTTCACAGCTGAAACTTCAATGGGCGATCCATAAACAAACCGTGACTGATGTGACGCTGCAGACCTTCGCAACGTACATGTCACAAATGGTTACTGCGGCGAGCCAAGTGACCAAATTAGTTCATTGCTCTAGTGACCGTCGGACAAGCGATCACAAAAGAGGAACGCAAAAGGAGAAAGCGGGGGTGTACACTCACAGTTTGAACAGTGTAGAAATTACATCTGGTGGCCACTTTAATCCAGATTCTGCAGGTCGGAATTGCGCAGTCTGTAGTCAACCGGATCATCGAGTCAAGGGGTGCAAGCAATTTTTAGAACTCAACATAGAAAATCGTTGGCGAAGAATACACAGCTTGAAGCTTTGCCGGAATTATCTCAACCAGGACGGGAGGAATCGTTGTCGATTGTCTACGAAGTGTGGGATTGATGGGTGTGAGTTTAAGCACCATCCGCTGTTACACTCCCAAACGGAAAACAAGGTCAAGCCAGTTACTTCCGAAAACCATTCGCATCGAGATCAAGAATCGAAAACGTTGTTCCGAGTCGTTCCCGTAACTCTGACGGGAAGAAGTGGAAGTGTTAGCACATTCGCTTTCTTGGACAATGGTTCTTCACTAACATTCGTGGAAAAATCGGTAGCTGAGCGATTGGGAGCCTTGCACCTAAATTTGACCAGCAATGTAACCCGGTGTGAAGTAGATTCCCAAGAAATATCATACCACATTTCAGGAGTATCTAGTGGGAAATCTTTCCAAGTCAAGTCAGCTAGAACAGTATCTGAGTAGAACCTTCCAATACAGTCGCTGAAGCCTGAACAACTTTCGCTGCAATACACTCACCTCAAAGGATTACCGATAGCTCGATACGAAGACGCCGTGCCGCACATGCTTATTGGTTTGGACCAGTTGAACTTCACAGCAAAAAAATAATAATTTTAATATTACATCCAAGAGGACAACGGCGCCGGTGGTGTAGTGGTAAGCGTGATTACCTCTCACCCCAGCAGGCCTGGGTTCAATCCCAGTCGGCGCCGCCGGGATGTTCTGAGGCATAACATCTCTGATCACGCCTTCCTTCGGATGGGAGTAAAGCTGTTGGTCCCCGGTTCATGAGTTGATGGGTCGATAGGTAGGGTCCAGGTGTGGGAGCTGCCTTCCTGGCACGTCGGTAGCATTGGTGCTCAGCACGGAAAACAAGATCGACGGAAAAAAACAAACCAAAGGATCCAAGAGGATGCACTTCAATCACGTCGAAAACCTAATGTATTTTTTATGGCCACAAAAATAAACAAATGCAGTAAAAGCAGCGTAATGTCAGTTCATGCACTGTATTTGATAATTTTGCTCTTTTTGGCAAATAATATTACTCCATATTTTTGACACGATTGAAGTGCATCCACTTTGATGTGATATCAAAAAAAATTTTGCTGTGTTGTCAATGCCGCTGAAATGCCGAGAAGGGCACAAAGGCGAACCAGTAGCCACAAAAACGCGACTCGGATGGTGCGTATTCGACGAAGGTAATAATGCGAAGTCCGTAGGAGTTAGTTGCCATATCTCGGAAGTTCAGCCAGAAATGGATCTTCACGAGGTAGTCAAGCAGTATTTCGAGCAGGAAGATACAGGAACCAAGCCGATGATGAAACTGGAATCAGCGGAGGACACGAGAGCAAGGATGATTCTAGCCAATACCACTGTTCGTGTGTACGGTAGATTTGAAACCGGACTCCTCTGGAGATACGATCATTTCGAGTTTCCAGGTAATGACCACATGGCTCTTCGTCGATTGGAGTGCTTGGAACGTAGGATGTTTCGTGAGCCCGAATTGAAGACTCCCAGATGAAATGTTACGTGCATCGCACTTCTAAGGAGGAGCTGAAAAATGCTGACCCACGCAGAACATGGTATTTACCACTCGGCGTAGTGACCAACACAAAAAAAACTGGTAAGGTCCGATTGATTTGGGATGCTGCGGCCAAAGTGGACGGCATATCTCTCAACATGGTTCTTCTAAAAGGACCAGATCTGCTGTCTTGTCTGCCAGGGGTTCTGTGCCGTTTTCGAGAGAAGCCTGTGGGGGTAGGCGGTGACATACGCGAAATGCTTCATCAAGAACCGTAACGCTGACGAATTTGCTGTCGACTATCCCAGGGCAGCGAAGGCAATAATCAAGTGTCATTACGTTGACGACTACCTGGACATCATCGACACCATCGAAGAAGCTCAACGAGTGGCAGCAGAGGTGAAAATGTCTTTGTTAGTCTTGGTGAGAGTCTTTGTTACGTTGGTTCAACTGCTTCTACATCACTGCATTCCGTCAAGCTGCACGTATTTGTAGACGCGAGCGAAGAAGCGTACAGCGCAGCGACTTATTTTCGTTTCATTCTCGTCAATGGGACCATCATCTGCAGCCTAATATCGGCGAAGACGAAAGTGACGCCTCTTAAGCCATTTTTTATACCTCGCTTGGAACTACAAGCGGCCGTCTTTGGCGTTCGACTTGCATCGTTCGTCAAAGATAGCCATACTCGATCCGCCGAAAAAAGGGTTTTCGGGTCAGACTCTAGCACCGTCTTAGCCTGGATTCGGTCAGACTCCCGAAGATACCGACAATATGTAGCGTGCCGCATCGGGGAGATTCTAACGCTATCAGAAAGCAGCGAATGGGGGTGGTTACCAAGATGAACAGTGCCGACGAGGTAACGAAGTGGGAAAACGGACCTTGCTTATCGACGGAAGGGAAGTGGTTCGAGGGCCCGGAGTTTCTCTACCAACCTTAGGAGCAGTGGCCAGAACAGAATTTCAAGCAGAAGGTCTGTACAGACGAGGAACTACGACCGTGTTTCGTGCATGGAGCCTTGATGTTGGAGCCTCTAGTGAAGTTTGAACGATTTTCTCGATAGATGCGTCTTCTCCGAGCAATGGGTTACACAGTCCGATTCATCCGAAATGCTCGACGAAGTAGAGGGCAGCGAGACATAACGCCGTTGAACTCCGACGAAATTCGAAAAGCGGAAAAAATTCTTTGGCATTGCTGTCAGGAGGAGAGTTATCCGGACGAGATCGCCCAACTGAAGGCGGGTAAGAAAAATGTCGACAAATCATCACCAATCTATAAGCTGTCTCCATACATCAATGAGTGTGAAGTTCTAAGGCAGGATGGACGGATCGGAGCAGCAGAAAACACAGGATTCAATGCAAAGTTTCCGATAATCTTACCGAAGTTAAACCGAATGACAACTCTGATTCTGGATCACTTTCACCGTAGAAACCATCATGCGAATTCCGAGACGGTGGTGAATGAGGTAAGACAGAATTTCTATATTTCTCATCTTCGGGCAACCGTACGGAAGACTTCACAACTTTGCCAAAAGTGTAAAGTCTACAGATCAAAACCGTCAACGCCAAAAATGGCACCTCTGCCGTTCGCCAGATTAGCATCTTTTGAACGTCCTTTCTCATATGTTGGAGTGGACTATTTCAGCCCAATGCTTGTGAAGATTGGGCGCGCTCACGCAAAGCGCTGGGTGTCATTGTTTACGTGTCTGACGACTCGCGCAGTTCACCTCGAAGTTGCGCATAAAGGGTGTCCACGATGAAATTGCCACACACAAAATTGATTCGCAAAATTCGAGTTTTCATCCGATTGCCATCAAATTTTCAGGGATTGAGATATAACTATTAAACTTCATTTTACCATTTTACTCGTATTTTATTTACAGTCCATACGCAAATTCCCGCACCTTGGCCTTAACCCCGGCCATAAGATTCTGCACAACCTGTGAATCAACCGTTTTTTGCATGTAAACCCATACTTTCTTCAGTTCCTCGACAGTCTTCACTATCTTAAGTCGTTTAAGAAGGTGCTGCTTCATAATCGCCCAGTACTTCTCGATGGGGCGGAGCTCCGGAGTGTTGGGAGGGTTGAACATTTTCGGCACGAAATTGACCTTATTGTCCGCATACCACTTCAGCACGTCCTTGGAGTAGTGGCATGAGGCCAAATCCGGCCAGAAGATTGTTGGGACGTTGTGGGCCTTCAGGAGAGGAAGCAGCCGCTTCTGGAGGCACTCTTTTATGTACACCTGTCCGTTCATCGTGTCCTGGGTCACGAAAGGTGCACTCCGCTTCCCGCACGTGCAGATGGCTTGCCAAACCAGGAATTTCTTCGCAAATTTGGACATCTTCTGAGTGTGGACATGCTCCGGAACGCTGAACTTATCCTTGGCCATGAAAAACAGGTTACCGGGGATCTGTTTGAAGTCGGCCTTCACATATGTTTCGTCGTCCATGATGCAGCATTTAACTTTCGTCAGCATGTTGAGGTACAACTTCCTGGCACAGGTTTTGGCGGACTTGTTCTGCTTCTCGTCGCGATTAGGGGCCTTTTGTACCTTGAACGTTCGAAGCCCAGCCTTAGTTTTGGCCTTCTGGACAAAACTTCGGCTTAGGTGCAGCTTCTTAGCCACATCCCT
Organism: Ochlerotatus camptorhynchus; assembly: GCF_037179485.1. Classification (NCBI taxonomy): domain Eukaryota; kingdom Metazoa; phylum Arthropoda; class Insecta; order Diptera; family Culicidae; genus Ochlerotatus; species Ochlerotatus camptorhynchus. The sequence continues at coordinate 661,324 of NW_027040499.1, read as the reverse complement.
AACGGAGGCGTTCGGATTTCGGTTGAAGGCCCCAACTACGCGGTTGTGATTTTTGGTGTTGTACGGAATACTTTTTCCTTCACTTCTGGGCTTCCGATCGGTGGTCAACCGTTCCTCGAACCGCTTAATCACTCGCGACACCGTGGAATTCGCGATTCCCAACGTTTTAGCGATGGAACGATGCGAGAGATCCTTGTTCTCGTGATGAATGCGCAAGATTTTATCACGCACGAGCTGTTCTTTCGACTCCATTTCCGCGAGTTTTGGTCACAGGACTTTAAAACTTGCAGGATGTAAATAATGCACTATGAACTAAATCCACCCAAATTTTCATTAAATTCTACCCAACGGTTAAAAAGTTAGAGCAATTTCATAGTGTGGCAATTTCATCGTGGACACCCTTTAGCCCGAGTACGGAGAGCTGCATAACGTGCTTTCGCCGGTTCGTCGGGCGGCATGGAGCCCCCTTGGAAGTTTACAGCGACAACGGCACCAACTTCCAAGGTGCTGAGAGAGTGCTTAGAGAACAGATCTACAACGGCCTGTCAGAAACATTTACCAATGCCAATACCAAATGGTTCTTCAACCCACCCTCAGCTCCACATATGGGTGGAGTTTGGGAGAGGATGGCCCGTTCTATAAAATCCACCATAGAAAGTATCGACACCGGAAGAAAGCTTGACGACGAAGGATTCCAAACATTGCTAGTCGAAGCAGAAAGTATGGTCAATTCTAGACCGTTAACATATCTGCCTGTGTAGTCAGAAGAGCAAGAAGCTCTAATGCCAAATCACTTTCTGCTTGGGAGCTCCAGCGGGGTCAAGCAACCAGTCGCAAAACCCACAGATCACCGGGAGGCAGTCGTAAGCAGCTGGAAGCAGATCCGACATCAGTTAGACATCTTCTGGCGTCGTTGGCTGAGAGAGTATCTACCAACGATTTGTAGACGGACGAAATGGTTCAGCGATACGAAGCAAATAGAAGTAGGAGACCTAGTGGTCGAGCTCAGGATTCTTACGAAGACCAGTCAGCAAGCTGGCCGTGTTGGACGTCGACGATACAGGTAAAACTGCGTATCAGGAGCAGTTGAGAATGTTGCTACGCTAACTAGCAACGCTGGTCATCAAACCGATAGCATCGGTGGACCTTGACAGCGGCGGATGATGACAGGAGTGATGACTGACAGGTAAAAGGAGGTAAAGGAAAAAGCGCGTGTGAACGGCGAACTGAAAGTGGATTCACCGGTGGACTGGTGTCCTATATACAAATACGTTAATTTAATTGAAAAATACCTCTAAAATTTTTAAAAATTAATAATTCAACAAGCATTTTCCTAATACTAGTCTTTCTTTACATACAGAACTACCTCATCTCGAAACGTAAGCTATAAATTGATTATTCTATTTCTATGCTGAACTTAACTTAAAATTGATCCAAACAGGCAATTATTGAATAATGGTGATTTTACGGATTCTCGTAGCGTTCGAACTTAATTAGCTGCTAAATCTTAAACTATACCCTACTAGTGGAAATCAAATTGGATCTAATTTAAAACTACGAAGCCTACACTTAATTGTAAGTTGATCTACCTTAATTAGTTAAAACGTGCACACACTAAACAAGAAATAAATATTCCAGCTTGAGCTGATCTGGAACCGATGTTTCCATCGCTTAAAGAAAGTGTAGTGCAATTTGTTCGGGGAACAGTATATGATTTGATTTATAAGTACTTGCCTTAACTTGAAAGCTCAACTAGATATATGGTTGCTACTTTTGGAAAAACTGATGATTTGAAGAAATACCTCAAGTTCTCTCATCCATCAAATGAGTTTGACAAAGAAGTGCGCATTTGATTAGTATTGTCGCATCTATGGCCCTTCGCTCAATTTCAACTTCTATTCAATTTTCACACTGCCGTGTTCTAGTGAAATTTACAATCTTCAGTACTTTCTCTAGCTAATAAATGATCACACTAAAGCTTCATGTTGATATTAGTATAGCATTTCCTCCCAACTATGCCATCGTAAACTTCACGTATGAAGAAACAAACGCTTTGAACGTAGTATTAAGTTATTTTTGTTTACCTACTAGCAATGAAATATCGGCTCCGTAAAGCTAACGCTTTGAAGCCTTCCAAATAAATGAATCGAAAAAAAAATCAACACAAATGGTCCCCCAGAACGCAAACCAGTTTTCATCGACCTTCTAACGATTATAGTAAGTTCTCCGCTACAAATTGAATAATAACTATCATTTTGCATCGATTCAACAACATTTGCATGTCAATTTCCTCCTCCTCTACCACTCGCTTTCGTCTTCCATATGCCACTCCACACCACGCTGGCCGATCCGTTCAGAACCATCACTTGCCAATGCGTAAGTGCGTCCAAGACGGTCGGTGATATATGTGCCAATAATTGTATGCGAATGCCGATTGATCAAAAACACCGTTACCGACCAGTAAACAACCACAGCACCGCAAAAGAGGATCGAGAGGTCATTCAGTGGAAACTAATTAAGGGTTTCCATTTCGTTGGCACATCAGCTGCTCTCGTGGTCGTCACTCGGCGATCAATCAGCTGTACATTTGGGCTTAAGAAAAGTGCCACTTTTGAAACAAACTTCCGTGCCTTCTTAGACCCGTGGTGAGAAAAAGGAAGTAGTTTTGCAAAACGGAACTGTTTGCATAAATTGTAATTGCCCGAGTGTGATTCAGAATGACGTATGGTTTCTGGTTGATCTTGAAAGCTTGTTATATTTGCTTGTTCCGCGCGGAATCCTACTTCTTGATGCATTCACTTCATTAATAATTAAAATATAGGGTAACACTTCCTACTCAAATGAACGTCAGTAAGGGGATGTTCATATGCTACATAAACACTTTACGGGGGGATGGCGTTTTTCGCCCATACAAATTTAAAAAAAAAATTTATGGGACTATTGACTAAGCACGGGGCCCCTCTCAAAATCGGTCTACGTAGTTTATGAAAACCCCTAAGTAGTGTATGACCTTTTGAGATGTTACGCGTGAAATGGAATTAATTTGAATAACAAACACCTCTAAAATTGACGATTGGCCAATGTTGAAACAATTGTCTTATAAATTAAACATTTTTCTTCAAAGCTTCACGGCACGAGTCATCTTTCTTTTGCTACGTACTAATTGAGCTTTTCAGCAACAACAGCCTCGATCAAAGTTCCTCACCCCCTAAGCCGTGCTGCTGAGGTGATAGCGCAAAATATGGAGGGTATCAACCCGCGGTGATTCATTTTCGGGTATGTCAAGGTCGTGGGAAAATGCTAACAAGCTAATGTGGCGAACAATGGAAGTTAATGCAATTTGAATTCAGTTTGGCAGAATCTCAGCTTGGATTCCAGTTTCGTCAGTTCCGTTCCATGTTGCTCGACTTATTTAACTGTGTGAGATAGTTCAATGTTTTGATTTTTAAACCTTACCGTCACAGTAAAAAATCGACAGCCAAAGTCAAGGGCGCAAGTGGGTGGAGTTATGGGTTTGTTTTCAGCATAATTGAGGATCCGGAACAGCCCATACTGATCAACCAGTCAATCTAAAAGCAACCTTGCACCTAGCTCTGCCGTTTTGTCGTGTCATTGCCATTGCCAATCTCACAAGCTCGCAGTAATTTAATGAATAAAAAGTTTGATTCTTTTCCTTCCGTGTTCTTCATGAATGGCCTCAGCTATTTAGTCAAGTCAGTAAATGCAAGATAAAACATGATCATCAAACAAAGATACAGCATTTATGATCCGTTTAGTCACTGACGGACGGACTATACTCTACGATCACTGACGCCGACCAAATTTCAATCTACCTGTACATCATCACTCATATGTTTCTCTGACAGTAAATTGTACAATAATTTATTGATGAATGAAGAAAGACCACAAGCGTAGAGTTTGTCTGAAACGACTTCTACTGAAACTGAATCAAAAGCCCCCTTGATATCCAAGAACACAGAAGCTATTTGCTATTTTTCAGCAAAAGCCAACTGAATTTCTTTTTTTTTTTTTTTTTTTTTTTTTAACTCTTTATTTGTTCCAAATTCAAAATAAATTACATTTCATTTTAACCTAGGTGCTCCAGTTACTGCAGTAACGTACCAGCCTTAATTGTTATGATATATATCTAAGTGTTTTTACATTGTTCATGTCTTGGCAATTCAGTATTTTAAACAGGTTTTTTAACCTGCATGTCAGTATAACAATTGATATCTTAAAACTAAAAACTAAAACTAAATCTTATCTAAGTATAAAGGGAATTAATCGTTGCAATTGAGGATTGCAACGATTTTTGCCTGAAATTATTAATTATTTTGTTGGACATTTGTGCTAAAGTCTCAACATTCGAAATTCTATGTACTTCGGTTGTACTGTACCAGGGAGGCAACTTCAAAATCATTTTCAGAATTTTGTTCTGAATCCTTTGAAGTGCTTTTTTCCTGGTAGTGCAGCAACTAGACCATATTGGCACAGCGTAAAGCATGGCCGGTCTGAAAACTTGTTTAAATATTAGAAGTTTATTCGTCAGGCAAAGTTTGGATTTCCTGTTTATAAGAGGATACAAACATTTAATATATTTGTTACATTTAGCTTGAATGCCCTCAATGTGATCTTTAAAAGTTAATTTTTGGTCAAGTATTAATCCAAGATATTTCACTTGGTTTGACCAGGAAATTGGAACTCCGTTCATAGTGACTATGTGACTACTACTAGGTTTCAAAAACGAAGCTCTAGGCTTATGTGGAAATATTATAAGTTGAGTTTTGGAAGCGTTGGGAGAAATCTTCCATTTTTGTAAATAAGAAGAGAAAATATCTAAACTTTTCTGCAGTCTGCTGCAAATAACACGAAGACTTCTTCCTTTAGCGGAAATGCCTGTGTCATCAGCGAACAAAGATTTGTGGCAACCCTGAGGCAAATCAGGGAGGTCCGAAGTGAAAATGTTATACAATATAGGCCCAAGAATGCTACCCTGAGGAACTCCTGCTCTAACAGGTAGTCGATTAGATTTGGAATTTTGATAATTTACCTGCAGAGTTCTGTCAGTTAAATAATTTTGAACTAATTTAATAATATAAAGTGGAAAATTAAACTTTTTCAATTTAGCAATCAAACCTTCATGCCAAACACTGTCGAATGCTTTTTCTATGTCTAGAAGAGCAACTCCAGTCGAGTGGCCTTCAGATTTGTTTGAACGAATTAAATTGTTAACTCTTAAGAGTTGATGAGTAGTTGAATGCCCATGGCGAAATCCAAACTGCTCATCTGCAAAAATTGAGTTCGTATTGATGTGAAGCATCATTCTATTCAAAATTATCTTTTCAAAAAGTTTACTTATTGAAGAAAGCAAACTTATTGGGCGGTAGCTAGAAGCTTCAGCTGGATTTTTATCCGGCTTCAAAATTGGAACAACTTTTGCATTTTTCCATTTATCAGGAAAGTATGCCAAATGGAAACATCTGTTAAATAATTTTACCAAGAAAGACAAGGTACTCTCTGGGAGTTTTTTGATGAGGATATAGAAAATTCCATCATCACCTGGAGCTTTCATATTTTGAAAATTTTTAGTTATAGACCTTACTTCGTCCAAATCAGTCCCCCAGGAATCATCAAAAATATTTTCCCGAGAGAAAATATTCAGAAAATCCCGAGCAACCTGATTCTCAATAGGACTAGTAAGACCCAAACTGAAATTATGGGAACTCTCGAATTGCTTAGCAAGTTTCTGAGCTTTTTCCAAATTTGTGATCAAAATTTTACCACCTTCTTTAAGCGCTGGAATAGGCTTTTGAGGTTTTTTCAAAATTTTTGTGAGTTTCCAAAAGGGTTTGGAACTCGGGTCTAATTTAGAAATATTATTTTCAAAAGTTTTGTTCCTCAGGGCAGAGAATCGCTTTTTAATTTGTTTTTGCAAATCCCGCCAGATAACTTTCATGGCAGGATCGCGTGTTCTTTGATATTGTCTCCTACGGACATTTTTAAGACGGATCAAGAGCTGAAGATCATCGTCTATTATAATTGAATCGAATTTAACCTCGCATTTTGGTACTGAGGCAGCTCTTGCTTCAACTATAGAAGTAGTCAGAGATTCAAGAGCGTAATTAATTTCATCTTTGGTTTGCAAATGAATGTTTGGATCGAAGTTATATTCCATAAATGTTCGATACTGCTCCCAATCAGCTCTATGGTAATTGAAAGTAGAGCTGTTGGGATTACAAATTATTTCTTGGGATATTTCAAAAGTTACTGGAAGGTGATCAGAACCGAAGTCAGCATGGGTAACCAATTGGCTACAAAGTTGACATGAATCAGTTAAGACCAAATCAATAGTGGAGGGATTTCTTGCAGAAGAAAAGCATGTTGGGCTGTTTGGATATTGAATAGTGTAATAACCTGCAGAACAATCATCAAACAGAATATTACCATTGGAATTGCTTTGAGCATTATTCCATGAGCGGTGTTTTGCATTAAAATCACCAATAATGAAGAATTTAGACCTATGACGGGTAAGTTTCTGGAGGTCACCCTTGAGAAAATTCTTTTGCTGGCCTACGCATTGGAATGGCAAATAGGCAGCTATAAACGTAAGTTGTCCAAATTTTGTTTCAACAGAAACTCCCAAAGTTTCAAAAACTTTGGTTTCAAAAGAAGAAAGAATTTTATGTTTGATTTGTCTATGAATAATGATGGCAACGCCACCACAGGGTCCATCAAGACGATCATTTCTATAAATCAAGTAATTTGCGTCCTTCTTAACCTTATGGGCAGGTTTAAGGAACGTTTCAGTTATAACGGCAATATGCACGTTATGAACTCGTAAAAAGTTAAATAGCTCGTCTTCATTATCTTTAAGAGATCGAGCATTCCAATTTACAATATTTAATGCTTTAAAATCCATTACTGAATTTTAAAGTCATGACAATATTATTTGCAAATTTTACTCCAGTTTGAATAGCATCAAACATGGAGTTAGATTTAAGCATATCAGAAATCATGTCAATTAATGAATTCTGTAAAAATTCCATTTTGGGGGCAGTAATGCTTCCTAAGTCAAAATTGTCAAAATTTCCGTTAGAACGTTGGTTAGTATTTTGATTTCTACCCGCTGCAATAGCAGCATAGGTAGCTCCATTAACTCGCTGAACATTGTTAGCAGCGAGGGGAGTAGGTACAGATGAAACATTTGAAGCAGGGGAGATATTTGTACCTACGGGTACGAATGTAGAATTTGTTCCTCGCTGACCGTTGTTAACAGCAGAGGAATTTGTACCTGGTCGGAAACGTGGAGCGTTTCCTACCTGACGGTTAGAACGAGATTGTAGGATCGCTTTGCGAGTCTTACATTCCCAAAAATTGGATTTGTGGTTTTCACCACAATTTGAACATTTAAATTTCTTAGGATCTTCCTTCACAGGACAGTCGTCCTTTGCGTGAGAGGAATCACCACAATTCATGCATTTAGCTGGCATGTAGCAATTTTTAGTTCCGTGACCCCATCCCTGGCACTTACGGCACTGGGTGAGGTTTTGGAAATTTCCTCCAGTCTTCCTGAAGTGTTCCCACTTCACTCGGACATGGAGCATAAGGCTAGCTTTTTCTAAGGCCTTAAGGTTGTTTAGTTCACTAGACTTGAAGTGAACTAAATAAAAATCATTAGAAATCCCGTTGCGCGAATCGCCAGGACGGGATTTCATTTTCATTTTGATTACTTGGAGTGGCACAACTCCAAGTAATTTTGCCAGTTCATCTTTGATCTGATCCAGGGATTCACCACTGGGCAGTCCTTTCATGACAACCTTGAACACACGTTCAGTTTTGGTGTCGTAAGTAAAAAATTTGTGCTTCTTCTCAGTAAGATACTTGAGAAGACATTTAAATCCGTCCAAGGTTTCAGCCAATACACGGCATTCACCCCGACGTCCAATTTGTAGTGAAAACTTAACTTTCACGAAATTCAAAAGTTCCATGCGAAGAGCATGGAAATCGGAAGTGGTTATCACAATAGGGGGAATCTTTTCCTTCTTGGCATTAAGCCGGGAAAGTTTACTAGAATTTTTCTTGGATGATGGATCATTCTCATCATCCGTGAGCAAATCAAATTGATTACTCAAATTAATTTCATCAGAAGGGGGGTCAAGAGTTTGCCCCTTTCTTTTGCGTTTAGGCGCCATGGCGGCAGTAAATTTTTATCCAAATCGATTTCCAAGCAGATTACTATAAGAATCTGAAGGATCGAAGAGGAATTTTCCAAATCGATATCCAAGAAGGATTACCTCGGGTAGGGTCCAAACAAGGATCGAAGAGGAATAAGAGTTGAACAAGGTAGAAAATTTTTACAGGTTGAGCACTGAAAAGTGCTGTTTAAATTTGTTGTAGCTTTAGGTAGTAGTAACACTTCCTTCAGCAAAAAGCACATAGATCCGCACGGCAAGAGAGCACGATGCGGACTGAACTGAATTTCTTTGGAAAGTCGTTCGTTCCCTTACCCCTACGGAAACGAAATTGAGTATCTAAGAGTACACACTACGAAAAAGTCGTATAAATTTCGGTTCCCTGAGACTGACACATGTAAGCGGTCTTTTTGACTTGCTTATGTTTTGTTTTGAGGGCACTTAATTTTACATGAAATGTTTGTTTACGTTCCATGATTTACGTCCAATATGGATTACGTCTCGTGTAAAAGTAGTTATTTCTAAGTGTGTAGGTTATTCGTCTCAAACCCATTTGTCGAGGTGGAATCCGGTCTTCAGAACCCTCATAAAACACAATTTGTAACATGGGATAGGATCATTTTCTCCAACAATTTTCGTATGCACAACATCGCAATGGGTCGATACGAGTCGAAATCTGACGTGAGTTTACCAGGATTTTTAATGGCTATAACTTTCACCCGCCTCCAATGATCCGGAACAATATTGAGCTCCAGGAACTGACGAAACAAGTTCAACATTCGCCGCGACATTTGGGAGGTTTTTCAACAAGTTGAACTTGATCCTATCAGCTCCCGGAGCTGAATTTCCAAAAGGACGGCAAGCGAAAGCTCCACAATCGAAAAAGGCTGGCTGATCTCGTCTACCGATTGCAAGGCTTCACGAGGAATCATCTGTGCCGGTACAGAGGCAGGACACACTTTTCCTTTGTACTTGAGAATCCACCGATCCGAGTACTCCTCGCTCTCGTTATTAGAAGACCGGTTACGCATTTTTCGCGACGCGTTCCAAAGTGCTTTCATCGACGTCTCGCGCGATAATCCGTCCACGAAATGCCGCCAGTATCCGCGTTTCTAGGCTTTGATGAGGCCCTTGAGTTCGCGTTCAAGAGCCGAGTACGCTTCAAAATGCTCAGGTCTTCCACGTTTCCAGAAAAGCTTAAACGCGCCGGACTTTATATTATAAAACTCAGTGCATTGCTGGTCCCACAAAGGGGAAGAAGGTTTCCTACGGAAAGACGTTCCTGGAACCGGCCGAGTTTGAGCTTGAAGCGCGCTGTACTAGATCAGATTGGAGAGGAAGTTATATTCCTCCAACGGTGGAAGCACTTCTACCGACGTTAGGGCATCTTCCATCACATTCTTGAACTTTGTCCAATCAATATTACGGGTAAAATCGTACGTGACGTTAACGGGTTCCGACGGATTGAACCCACTGGCAACTGAAACTTTGATCGGCAAGTGATCACTATTGTGGGGATCTTGGATCACATTCCACGTGCAATCCAACGATAATGAGTTAGAGCAAAGTGTGAGGTCTAATCTACTTCCATACAAAGGCTATTACCTTTAATAATAGCCTGACATGCGACAACTTCAATACCTGGAAATTGTGGAAGATTCACTCTATAGAAGGAATGGCACTTTTTGATCCCCAAAAGTACCCCTCATCCACGCGAATCCTCACGATCCAGTCGAATTCTGTTAAAATCATTTAAAGGAAGATCTATATCTGAAGAGAGCCAAGTTCCACAAAGAGCAAATGCATCACAATCATAATTGTGAACTAAAAACTTAAAAGAGTCTAATTTAGAAATAAGACTTCAGCAATTCCACTGTAGAACAGTGATCGAATCCCCGACCTCATTTGGAAAATTATCCATCGAAGAAAATGATTGCTGCAAGGAGGGGCCTTCAATGTCAATTGCTTCAAGAGGGTCTTCACAGAAGGAAGCATTGCCAGAACAATGCTTTTGAGAGGATCAGAAATATTGAGGTACTTGAGAATATCGTCCACAATTTTATCAAATGAGAACAACCCAGAAGAAAAAAGGGCTTCTGTTCTTAAAAATGGGCCATCAGGGGTTTTTGATGTCCCCGGGAGAGATGGAAAACAGAAGGAGTTGAAACTTTCTTTTTTCCACCACTCCTTGATTTGGGCAAGCTGATTTGGGGTTCCTTATCTGCAACTTTCCGCGAACGGATGCGTCTTCGTTTTCGTGAAGAATTGAAAGGAGTTCCATCCTCAGAATCAGACTCGTCATCTGACAAGAGAGCAAAGGGATTTTTGTCGTCGGTCAATGGTGTGACTGTCTTTAGTATTGCTGCAAAAGACTGCCTGGAACGCTCCTTAAGAGAGCGTTCTAGTTTCTCTTCGCGTTGTTTGTACGCCGAGGCACGACGAGAGACCATGAGGAGTTCCCTTACAGTACACGCATTTTGGTGCAGTGACTGTGCAGGCGCCATCCTCGTGTTTCTCCCCGCATTTAGAACAGCGTGCCCTGCTGCCACAGTGAGAGGCCGTATGTCCCAACTGCTTACAGTTTTGGCAGTTCATGACCCGGGGAACGAACAAGCGCACAGGTAGCCGAAGTTTTCCCAGCTCGATGTAGTGAGGAAGGGCTGAACCAGAAAAGGTCACCCGAAACGAGTCTGTGGGGGTAAAGCTCTTTTTACAATCACTGAAAGATACTGAGCCCAGCTTCTGGACTTCCAGTATCTCAACCGTGGGAAGCAAGGGGTTCTTGAAACGGCCAACCTCTTGCTTCGCCAAGATCTCGGGGGTCAGGCTCCCTTCGGTGACCACACCTTCGATCTCCACATTACGAGCTGAGATGTACACTCTATACTCGAGTGTAAAGAGCTGGGCGGCAACAATCTCGTTAGCTTGTTTCAGGTTAAAGACGACAACACGAAGTTTATTGTACCTATAGACTGTTGCAGAAAGTATAAGCACACCTTATTTTAACGGTCACTTTGAATATAATGAAATATTTCAACATGTTTTGGCTGTGTCCTTTTGTTTGTTCATTTCTGAATGACATAGCATCAAAAAAGTGCTCAGTTTTGTGTTTCCTGTCAAAATGCGTGGTCTTACTCCGGAACAACGAAAAAGTATCGTGCACAAATGGTGCACTGTGAGCGGACTCTCTTTGAGAAAATTGGCCAAGGATGAGGGTGTAAGCGTCGGAGCGGTACGAACTGCGATTAAAAAATATAGAGAACAGTGTACGTTTGAAGATGCGCCGAAGAGTGGCCGGAAATCCGGTCCTGTAAGTCCGGATATCGATAAAAAGATCAGGGATGCCTACAAACGAAAACCAGCGACTTCCGATCGGGATGTTGCGAAAAAACTAGGGACCTCGTCGAGTAACGTCATGCGTGCCAAAGAAAGACTTGGGCTAAAAACATACCGGAAGCAGAAAAAACCCAAAAGGAACTCAAAACAGGCCGCGTCCGTGAAACCACGGGGCCGCAAACTCTACGATTCGTTATTGTGTCGAAATTCTGGGTGTATAATAATGGACGACTAAACGTACGTGAAACTAGATTACAAAACGCTTCCTTGAGCACAATTCTATACTGAAAGCTAAGGCAAGGACATCCCCGAAACGGAGAAGGCAATTTTTACCGAAAAATTCGGTAAGAAGGTTATGGTTTGGCAGGTAATATGCGAGTGTGGTTAAACATCTAGTCCGTACATCACAACGGAGACGACGAACACTCAGAAATACGTTAAGGAATGTCTCCAGAAGCGATTGTTGCCGATGATCAGGCAGCACGAAGGTCAAGTAGTATTTTGGCCTGATTTGGCGTCATGTAATTACGCAAAGGACACTTTAGAATGGTACAAAAGTCAAAATGTATGTTTCTTGCCGAAATACATGAATCCGCCGAACTGCCCGGAGGCACGGCCAATCGAAACTTTTTGGGCTTTACGACATCCAAAAATTCAAAAAATATTGGCCAAAAGTGGTCAAAATGGTGGGATGTACCACTGTGCAGAAGCTAATGGGTCATGTTCGAGTAAAAGTTAGGAGTCTTGGCTATGATTAAATATGTTGATTAAACGAGAGTAAAATATCATTTGAAATACAAATGCAAATATGATTTGCCAAATAAAATTATTAAAATTTAAAAAAACATTACTTTTTTGTTATTTTGAAAGTGTGCTTATACTTTCTAGAGCAGTCTATAACCTTCGAGATTTCGGTCACGACCGAGAACCGCTTCGTCAGATCATTAGTAGTTTGCATTACATTCAAAGGTTTCTTTTTGGGCTGAAAGTAGACAACCCATGGGCCAGTCGAGTCTTCTGAGTAGGCTCGCAATCGGGGACTTTTTTATCCCTGTCCATTTCCAGACAGAGAGTCCCCTGTCCTCTGGCTGTATTTGTGCTGGCATGAAGTTTTTCGGTGCTCACATTTGATGTGCATGATCTGATGTGATTCTGAACTCTGAAGATGAAGACGACGGTGTGAATGTCACCATTAAGGAGATACGAAATGAACAACAACAAAGTGAGTCAGGGCCAGTCTTGAAGCCAAAGCTAAGTGGAGCGAAAAAGAAGCGGTTCAAGAAATTTCTGCTGAGTGGGCATGGTCGAGGGGAAACGCTTTCGATGGTACTATTGCCCCCAAATGTGTCTACACCGAAGAGACCAAGGAACATCAACAGCAGTAACAACAGTGACGGAAAACCTATCCCTAAAAAGCAATAGGGGCAGGTTCACACGTCGAATAAAAGGATGGAAAATATTAGGCAAGAGCAATCAGTTGATCAAAATCCGACCTACAGTGACACAAATCCAATTGACGATGGAACCGATGTACGTCGTGCAGGAGACCATACTTCAAAAGGTCACACAGCAAAGAAGAGAGTCCTTCAAGCCGAAATTCATTAACTGTTGGCAACGAACTGGACATCTAATGATTAATTGCCAAGACACGGAAACGGCGTATTGGCTAGATTCTGTAGTTCCTATGCTTACTCCATGGGAAGGCGCGGAACTAACAGTAATCGACGCGGACGACATCCCAAGATTAGACTGACGATTCCCTCAAAGCGTGAACGATGATTATGACACTATCCGGGTTTTCATAGAAAGCCAAAACGATGGCTTGAGCACCAACAAATGTAGGATAATTCAACCTAACACTCTCTATGAGAAACACGTTGAGTTGTTCTTCACTGTGGATGAGGCGTCCATGCAACATTTTAAAGCATGTAATTTCCTCATCAACTACAAGTATGGGCAAACAACTCTACGGAAAAAAGGTATGTACAAACCCGATTCAGAGGGGATGGTTGATTCGAGTGACGATCTCAAAGGCAAGAGGCCGGAAAGTTGCCAGAATTCTGGGAACAAAGACGATCTTAGTGTCCCGGGAACAAGTGGAACTGACGAAAACTTGCCAGGAGTAATGTCGTCTAAAGATCAGAATCTTTCTGGGCCTTCAAAGGACTGGATTATTTATGGGTCTCTAAAGGACCAGAATATATCTGGGCATGCAAAGGGCCGAAATGATTCTAGGAAATGAAAATCGAGCAAAAGTTTCTGGACAGTGGGACCAATATAAAAAGGCCCTTACAGCATACAATAAAGAATTAAGGAAATCACGCAGAAGAACCTGGAGGTCTCACTGTGAAAACATTGAGAAAACTCCAGATGTAGCCAAACTACAAAAAGTACTTTCTAAGGACCATTCAAATGGTCTTGGAAATTTAAATGTAATTTTAATATTAATACAAAAGAAACCCTTGAAATAATGATGAAAACTCATTTCCTAGGATCGAATTTGGTGTCGAGAGAAAATTGTAAGCCATCCGGGACTACGACTGTAAATTCACCCGTACTTAATACCATCTTCACACGAACTAAGCTTTAGTGGGAAGTGAACTCCTTCGAATCATTCAAATCTCCTGGAAAAGATGGTATCTTTCCTGCATTTCTTCAGAAAGGTGGAAAAGTACTACTTGATTTCTTAACTAATGTTTTTAAAGCTAGTTTAGTGCTTGGTCATATACCAAAAATATGGACCCACGTTCGTGTTGTCTTTATTCCTAAAGCAGGCAAAAGAGACAACACAAATCCAAAATCGTTCAGACCAATAAGTCCTACATCTACCATGCTTAAAATCATGGAAAAAATAATAGACGAGTATATGAAATCAAAATATTTGCAAACGAGCCCTCTTAACAGGTCTCAATTTGCTTATCAATCAAACAAATCTACAGTCACAGCTTTACAAAAGTGGTTACAAAAGTAGAAAATACTCTTGACAAAAAAGAAATTGCTCTCGTAGCATTTTTCGATGTAGAGGGCGCTTTTGATAATACATCTTACAAATCTATAAAAAAAAAACTCAATGGAAAAAAGGAACGTTGATCCTTGCATTATAATTTGGATTATGAAAATGCTGAATAATAGAGAAGTATCGGCTGACTTGGGAGAATCATCAATAACAATAAAGACCACAAGGGGGTGTCCTCAAGGAGGTGTATTGTCACCCTTATTATGGTCACTTGTTGTTGATGATCTTCTCAATAAACTAGTGGAAGAAGGCTTCGAAGTTATCGGGTTTGCTGATGGCGTGGTCATAGGAGTTTGTGGAAAATTTGATCACATCATCACAGATAGAATGCAATCTGCGTTGAACTGCACATTTCAGTGGTGCCAAAATGAAGGGTTAAATATAAACAGTTTAAGTCCCGTTCACTCGCAGAAGACAAGTAAAACTCGAAAGTTTGTCAATTAATGGATCTATTATAAAATACTCGTCAAACGTAAAGTATCTGGAAGTCATTCTAGCTGATGAACTTAATTGGAACTTACACTTAGAGCAGGTAATAATTTAAGCCACGAATGCTCTCTGGGTTAGTAAAAAAACATTTGGAAAAGATGGGGACTTAATCCTAAAATGATTCATTGGATCTACACGGTTATTGTAAGATCTAGAATAGTACACGCTTCATTGGTTTGGTGGCCTAAAACAAAGCAAAGCGTGACCCAGAAAAAGCTAGAAAAATTTCAACGTTTGGCCTGCATGGCCATAACAGGAGCAATGCACAGCACACCATCAAAGGCCATGGAGGCAGCTCTCAATATGCTCCCTCTGCATCAATACGTGCAAATGGAAGCTGGAAAGAGTGCACTAAGGCTACGCAGAACAAACGTCTATCTTGAAGGCAATCTTTCAGGGCACCTTAGTATTCTGAAAGATTTTCTCATTAATCCAGTAGTAATCCAGTAGTAATGAACGAAGACTGGATGAAAAAAAGGTTAAACCTAGATATACCGTATAAAGTAGTTAATGCTAACCGCGAAACATGGGAATTAGGAGGGCCAATAATTCAACCAGGATCAATAATTTTCTACACAGATGGTTCAAAAATGAATGATAGCACTGGAGCTGGGATCACAGGCCCGAGGCTTAACGTTTCAATACCAATGGGGAGATGGACAACTGTTTTTCTTGAAGAAATTTACGCTATCTTAGAGTGTGCATGTATTTGTCGAAAACGGAATTACCGACACACGCGAATCTGCATATTTTCAGATAGCCAGGCAGCATTGAATGCACTATAATCTTTCACATGCCAATCAAAACTGGTGTGGGAATGCATAATACTTCTGAAGCAACTGGCAGTCAAAAACCAGGTTTATCTGTACTGGGTACCAGGCCATTGCGGAATCTAAGGAAACGAAACACCGATTTACTCGATAGACAAGGCTCAAGTGTCCAATTTATAGGACCAGAGCCTTTCTGTGGGGTATCTAAATGTGTAATACAAATGGAAATGAAAAAATGGGAAGACAATATGATACAGTCAAATTGGGCTGCTACGAATACTTCAAGGCAATCCAAATTGTTTACTACTCCAAACAAAGGAATTACGGAAAAAATACTAAATTTAAATAAAAAATCACTAAACATACTAATTGGACTTCTTACGGGACGCTGTCCCATTAGATATCATTTGAAAAAGATAAATCGAAGTCAAACACATAGCTGTAGGTTTTGTGACTGTGAGACAGAGACCTCTCAACATTTGCTCTGCGAATGTTCGGCACTATTCGTGCGCAGAAGACAATATTTCAACAAAAGCATACTAAGTCCTTCTGAGATTTGGTTAAAAAATCCCAAAATGGTGATTAAATTCATTCTAAGAATCATACCAGATTGGGGTACTCCGCATTATCAGGTAACAACAGGAGTTACCCTAAATGGTAACTCGTCGTCCTGAACAGATGCGATACTAAACAGGGGTATACCACAATAGATCTGCTTAATGGTCGCAGTGGTCCTGTGGAAAACCTAAAAAATCTGCCAGAAAATGAAGAAATTGACGAAAATTTTATTCAGTCTCGGAGTAGTACAAATAGACTGAGTGAATCCAATCTTAACTTTTCTCCAATTCGGGAATTTTTCCCTGGAAAATCCTGGAAAAACCTGGGAAAACATGAGGCAAATTTACTCATCGCTGAGTTCCTGCACTTATTTCTTATTTCTGAGATAACTAAACTCAAATTTGGGTCGATCTCATTCGCCGTGATATCACCTTGAAAGATATCGGTGCCGGTGGTTAGCGTGATTACCTCTCACCCCAGCAGGCCTGGGTCAAATCTCAGTCGGCGCCACCGGCATGTTCTAAGGCATAACATCTATGATCACGCCTTCCTTCGGGAAGTAAAGCCGTTGGTCCCCGGTTCATGAGTTGATGGGTCGATAGGTAGGGTCCAGGTGTGGGAGCTGCCTCCCTGGCGTCGGTAGCATTGGAGCTCAGTACGGAAAACAAATCGCGTCACTTTTCAATAGGTCCTATCTACATTGATCGATTCTCTTCATCGATACTCTCTTTCGTAAATAACTCGGCTTCACAAATGTTTCCTGCCGTCTTCGTCGAATTAGATGCTAGATTGTTGCTTCTTCCATCGAAAATATCCGGCCGTGGCGATTCAAAGTTGATCAAGGTTGATCAACATAATTTGTACCCCTGCTTCCAGTTTGATTACATGAGCATTTTGTGTGTTCGTTGGTTCTGAATATGGGCAAACAGGCAGATGAATTCTATTCCTACTCTTTACTGTAATAAGCTTGGTGGCCCTGAAAAGAGCCGTTTTGTTGCCAAAGTTGGTGATGATTTAACCCGCGAAACCAAACAGAGTGCGTCTCTGTCACTTCAAAACGTAGGTGACATCCATGGCCGCTTACGCTTGGCGTGTTTAGTGTAGGTGACAGCATCACGGATCTCATTTTTCAGGAACACCTTCAGCACACCTCGTAAATCAGTCCTGAGATACGTCAGACACCGCATTGGCGAGCCAGACGACGGATGGTAGTTATCTCGAAGAATTTGCGTTTGGTTCTGAATATGGCGATGAGTGTGCAAAATATTACGCATTTCCATCCACCCTATTCGCACGCGCCCGAGGATCGCAGGTGAATGCCACTTCGACTTGTTTCGTCTACTTACTACTCTCTGACGACTGTGCTGGGGAAGCAGCATATGCATGTAGGTAATTGGTGAATTGGTTAGTTAATTCGACGCTTTTGGACAATGCTGGACATTTACCAGTTTTTCAATAGTTTCTTGTTGAAAATCAACATTCGGAATGCATTGTTATCGATGCGTAGCCATATTTCTGATCGATTGGTGATAAAATTATTGAAATTGGACCAGGGGCAGGTGAGTTATTAACGTTCAAAATCTTTCTTAATTTGTTACATGTTCCATTTTCGGTTTTCACAAAGTGTACCCCCATATAGAAATCAAAGACGTAGTCTTACGTCAAAAAAAAAAAATATGCTTTCACCTACACAAGGAAGCATTTGCCTTGATTGTTATGTATAACATGGTAGAACCATAGAGGTAACTCTAAGACCAGAAGGTCCCGAAGAAACGAGCTCAACTTTTTGGCTCAGCTCTGGTACTATCTTCGGTCCCAAGCTAATCGATTCACCCATCGAAATATTGGAAAATCCAGAACCCCTCATTTTATCTGTCAAACTTTCATACCGAATCAAAACAAACATAGTGTAGTACTGGAATTTATACTAGAATGGGGTACGTTGATCGATTTGCTTGGGACCAATAGTCTAGTCAAGTAGTGAGCTAATTTTAAATCGTTAGTTTTGTATTGATTGTTGGTAGAACGACGTACACACTTGCCTCGATTCTCTCCAGCAGAAAAGCAAACGAAGTCGAGTATGCGAGGAAATGAGCACTTCTTGTTTGTTTTAAGCCTATCCATATTCCGAAGCATGGAGAGAGCAGTGGAGAAAGCACTGGTCTTATAATCGCAACGTTCGTGATTTCGAGCCCCCAAACGGCACTTTTTTTCGACATGATTCATTTTACTCCCTAATACCAACCGGTGGAAACTAACGATTTGAAATTGGCTCACTACTTGACTAACCTATTGGTCCCAAGCAAATCGATTAGCGTGCCCCATTCTAGTCGAAATTCGTGGATTTTCCTATGTTTTGAGGGGTGAATCAATTAGGTTGGGACCGAAGAGAGTACCAGAGCTGAGCCAAAAAGTTGAGCACGTTTCTTCGGGACGTTCTGGTCTTAGAGTTACCTCTATGCTAATAGACTCCACATTTTTCTTTCTCCATTTTCTTACATTGGACTGTAGCTCGGTATATTGCATCCTCGGTTCATGCGGTTTCCACTAATACCCCGTTCACATTACAGCGTATATCAAGTGATATACGCTGTCTTGCAATGAGCACTCATACATCTAGTTTTCACTGGAAATCCTATGTATGAGTGCTCATTGCAAGACAGCCTATATTATGTGTATAGGCTGTAATAAGAACGGGGTATAACCAACAATCAATACGAAACTAACGATTTTTAATTGGCTCACTACTTGACTAGCCTATTGGTCCCAAGCAAATCGACTAACGTACCCCATTATAGTATAAATCGATTAGCTTGGGACCGAAGATAGTACCAGAGCTGAGTCAAAAAGTTGATCTCGTTTCTTCGGGACCTTCTGGTCTTAGAGTTACCTCTATGGTATAACATCCTCTGATGATGAATCCCACATAATTGTAAGCAAATCTTACATCCCCCGGTTGGGTGTAGAAGAAAATATGCATGGAAGCATCGGGAATGCTCTCCCATATATATTGATTTGATGAGTACGTTCCAGTTAAAGATTGTTTCAAACATTTCTCGATTGCATTTGAGCTAAGAGTCATCGTCAAGGCAAATCATGTCAATTAACAGTGACAATGCTGTCAGTGACAAACTTGAGCACATTTGTTTATTAGCAAAAATTGAAATAAAATTAAATGACTTGAGAAAACCATCTGGCCCCATCTAACTCGGAGAGTATTTTCTTCAGAGTAGGTATTGGAAATGGAGTTCGGTGAATATAGCGATTTGGTCCACGCAAGTCAATTACTAGACGTATGTCGTCTTTACCTTTGGGTACCACCAACATTGACGAGCAGAACGAAGTATCCATTCCATCGACTACTCTTTCGATAATGTTGGCTGAAACCAGATTCTGGAGTCTTTTTTCGACTAACGGTTTGACTGCCAGAGGAATATTAGTAAAAACATTCCTGCATGGTGGTTTCGATGTGTCAAAGTAGATTTTAACTGGAGGGACGTTGAATTTAGGAAATTTGCAAATGCCCGCACCTTGGCCTTAACCCCGGCCATAAGATTCTGCACAACCTGTGAATCAACCGTTTTTTGCATGTAAACCCATACTTTCTTCAGTTCCTCGACTGTCTTCACTACCTTAGGTCGTTTAAGAAGGTGCTGCTTCATAATCGCCCAGTACTTCTCGATGGGGCGGAGCTCCGGAGTGTTGGGAGGGTTGAACATTTTCGGCACGAAATTGACCTTATTGTCCGCATACCACTTCAGCACGTCCTTGGAGTAGTGGCATGAGGCCAAATCCGGCCAGAAGATTGTTGGGACGTTGTGGGCCTTCAGGAGAGGAAGCAGCCGCTTCTTGAGGTACTCTTTTATGTACACCTGTCCGTTCATCGTGTCCTGGGTCACGAAAGGTGCACTCCGCTTCCCGCACGTGCTGATGGCTTGCCAAACCAGGAATTTCTTCGCAAATTTGGACATCTTCTGAGTGTGGACATGCTCCGGAACGCTGAACTTATCCTTGGCCATGAAAAACAGGTTACCGGGGATCTGTTTGAAGTCGGCCTTCACATATGTTTCGTCGTCCATGATGCAGCATTTAACTTTCGTCAGCATGTTGAGGTACAACTTCCTGGCACGGGTTTTGGCGGACTTGTTCTGCTTCTCGTCGCGATTAGGGGCCTTTTGTACCTTGAACGTTCGAAGCCCAGCCTTAGTTTTGGCCTTCTGGACAAAACTTCGGCTTAGGTGCAGCTTCTTAGCCACATCCCTAACGGAGGCGTTCGTATTTCGGTTGAAGGCCCCAACTACGTGGTTGTGATTTTTGGTGTTGTACGGAATACTTTTTCCTTCACTTCTGGGCTTCCGATCGGTGGTCAACCGTTCCTCGAACCGCTTAATCACTCGCGACACCGTGGAATTCGCGATTCCCAACGTTTTAGCGATGGAACGATGCGAGAGATCCTTGTTCTCGTGATGAATGCGCAAGATTTTATCACGCACGCGCTGTTCTTTCGACTCCATTTCCGCGAGTTTTGATCACAGGACTTTAAAACTTGCAGGATGTAAATAATGCACTATGAACTAAATCCACCCAAATTTTCATTAAATTCTACCCAACGGTTAAAAAGTTAGAGCAATTTCATAGTGTGTCAATTTCATCGTGAACACCCTTTATATTGAATAGGAACTTGTAAACCTAGCATCAAAACACTGTACCGTGATGACGTTGGTCTTCCTAGTAAAGCACGGGCTTCTTTGACTACATAAAATTTCTCTACGAAGGTTGGCCTATCGCTGGATATATAAAGGGGAGCATGGAACGTAGCCAAAACGTTGATGGTATCTTCTGTTGCGTATGCTTTGAGTGACTTGTCTGATTTATACTGGACATTTAAAACCCCGCTGCTATAGCTGCCGTGTGAAATCAGCTCCTCAAACATTTTCTCGGTGAACGTATTCACTTGCGCACCGGAATCAATCATGAATACGCATTGCATACCTGATACCTTCGCAGTGATAGTAGCGTCGCTTCTCCCAATATACTGGACATTGGAGCTGGTACACGCAACCTGTGTATATACATAATGAGATACATCATCTTACAAATTATTTACTTAGATACCTGTGCAACGTTCTCGAGAATAATCCCTTGAACTTGATTTGATAGCATTTGAGGGCCAACTATAGATTTTGAAACAACTTCCGCCACAGTTTGTGCAGGTTCCGAACGTACATGTAGGAAGATGTGTTTACTATTGATAAGATTGTTTTATTTAACATTGCCTTTTTGAGATACCTTTCAAATACATAGTAAATAACGGAAGTGTTATATATTTAATTTTTTATTTAAAATTTTTTATTATTTATTTATTTTTTATTTTTTTTTTTAGAAGCAATGATTATTAAATTGTATTTTTATCCATTTTTTTTTTGTTTCAGAACATTGTGCGTTAATGATATTTCAAAGAAAAAAATAAAAAAAAAATCAACTTAAAATTCAGTCGATTCACTTACTGATTCAATAGAAACCAAGTCATCTTTCACTTCTTCAATTGCTGCTATCTTCTTCGCAGTAGTCTCCAACGACTCCGTTGCTTGTCGCTTCATAACATGACCTCTACCACGAGAGAGACACGCTCGCTGAATGTGACCAAGAATCCCGCAGTTGTTGCAGTTCTTTACTCTGTGACCACAAACATCAGCCTCGTGATATATGCTGTTACAGCGCCAACATTTCTCCTTAGATGTGTAACGAAACGATGAACCACCACTAGCGTAAGACTCCTTAGGTGTGTAACGGAACGATAGACCACCACTAGCGTAAGGTTGTCTGCCACGTAGAGTTCGACTGCCTCCTCTCATTGATCTGTTTACGTGATGCTGGAAACCTCTCTGCGGTGTATAATGACTCGTGTTTCTCGGAAAAGATGCACTAACGGATGCTACCACTCCTTGCTCGACATTCCGGTACTTTTTACGGACGTATTCTTCGTTCAATTTAATGGTTTCAATTTCGCGTACTTTATCGATCAGGTCTGTGAAACACTTATTGCGACTCAGCATTTTTAGTGCAGTCGTTCGGACATCTCGGTTTATAGCATGCTCGGCGATTGTTGCGACGATCTGTTCGAATTCTTTTGAGCCATCGAACTCGCAGAGTCTAGCCATTGAGCCAACCCGATTTATGTATGATAAGTCGGACTCATCTGGCTTCTGCGTCAACAATGCTAATTTACGCCTTATTAGCATTACATCTGATCCCGACCCAAAGTATTATTTGAGCCTGGACATTGCATTCGTGAATGGAAAATAGTCAACATTCGGATCTTCATTCGACGACCTAGTGTTCTTGAAGATTTCAAGAAGTTTTGCACCGGCCTTAACCTTAAAAATGGTGAACTTAGTGAGTTCATCCTCCACTCCTGCCAATGTCATTGAGTCCACAAGAAGATCTTTCCAAGCTTCAAAAGACTGGCGATGAATATCACCGTCATCCGCAGGTTTGCATTCGGGTCTGTTCACCGAGGCAATGCACTATGGGCAAAAATGGGTCCAAAATTACCTAAAATTCAATATCTTAACAGCACGCTGAATGCCGACCATGAAAAACAAATTTTTCGAAGGGAAATCGTCCGGGGAATCGATTGCACGTGGTCCCATAGACCGGAGAGACTTGTAGGTATGTGTTTTGGACCATTTTACCCCGTTTTACCCGTACTTTTTTGAGGAAATGTTTTTTCACAGCTCTATTTTTCGTAAAACATAAGCACTTTATGCATGGTTTTAGAATAGTATGTCTTTAAACAACAGTTCATGAGATATTAGGGGAACACGGGGTACACTTTAAAGGGAAGTAAGGGGTAAAAGTGAACCCTCGCTAAATTTATTTTAATTCATAAAAATGTTGAACGATGCGATTGTTTGAATGCCCCAAAGGTTGCCTGCAATAATAAGATTTTTTTTTCGAAATGTTAAGGTTAATTGGGGTTAAATAAGTTTTAATTTACTGCTATCTGTTTTAAAAGAGTTTTCACTTTTTTTTTTGTCTGTATACAGCAAAACGATATAATGGTTCTCAGAATTTTGTAAAAATTGGTAGTTTTGTTCCTTATCGTAACATATTAGACCAGTATTTTTTATTTTGTCATAAGGGTGACTATTTATATATTAGGGCGGTAAAAAAAATTTTTTTTCGATTTTTTTTTCAAAAATTTATAACTTTTGAATTGTTTGGCCGATAACGGAACTCAAAATACCAAATAAAAGTTAATTAAAAGTATTTTTCAGAAAAAAAATATTATAATATTAATGGATTTTGTATTAAAAAACATTGATTGTATTTTCACTTTTACCTCTTACTCCCCTATAAAGTGTACCCCGTATTCCCCTAATATCTCATGAACTGTTGTTTAAAGACATAGTATTCTAAAACCATGCATAAAGTGCTTATGTTTTACGAAAAATAGAGCTGTGAAAAAACTTTTCCTCCAAAAAGTAGGGGAAAATGGAGTAAAATGGTTCAAAACACATACCTACAAGGCTTTCCGGTCTATGGGACCACGTGCAATCGATTCCCCGGACGATTTCCCTTCGGAAAAGTCGTTTTTCATGGCCGGAATTCAGCGTGCTGTTGAGATATTGAATTTTGGGTAATTTTGGACCCATTTTTGCCCATAGTGCAATGGAAAGCTGATTAATGGACGTGTAGAACCTGGACTCTTCCAAGTGTGGTACAGCTGTCATTCTCCGAGTGCTGGAAAACCGGGTTTCCCTGTCAAAATCGGATCCATCAGCCTCTTTATCAGCTTGGTTAGCCAAGAGTTCCTCGTTGATTCGCTGACTTTGTTCGAGTTCTTCCATGAGCTGTGTGTTTTTAGCCTTTTCAGCTGCCAGTTCACGGGACAGATCTTTCATTTTATATTTTTTCTTCTGTTTCTCTACCGGAGGGGCGTTAGCATTTTCAACCGGTGCTTCACGTGTCATATCCTTCATCCTATAACCTTGTTTCTGCTTATTCTGCGTCTGCATTTGTTTCGCTGTAATTCACAATAAAAAAACAATTTTTTTTTTAGTTTCCACGCATTTTATTTAAGGGCTGAGGCCGCATCGCTCAACCATTTTCTTTTTTTTCTTTTTTTTTTCTTTTTTGCTAGGCCGATTTACTCATGCAATGCTGTATTTGGAACCGCTTCGCTCATACATTTTTCATACATAAATGTGCTAAGACCGCTTCGCTCGCACTAATTTAACAAAGCATTTTTTTTTATCGGTGATAATTTTTGCTGACCAAACAATTAATTTTATTCACAATTTTCACTCTACTTACCTATCGGCTCCGCCATGTCGTATCCGAGGTCGTATCCCACGTTGAAACGCACGTCCTGCTTTCATGAAATAGGCACACAGAATGAATCCAATTCGCATCTCAGTTATGTGACCGAACATTCCGGAAATGCTGCCAAAACGCATAGGCTTTGCGATAATTACATGCCTGGTTGCCAAACATGATGCAGTGAGCGTTTGGGTTGTGCTTACATTTAACCGTGTTGTTATTTTTATTTAAATATTCAATTCTGTATAATAAATATGTACCTGGTTTTATCTACAATATATTTTAGAGTTCAACTACGATTTCTGTATCACTACAGCATCTACGTCATGAACTGCTGGGATGCCTCATGATTAGGGGCTGTTCAGTAACTACGTAGACAGTTTAAGGGGGGGGGGGTTGGCAACTATCTATGGACCATACAAATTAAAAAAAAAGCAAAGTTGTAGAACTTATCATTACAAGAAGGTTTGCTGAGGAAACTAACTTTCTTTCAATTTTTTTTTTTAAAGTAAGTGAAATCGTATTTTCAAACAATTGAGGGGTAAATTTTTTTAAATAACTTTTTGTGTGTTTATTTTACCAATTCTTTATGTTGTCCAAAATTGTTCAGAAAACAAAAATACATAAATTTGTACAACAAAATATGGTTATTTCAGAAATATATTGTTTTTTTGATCAAAAGTTTTTCCATTTTTGAGCACAAACTAATTGAAGGCGACAAACAGCGGCAGATTGGCAACACCTGATTCATATGCAGTGCCTATGCATAGCCAACTTTGATCGTTTTCATCCTTTTCGTTATTTTCCTGCTTATCAAAATTGACATTCTAAACACAAGCTGTTTGAAAAGTGTTATTCGAAGTTGACCTCCAAAACTAATGGTAAGTACTGTTTGATTCTGGCATTGATATTGCTATTGAATATTGGAACAATAAATGACGATAACATTGTCTGGTTGCACCTACAGAACAAATCAGTTACCGTCATATGGAAGCAAAGGGGTTATTTTGCAAGCCCTTGCAAGCGGGAAAAAAGTGAATGCATAAAAATTCGACGAATATTGCCTTGCAACTCCGCGAAGGCTTGTTGTTGTATATCCGTGGTATTATCTGCCTGCATCTGTCCATAAGATGCTCAGGCACGGATTAGAGATGATAGATCACTTCATGATCCCTATCGGACAGCTTTCAGAAGCGGTGCAAAATAAGAAGAACATGAGAAAACCATTCGAGAAAAATTTCGCGGATTGAACCGAAACCGATGTACTTCATCGCTTGCATGAGCTATCGGATCCATTGATTTCAAGCAAATGCTTATTAACACTCATAGTGTCACCTGATGCTAACAATTTATTAGATTAAAATAACATGAGTGATGATTCTGATTCCGCAATATCTGATTCATCGGATTCAGAATAAATAAATAATATACTTTCATAATAGTGCATATATTTAGAATCTCTTCTCATAGGGGAAATGGATATAATGTTGGCCTAAATGCCCCAAATTTGGGCCCATACATAAATTCAGCAATCGACTTAATTTTTATTAGCGATCAAAAATATCCATTAGTACCGTCCCAATGACACGTTCATCTAGATAAAATTGATAATAGCCCCTTTTTTTTAGCGATGGGCCCAATCTTAGATCCATAGGCCAAACATCCATTTCCCCTACCTACTAAATTGAATATTTCAAGACCAACAATTGAAATGGCCTTAACTCCATTTTGTAAACAAACCTTGTAAGGCCATTTTCTCGCGAACCGAAGTCCGCAAAGGCAAACCAAAATAATGAACAGGTAGGGGACATTTTTCTCTAGCCGATTGTGGTTTAGGTTTGCGAATGAAGGTTTCGGTTCGCGAGAAAATGGCCTTACAAGGTTTGTTTACAAAATGGAGTTAAGGCCATTTCAATTGTTGGTCTTGATTTGTGTTATCCTAATGGATCCTGGCATGCTGATCCCTTTTGCAAAAATCTCAAAAATATAAAAAATAGTATTCTACAACTTTGACTTTCAACTGTTCAAATATTACTTCTCCTCCCAAAGTGACAAAACTAGATCACCTTTCTATATACACCTTGATTTCGATCATGTTATGAAAAAAAAAACACCTTAACGTTGCACCATTCCAGCAGTCTTATTAGATGGTTAAATGTTCACAATAAGTTGAAACAATTACTTTCTAATGATTGAATCCAACCCGAGCATCAGCCCTCGTGCAATGCGACTGAACTCCCAGACCCCAGGGGCAAGTTCACGCGGGCATATCGAAACGATTTTTGCGACATCGTACACTCCATTCATCAAACGATTTTGTCTAATTTAGCACACGTGCTTCCAAGAGCAATTGAAACAACAGCCTAATCTGCATGGTTTAATAGGCATAAAAAATCCATTCACACTATCGCCATGATCGTAAAAGATCGCTCCATTTCGACAAAGAAATAGTCATGCATAAGACAAAAAAAAACTTGTTTCATAACATTACGCCTCCGATCCATGTAGTGGCACTTGAGCAGCTTAAAACTAAGATAAAAACCGTTAAAAAATGGCATGCAGAGACATTGGCAACACCCCCAACCAACTTGCGACCCAACGACGCCGTCAAGTGCACGAAGAAATTCGGAAATATGTAGCGCAATTATATGCAGAAAACGAAAGGCGAGATAAACAAACCAAAGCAGAAAGCAAATGACCGTTAGAGCTTGGTATTAATGAAAACAAAAACAAATATCTGCGAAACAAACCGGTCATTATTAAAAATGGATCCGTCACCGCCAGTTCCAATTCGGAACCGGGCGCGGTGTGATGCAATATTCGGAATGACTGGACAAACATGCTTCCCGTACAAACGTTTTTGGAGCGTTGCATCGGTTACCGGTTTTATGCTGTCACTGACTGGGGATAGAAAAAAAAGGTTATTCCATAAAATAGTCACAGATGTAAACTGACTGTAAGCGTGAAAGTAAAGCATGAAAAAAGGCAAGGTAGCACAAGACATATATTTAACAGTCAAAACAGAACGCGTAAAACAATGACCAGCGCTAACTGCAAAATGCGTGTCGATGCTTGTTGACATGGCTGGTTCTCGACAGTGCTGCGATGATCAATCAATATGATTCAGCCACCATTCGGAAGGTATGGCTCTCTAAAAACCAGGAAAAGTCCCGAACCAAATGGTTCTCGGCAATTAGGTTGCCAACGTATAAGATTGAGCCAATTTTTGAAAGCAATGACTACCTTCCAACGGAACAGGCAGGGAACCGATTTTGCTTGTGGTTGGCCAATCGGAACGGGAAAACCCGTGAGAGGTGGCTCTGTGGAAATTCAGATTCACCGAGAAAATGGACAATTCCTGAAAGTAGACCTAGAGATCCGCGGTTTTCTCTAAATTGCATACAATCATGTGCGTAGAGGAAGTATTCCATCACCAACGGATGAGGATTGCAACGAATTTTGCCTGAAGTTATTAATTATTTTGTTGGACATTAGTTCTAATGTCTCAACAATCGAAATTCTCTGTACCTCGGTAGTACTGTACCAGGAAGGTAACTTCAAAATCATCTTCAGAACTTTGTTTTGAACCATTTGAAGTGCTTTTTCGATCATGGCCGGTCCAAAAACTTATACCAATAGAAGTTTATTCCTCAGGCAAAGTTTGGATTTCCTGTTCATGAGAGAATACATTCAAGTGATATTTAAAAGTTAATTTTTGGTCAAGTACTAATCCAAGATATTTCACTTGGTTTGGCCAGGAAATGGAAAATCCGTTCATAGCGACTATGTGACTACTACTAGGTTTTAAAAAGTAGAAGAATCTGTGCCTAGGGGCACGAACGGGAGCTTGACGTAGAACCGCTAGGGCACAGAACAAATGTGAAGAAAATTTAGTTATTTTAATTGATCGATCATCTATTTTCTTAACTCTTTCCGTTTTTGATTTGTAGGCGTACCAAATTTGTAGTATTTTTTTTTTTCAATGAGAAATTTGATGAAGAGAATCAATCAAAATCACTTCCACCCCTGCTTCCAAGTTTGGTTACAAGATTACAACTCTGGAGAGCATTTTGTGTGGTCGTTGGAGGCGTTAGTTTCTGAATATGGATAAACAGGCAGATGAATTCTATTCCTATTCTTTACTGAAATGAGCTTGGTGGCCCTCAAAAGGGCCGTTTTGTTGCCAAAGTTGGTGATGATTTAACCTCCGAAACCAAACAGAGTGCGTCTCTGTCACTTCAAAACGTAGATGACATCCATGGCAGGTTACGCTTGGCTTGTTTAGTGTAGGTGATAGCATCACGGATCTCATTTTTCAGGAACACCTTCAGCACACCTCGTAGATCAGACCGGAGATACGTCAGACACCGCCACGGTGAGCCAGACGACGGATGGTGGTTATCTCGAAGAATTTGCGATGACGATTGGCACCTCCTTTGCCACGACCAGTCAATTGTTGCTTATTGGGTTGTAGAAGAGTGGACTAGGCACCACATTCCTACTGCTGCTATTGCTATCCACGCCGTTCAAAGCGAAAATGAGCTGATGCCAGACTTTGACTTTAAATGATCTATATTTCTTGAATTTGTGTGGTTTACATGTATTACTTATCAAGTGACACAGGTGCGTCTTTTCAACTTTAGTTCCTTTGAAATTTCAATTATTATTAAATACAGTTCCTAGTCCTATCAGGCCTGTTTTAAGAATGACCACCTTGGTGGGATTGGTTTGTTTTAAATTTGAAAACTAACCTACAACTACTATATACACCTAATCTACTATATACAAATTGCTTATCATATTCTGATAAATTACATTTTTGTGCAAATTTAGTCTTAATTTCGTTAATTCTGTAATCTATTTTGGCAATGCCTGCCTCTTCGTGTAAATTTGTTATTCTAGTGTCGAAAGGACGATCAAGTACCATCCTCAGCACTCTATTCTGAGCGACCTGGATTTTGTTCCTGTGAGTCTGTGCACATGATTCCCACACCGGAGCTGCGTAGAGGATCGCAGGTGCTATGATTTGTTTGTAGACAGCCAGTTTGTTCACCCTTGAGAGGCGGGATCTGCGGCAAATCAGCGGATACAGACACCTAGCCAAGGTAGAACACTTGACTACAGTTTTCTCCACATGCGAACGGAAGAGGAGCTTTTCATCGAACAACATCCCGAGATAGGTTACTTCGGCAGACCACTCAACCCTTGTGCCATCCATGATTACAGTACAAGAGGGAGCCGGTTTTAGTTTGGGTGATTGCCGATGGAGGAACATGATTGTTTGTGTTTTGGAAGCATTGATTTTGATTTTCCACGTGGTGGCATAATCAGCAAAGGCGTTAAGGCATCGTTGAAGTTTGTTCGTTATTTCGCGAGGCATCCTTCCTGTGACGGCTATTGCGGTATCATCTGCGAACAGGAAGAACACGCAACCGTCTCCAAGGGGAGGAATGTCGGAAGTGTAAATGCTGTAAAGCAAGGGGCCCAGCAGACTGCCTTGCGGGACTACTGTTGGGATGGAAAACGTGTCGGAAAGATAACCATTCAACGATACCTTAAACGACCTTTGCTGGAGGTAGTTACGGGTGATTTTAACCAGATGTAATGGGAAGTTGAAGTTTCAAAGCTTGTACACAAGTCCGTCATGCCAAACATTGTCAAAAGCCTTTTCAACGTCTAACAAGGCCATGGCTGTGGACTTGGATACAGCTTTGTTACTTCGGATGTTATTCATCACCCGTACTAGCTGATGATTGGTGGAGTGCCCCTTTCTGAATCCAAACTGTTCTGAATCCAAACAGCGGGGCCCTGTTTACTAAAAATGAACACATGAATAATACTCACGTAACATTTGAAACGGGTCTATCAACTTATATACGCAAAACTTGTTAAGCCTTTTTCGCGCGAACCGAATACGCTCACGCAAACTAACAACACCATCGGCAGAGAAAATTCTCCCCTTCCTGATAGTGCTCTTAGTTTGCGTGGGCGTACTTCGGTTCTCGTGAAAAGGAATTAGCAAATTATTTACAAAAGTTGATAGGCCCTTTTCAAATTTTATGCGAGCATTATTCATGCGTTCTTTTTTAGTAAACAGGGCCCCGCTGTTGTGTCACTTTTTATCGAGTGAGTGAACTCAAATCCATCCGTGCACTCGTCTATGCGCCAAACCTGAGGGAGGGTCGCGAACAATGACGTTTATATAAGGTCTGGGCCAAAGGGCTTATTGGTGTTATTGAAATGTGCAAATGGTTAGTGGTGTTCGTATTATATTGCAATGTTTATCTTTTTACAAGAAACAGCTGTTGGCAGTGACGTATTTCTATCTGTTCTCAGTATGTTGGCAGTGACGTATTTCTATCTGTTCGCCGATGCTCAGCAATGTTTACAACATTTTTGCTTCTAACACCAGCAAGCTGCCTGTTGGCCCAGACCTTATATAAATGTCATTGGGAGCCAAGCAATTTTACACGCTATTTCAAAACTACCGAAATTTGGGTAGAATCCACCCAGATCTGTCAAAACTGAACCTACAAAAAATTGGGTCAATTGTGTTGGGAGTTTCAAGTTGACAAATGAACAACATCGACATGAATCCGATCGATCCGATGGGTAGTTTTGAATTAGCGTGTATGATGCTTTTCTTACAGTTGAACAAGAATACACAAGGCGGTATTGGAATCTTGCGCAAAGCAATTTATGACTAACTGTTGTTTCCAGCTATTTTATTCAATGGGACACCGTTTCTTTTTAATTTATTCAAAATACACATAAATCAATAATGAATGACACCATTAACCAAGGTTTTGTCAAAACATCTAGTACAATAAAATACCAAACATAAAAGTGCAGTTTCTCACTGCACACTGAATAATCTCAAACAATCACTACACGCTCAAAGCAAAACACGCTATTTTGCTACGCCTGTTTTGATTTGTTTTCAATGGCACAAATTTTCATGACAAGAAGAACAAGTATACAATGAATTCCGTGTGTGCTATCTGCTTCTCCCTCCCAGCGCCAAACTAAAGAGCCTGAATTTATTAAGAGACGACATGTCAAAATTGGAACAATCGATTGTCTGTCAAAGTCATAGGAAAAGTCATTCCAATCGAGCAGAAGACCTGTCAAATAGATAAGATGTTGCCACTTTATAAATTCAGACTCTTTACGCCAAACAGGTTGCTCTGTTGCGAACCGATAGGAATTTAAAGTACGCCTACGTGGCTTTGGAGGCATCCAAGATCACCAAATACCCGGAAGATAACACCGTTAATTGCGATAACGGATAAAGGATGTGCGCTGAAGGTAAAGTTCTTGTTCTGCCAGTTCAAGCTGAAGGAGATTTTCACCGATATGAACGCGTGAATAGTCAATCTGTTTGGAAAGAAAGCCTCTACAAAGCCGATGTTGATGGTAGATTACAGATGTATTGGTTATTGGTGGAGAAATTTACCGTACCCACCAAGCGAATTCTTACATGTATTGTTTTATTTTGTCACTTTTTTTTTATAATGTACTCAAAATTAGCCTCATCGAATCTGGAATGAAAAACAATTACATATAAATAACCTACTACTGCTACTAACACTTCTTTAGCACACTACTTCTGGATTATGAATGTAGAAAAGAATTATTTTACAAACTGAAATTATTTTTTTGTTTATGCCCCATTTATTCAAATGACAAATATTGTGGAATCAACAAAACATTTAATCGAACTAAAACGCTTTGTTATTTCAACAATGTTTGTTATTGTTGTATGATTTAATAAAAATTATCTATTGGAAACCCTGTCAGAAACAACAAAATATTTTTTGGATCTAAACAGATAGTTTTTCGGTGTAATACCGTAAATAATTACCTTTTCATTTTTCTCCGTGTCAGGGCTGGTAAAAGTCATTTTCAATGAAAGATCTCACGCGATATTTACAGAGATACGTCTGTCACTATCATTGAATAAGAAAACGATGATAGAGATTTTCTTCAAAATCTCATCGAATTTTCTGTCATGACAGAACGTGACAGTGTTGTGATCATCGTAATTACTAGGTCATTTAATGCTATTAAAGTTACATGTACCGAGGAAATCTTAATATATTCACTCTACCGATTACATACGGTTGTTTGCTTAAATTCATCTAAATCAGTTAGAAATGCTGATGTCAAAACCGCATAAGAATTATTCTCATGAGTGCTTGATCATTGAAAAATGACAAGAATGCTAATGATCGGTCGCTTCGTCTCGTGATAGTGAGAGGATCTGTTTTCTCATCGTCACATGACGGCCGTGATATTTATCAGCTTTGCTCCGTGTAGACATTATCGATCTACTACTACGCACAGCAACGTCCAGCATTCAAAGCAGCCCTGCCGTCAGCAACCATTATGTTTTTTTTCATCCTCACTGATCAGTTCGTTTCAAGTGGAGGAAAAGGGTGTGTGGTTTTTTTTTGCGTTTATATTCGGTCATTTGATGACTTATTGTATTAAAAGCGTGTACATTACAAGCGTAAAATGCCGGCAACTGCGGAGGAGAAACGGCGGAGCCGGGAAGCCATTCGGCGCTTCCTTAATAAAAAAAACAGGTATTATATCCTCACTGGCGCTCCACCACCATTTTGTGATTGTCGAACAAACAGTGACTCAGTAGAGTAGTTTGGGTGATACGGACCCCTGAGGTGAAATGGACGGTATTTAATTAACCGTCCTTGTTTAATGAGTTGTACTAATCGAACTGCTTCTTCCTTACTACCAATAGCAGCAACATCAGGCTACTGGTTCAGCAAACTCAAACGGAGGAGAACGGCCGGTGATCCCGGGGCGGCGTCCGAGCACTAGAAGCCACCCGGAAGATAGCCAACAGCAGGCCACTGGTTTGCGAGGAAGAAGCCCATTTGCGATGGGATGCCCTCTAAGTGAACCGACTCTAGCGCCTGGTACATCGATTATTCCAGGGCGACGCCCGAGCACAAGAGGCCACCCGGAAGATACCCAACAGCAGGCCACCGGTTTGCGCGGAAGAAGCCCATCACGTACCCGAGCTCAACTAGTAAGTGAACCAACTCTAACACCTAGTAAGCTGATCATTCCAGGGTGACGTCCGAGCACTAGAAGCCTCCCGGAAGACAGCCAAAAGCAGGCCTCCAGTTCACGAGGAAGAAACGCATCTGTCCTCGTGTGCCCACTATGTACCCGAGCTCAACTGGAAGGTGAACCGACTCAAGCGCCAAGAAGGCCGGTCATTCCAGGGCGACGTCCGAGCACTAGAGGCCACCCAGACGATAGCCAACAGCAGGCCACGTGCTTGTTGGGAAGAAGCTCATTTGTTCTCAAAAGCCCTCCAAGTACGCAAACTCAACAGAAAGGCGTACCGACTCACAGTGGACACCGTTCATACAAATCTCGGACAAAAATCCAAAAGTTGTCTGAATTTGATGGAAATTTCATATTGTAGTGATTTTTGGATGCTGCGTCCGTTTTTGATGTTTTTACTTTAAGTGGCGATCCATAGAGTACGTCACGCTATATTGAGGGAAAATCAGCCCTCCTCTCTCCTCTTTCAATGCATTTTGCTTAGACTTAATACATTGTTTGTCAAAGATTCTTCATGTCCCCCTCCCCCCTTAGGGCGTGACGTATTTTATGGACGCCCTCTTATCACCTTACTTGAAACCGCTTGAAAAACGGTTTTTTACCCGAGACGCGCAAGGTCGAATGTCATACAATTTATCATTAACAATATCTGTATATGTGTGTGTGTGTGTCTGTGTGTGTGTGTGTGTGTGTGTCTGTGTGTGTGTGTGTGTGTGTGTGTGTGTGTGTCTGTGTGTGTGTGTGTGTATGTGTGTGTGTGTGTGTGTGTGCCTCTGTGTGAGTGTGTGTGTGTGTGTGTGTGTGTGTGTGTGTGTGTGTGTGTGTGTGTGTGTGTGTGTGTGTGTGTGTGTGTGTGTGTGTGTGTGTGTGTGTGTGTGTGTGTGTGTGTGTGTGTGTGTGTGTGTGTGTGTGTGTGTGGCTTTTCCAGGAAAAAAACTTCTCGGATATTCGGAAAATCGACGGAAATTTTACTCAGTCTGGTCTATACTACTAGCATCAGAAACACAATAGTTAAACCCTTTGCATTGTTATATAAATTTTCTTAAAAAGAACAGACATACTAGGTGGTTTGCACGTTCTGGGCAGTTATTAAGAGGTGAAGTCGTTATTAATTTTTGATAAGAAAAATTATAGTAAGCCTGAATTCGAGCCCAGCGATGAGAGCGATGACAGTTAAATGAAGTACATCAATATGGTTTGAGAGTAAATAAACGTATTTGAGGATAATAACCCTATCTTTTTTTTTTCTAAGACATATCAAAATTTTCATCGTCAAACATCATCTCTATGAAAAGTGGACTATTAAAAATCAAAGCATCACAAAATCCTTTTGTGTTACAAACTACCATGCGTCTCCACTGTTTTTTTTTTTTTGAAAAATCGTCTCCAAAGTTTTTTTCTTTTTTAAATGATACCTTGGGGCAAAAAGGGGCAAAACAAGATGTACAGTTCCAAAAAGAACAATAATTTTCATCATTGTGCACTACAAGCGATCTTTTCGAACTGTTTCGAAAAAATGTGCAAACTCCTTAAACATTAAGATTTGCAATTTTCTGCATGCCTTATCATCAATAGTCGAATGTAGGAAAGAGAAGGAAGACTTGAATTGGATAAATGGAATGGCAAACATAAGCTGGATGGAAAACCTTCAAATTAAAACCATTTTGACCCAAATCGGAAATATAGTTGAAAAGATATATTCATATCAATGACAGAGGTTTGCTGTTGTTTTATTAAGCAAATTCTCACAGTATTTCTCGACCTTCTCACCTTTGAATAGCTGCTAAAAAAATAATTTTCTTTATAATGTTGTGATATTGTGGGAAAACTTTATTCAATATGTATGTAAAAATAAAAAAAATTCAAACCATTGAAAACCAAAAAAATATTTTTTGATTTAAGTCCAGCTTGGCGCCATTGTGCGACTGTAGCACCTGGAAGGCCGGTTATTCGACGTCGTCGTTGGAACACACGAGGTCGGCGGAAAATTCTAGCTCATCGAGCAGATAAAGAAGGTAGTAAGGGGCAGGTAAGTGTACAACTAGACCATATCATTCACATTCGCATTTTGATTGCAACAGATTTCCCTTACACATACAAATTTTTCAAAACTATAGGACCGTAAAGTGATCTTCACTATACTACTACTGCTGCTATAATACGAAGCACAGTATAAGTTTTATTTTCTTTTTTTTGTTATCTCATTAATATCAGCAACACCCGCAACCACATTCCAGTCGAGAATCTACGTCAGCAGAAGCAGCACGAATCAGGAAGCCGGAAAGCACACACACAGAAGATACTACGGCAACAGAAGGACCAGGGAAATCTGACAAAACCTGCGCGTCGACTAGCACCAATCATAGACGTACACAAGTAATTATTGTCGTAATAAGGTTTTGCAGTTCAATAGCACTGCATAGGGCCTGTTCATAAACTACGTAGACAGTTTTTTGGGATTATTGAACCCCCCTCCTCCCTCTGCTTAGAAAATTGTCCATACATTTTTTTTTAATTTGTTTGGGCCGTGGATAATTGTCGACCCCCCTAAACTGTCTACGTAGTTTATGGACAGCCCCATACGTGGACTTAGTCAATTTTTTCTTGGGTAGATTTTCTCGATAATTTTTAAGATTGCAGTGAGATGTAAACCACACTTCTGCAATGTCCGCGAGCAACATCCTTTCACCACGCATTTCCTGAACAATTTACAAATTTAAATTAGGAAATCATAACATTTTTTTTTCTTTTGTAAAACCTTCTAATTGCTTGTAAATAGTACCACTAAACTGTCAAAAAGTTCATACGATGAACACTGAGTTTATTTGTGACGTCACACTGCAGTACCTAATTACGTTTTCCATCAGGCCTACTCTACGAGTCGACTCAAACGGAGAGTCACCTCGCAAGTGACTGAACTCATAGAAATGGGCTGAACTTTGGCACTTACTAATACATTGTGATATAGGTCGCTTTATGTGCACATACGATTGAATTTGAACCGTCCATTAATAACATCAATTTGGGTTGCGGTCAGTTGATAGTTATTTGATGACATTGATGAAGATAATTTTATACGAAGAGTTACGTCTGTTTTCCTGTGATACAACATTAAATTTGATTTTCTCGCTGCAGTGCAAACAGTCCCCATTGCGATGTTACAATAATGTCCAAAACTTATGCTGTTGAAACCATTATGTGACAGTACAAATCTGATCTCTTTTAGGGTATTTGGGATTCCTCTATTCTAACTATATAGAAATGTTACCCTTCTGATTTCAATATTATCATGCTTACTTTTACATTTCTATCGTTTTATTCAGTTACCATCAATACCAGAAAATGAAGAATCAGAACAAACAGATCACTTCTCGGTGGTGAAAGTGGAGCTGACCGAAGTTGATGTTCCAGGTGAAGAGGTAAGATACTTGTTTGCATTGGACACTGGAGTCGCTTTCTGCGCGATTTTACTTTTATGCCGTGTTTTATGCGTTTTGCTCCCGAAAGATGCTTTTTACGCAGTAATCATAAATAGTACAAGATACCTATGTAAATCAGAATCATGCATTTGAAAATATTTTACCGGTTAAAAGTACTCTATTGTACGCGGCGTATATGTTGTGCGTTAAACTGGCTATTAAATAAATACTATAAACGAATGGTAACTCAAAATGTAGAAATATTCTATAAATAGTTCAGATTATACCCCATTCAGCAAATTTACAATTAGGATTTTAGCAGGGAAAAACACCAGACGCGGACGATCTACGACTTCTAAATTCAACATGGTAAATCAACGTATTCAGGATATGACGAAAACTATCAACCAGTTAATAGACCAAAACATGGAAAACAAAATCATTTTGGAAGAATACGATACGATCAAACTTCTGCTCTACATAGACAGCGTAAACAGCATTTTAGTCGAGATTCAAGACACAATTTTGAGAGCAAAAATCACCCTACCCAACAACAAAATATTAACATTGCAAGAAATTGTTTGGATAGAATCAACTCTAAACGAACAAGGAATTAAGACAGATTTCCCGGAACAGGCTTTACTATACGTAACACCAAAAATCGCAGCAAAAGGTAATTCACTACTTCAGATACCCCAACTGCAGAAAACGTCATCACAACTCATCCAGATCTTACCACTCGTCGTAAAGGGCACTATAATTATTGATGCTCCATTGCATGTGATTAAATCCGAGACCAACTGGTTCAAAACAGATAAATCAGAGAACTTCATCCAACCTATCACCGAGCTGAAAATCCTTAATGATGAATGCATACTTAATATCATTACAGGAGTAAGTAGTAAATGCAACGTGGTAGAAGAACGTAACACATTTGTCAACATGGTGGCAAATAACAAAATTCTGAAATTGTTAATGCACAAAATGTTTATCTATCATCAGACTGTGGACCCCAGCACCGAAACTTTACTGGCAACTTCCTAATAACATTCGAAAATGAAGTATACTGTCAAATGACAGTTCTGATTTTGTAGAGACAGAGATAGAAACAGTAGCATGAAGATATCTGTTTCATCTGTAAGGTTTCATGGAATAAACCATTCTAACGAGTCGTCACTCTTGTTTCGACTACCAACCTAGAATCACCTCTTTAAGACTACGGTCATCCGAAATCAACCCAGGCATTTAACCTTTACTAATTAGCTTTCCTTTCATCAGTGAACATAACAGTTTGGCGACGACTGGTGAATTTTTTTTTCGCGTTTGTGAAAAGTAATAGTGCAAGAGGAAAATAAAAGTCAAAGGCATCTATACCGGATAACCAGTAGGTAGAAACAATTTTCGGATCCATATTTCATCTCGGTGCGGTGGAAGTACCACGAACAGAGATC
Source organism: Ochlerotatus camptorhynchus (assembly GCF_037179485.1). Classification (NCBI taxonomy): domain Eukaryota; kingdom Metazoa; phylum Arthropoda; class Insecta; order Diptera; family Culicidae; genus Ochlerotatus; species Ochlerotatus camptorhynchus. The sequence goes on along the minus strand of NW_027040499.1, from coordinate 622,672 downwards.
TTATTCCCGTCGTGGAGCAGCATCAAATTCCCGGGAGAGGTTCAACCCAAGGCACGAGTAATTAAATACGAATCTGCGGCCGGAATTGTAGTGCATCTATACCTGCAAACACCATCCGGTAAAGTTCATTGCCCTACTGTAAGTACAAAACAGCTACAATTAAAGCCAGCGTGGTTCATCTGTTCTACAACTCAGTAATAGTTCCATTCTGTTAGCTGAAAGCGATTCAGAGCCAATCGGAAACGGTCCCATTCGTGTTGCCTTTCAACGAGAACAAGACAGCAACCGTTACAAGAGAACCTCTAATACAGCGATACGATACACGAAGTTTTTAGAAGGCAAACCGGGAAAGGTTTACGTTGTGTTTTCCGGTTAAAATCCTGCCGTGGTGATAAGTTCACATTTACGGTAGCTGGTGAGCCCTGAATCAATCTGGTGAGTCAACTTTTTGTAATTTCCCTTTAGTTTATTCAGCCATTACAGTGACTAAGTAAGCTCAAACCTCTTGCTAATTTAAAATGGCGAATGTGAATGTGTCAGCCACTATTGAACCCTACCGTAAGGGTATGGCTTTCGGGGAATGGGTTAAACGATTGGAATTTTATTTTTCCTTGAACGATGTTGCCGCTGATGCAAAGAGGGCTTATTTTGTAACCCTCAGTGGGCCGGTTATATTTCATGAACTAAAGCTATTGTTCCCAACTAGCAATTTAACCGCGGTGTCCTATGAGGACATATTGCCAAATTACGGACCAGACTAGATAAAACTGAATCTGACCTGATCCAAAGACTAAAATTTAATAATCGTATGCAACAGCCGGATGAAACAGTTGAAGACTTTGTTCTGTCTGTGAAATTACAGGCAGAATTCTGCTCTTTTGGAGATTTTAAAGATCTTGCAATTAGAGATCGTATTTTAGCTGGGGTCCGCGAAAAATCCCTTCGGGAAAGGTTATTAAATGAAGATAAACTTACCCTTGCGACCGCAGAGAAAATTATCGCGACATGGGAATTGGCCGGGAAGAATGCAAAAAATCTTAGTAGTACCAACGAAGACCGGAACGGTCAAGTTGCATCATTGTCACATCCGTCTCCAAAATTTGGATCAAGTATGAATAAGTTGCTGGAAGTCTATAACACAGCTAATACAAGTAATAGGGAGGAACAAAGGAACTTCACCTCGGGTTCCTATCAAAGAACGACTGGGATATAAGCCATACGCCCGAAAATTCGACGACAACGGTAGATCCAGAGGACAGAGCTGGAGGAAGACTGAGAAGTTTCGACCGGGTGAGTGGAGGCAAAAGCTGAGCTATGCGGACATGACCTGCAATTTCTGCGGGGTTAAGGGGCATATAAAGCGGAAATGCTTCAAGTTAAAAAACAGGACCAAGTGAAGATCGCCACATCTCAGATCTTTTAAGCCGAATGCAGACGGAAGACTCGGACAGCGACGATGGAGACACAGGTGAATTACAATGCATGATGGTTTCTTCCATTAATAAAATAAGTGATCCATGTCTAATTGTATTAATTGTTGAGGGTAAAACATTAAAAATGGAAGTTGATTGTGGGTCTTCCGTGTTGGTAATAAGTAAAAGTCAATATTGAATATTTCGATTGCAAAGGTGACAAAGAGCGACGATTTTTTACAGAATATTATACTATTTATGAACAATGGTTGGCCAGCAAAGCTCGATAAGCGTTTCGTGGATGTATTCTCCAATCATCAAGACTTGGAAATGGTGGACGACTGTTTACTTTTTCAGGACAGAGTTATAATACCGCAGGAAATGCAGGATGATGTTTTAAAACTTTTACACGCAAACCATTCAGGAATTGTGAAAATGAAGCAGTTGGCTAGGCGCACAGTGTACTGGTTTGGAATCAACAAACATATTGAACGATTTGTTTCAGGTTGCGATATTTGCAACAGCATGGCAATTGCTAATATACCAAAAATAACATCACAGTGGACGCCTACAGCTAGACCATTTAGTAGAATACACAGAGATTTTTTTCATTTTAATCACCACACCTTTTTGTTAATAGTAGATAGTTTCTCTAAGTGGGTGGAAATAGATTGGATGAAAAAAGGTACTGATTGTGGAAAAGTTTTGAAAAAGTTAGTGGCATTTTTTGCTCGTTTTGGTTTACCTGACGTTTTGGTTTCTGATGGTGGTCCTCCATTCAATTCTTACGCCTTTGTGGATTTTTTAAGAAGACAAGGTATAAATGTACTTAAGAGCCCACCCTATAATCCATCAAGTAACGGGTAAGCGGAAAGATTAGTTCGGACCGTTAAAGAGGTTTTAAAGAAGTTTCTACTGGAGCCTGAGATGTTGGTATTGGATTTAGAGGATCAAGTCAATTTATTTCTGATAAATTACAGGAACAATTGTTTGACGTGTGATGGTGAATTTCCATCAGAGAAAGTATTATCGTATGTTCCTAAAACGCTAATAGACTTACTCAACCCTAAAAAGCAGTATAAAAATCAACTAATACCACAGCCACCTGATGACGTTGAAACGTCAAATGACGTTTTGAGTGCTAATAATCAAATTAATGACTCTATCGACAATCTGACAGCTGGTGATACGGTTTGGTACAAAAATAACAACCCATATCACAATGCTCGTTGGTCAAAAGCCGTTTTTATAAAACGATTTTCCAAAAATATTTTCCAGGTGGAAACGGAAACTGGAAGCGTTCGCCTATTGGCTCATCGAAACCAGCTGAGGAAGACTACTGACAGGCAGTCATCAAGACCCAATGTAACATTGTCTCTAAAAAACCGTGAAGACAGGTTGTCGAATGGCAGCAACGAGGAGCAGTTCAGGGATTTTCCGGAGATTGTTAAAGATTCGACCAAGAAGAGTCGGAAAAGGAAACATCCCGATATTTTGCCAAATTCTCTTTCTAGTATAAGGCGCTCGAAGAGAAAACGTACGGCAAAGGTTGTCTGTGACTTTCATTATTTTTGAAAAGGTTCAAGAAGAAAAAAATATTAGATTATATATATTTAAGTACAAAATTCGCATAAGTTTATTGGATTTTCATTTGTCAAAATGTTCTGAAGTTAATCATTATCGAAGATTGCCTGAAAAAGAAAAAGATTTAGCTATAGAAAAAAAAACTAATAAAAACTTTCTAATAGAGGAAGAACTGAAGTATACTGTCAAATGACAGTTCTGATCTTGTAAAGACAGAGATAGAAACAGTAGCATGAAGATATCTGTTGCATCTGTAAGGTTTCATGGAATAAACCATTCTAACGAGTCGTCACTCTTGTTTCGACTACCAACCTAGAATCACCTCTTTAAGACTACGGTCATCTGAAATCAACCCAGGCATTTAACCTTTACTAATTAGCTTTCCTTTCATCAGTGAACATAACAGAAAACTGCAGCGTTCATGTAGCGTTAGCGTTAGCGTTGTTATGATATACTTCGTAGATTGGATACTAGCGACACTCACGTCTCTTCTGAAATTCTCAGTTAGGCTACTTTCAGGAATAATGCTGAGGAGTAAACATTCTTATTATTATTATTTAGCTTTATTTAGGAGGCTTTCAGCCTTAGGCTGGTTCGCCTCCAAAAAAGGAGTAAACATTGGTTCCAATCTAAACAAGAGTAACAGAAGCATGACTGTCGCTATTCCCGGCCACGCCCATCTTTACCATAACTAGGGATAGGGAAGGAAATGTTGATGTAGTACTTACTTAACGAGAGGCCACCGACTTAGCGACATCCTCATAAGTGCTACGGAGTTGGAGGGTTGGGTAGGGTATTCGGTTAGGATTCACCTCAAGTTGGCGATGCAACCAAAAGTATGTATTGTTTATTTGTTGTTTATTTAATCTCTCGATAGCCGGCTATCGAAAGAACATATTAATTTTGTTTAGTGATAATGAATTTTAAGAGTCATGATGGAGAGCTTGGGGTTAAACCCATGATTTTCTGCTCAGTAAACAAAAACGATCCCTCCAGGGTCATCGAGCATCTCAGAACCATAACGCTTCGCGACAATACAGGACTACGTTTTCGCTTGACATGCAAATAGTTTCCGAGGTTAATGTTCAATATCAAATAGACAAATGATGGTGGCGATTTATTGTGCTGTGGAAGAGCTTGGGGTTAAATCCATGATTTTCTGCTCAGTAAGCAAAATCGATCCCTCGAGGGTCATCGAGCATCTTATAATCCACAGCGCTTTGAGTAACTATTATTTACGATAATTACATGAAATAAATAAAATATAAACTACAAACAAAACGTGACTGGTAAAATCTCAAAAAGATATTCTCACAAATATATTTCACGCCACCAGGAATCTCAAAACCATTAGACGTTATAATGATACTCTGCACATATTAGACACAAGAAGAGGCCAAAAAGCAAGCGTCCGACACACAAAACCCGTCAAATCCACTTGCAGTCACAATCAACGATTCTACGAATCGCGAGCGCTCACGAATCATAAAACCGCTGACTGCGACTCTCTGAAAGCGAAATGACAGGCTCTATGCGTCAAACACCTGCCCTCCAATCTCCACCCGCATCCAACAGCACAAATCTCCATTACAACATCTAACGAATTCAAAACTCCGAAAATCACTCATCTATAGCAAGTGAGTGGAAGCAACCCTGCATGCAACCATTCTTAATGATACACTTGTTCTGCCTATCTTTCTATTAGGCCTGTGGACATGCGTTAGCTTCGAAACTTCTAACCAAACTGGGTAAATTTTCAGATCACAAAAAAAAACTTGAAAAAAGACTTTCAAAGGTAATTACAAGTAAGATAAATATTGATTATTTTACGCGAAAACGAGCAAGTAATATTAAATCTCTTGTATCATATGCTAATGCAAATTGACTGTAACAAAAATAATATGCTTAAATAAAATAAAATATTAATAAAATTATATGCAAAATTTAGAAGAAGATCATTACTTTATTGGTGAGAAGTTTTTAATAAGCCCTCCCAGTTCCTCTGTATACAGAACAAATCTGATACTATAATCAGAATTGCTCAGTCTGCATAATGCAGCCGATTGCATCAAGGAAGTTCTATTAACAACCAAGAATTAATCGTTTGAGGTATACTGAAGCATTAAGAAGGTGATATGTGTCACTATAGGAAATCATCATCGTTGCAAATATAAAGAAATTAAACATAACCCTTTGCTTCAGTACCGTCAACCTCCATGTCCATGGGGAGGGAGAAAACTGCAGCGTTCATGTAAACGACCAAAACTTTACCAATACGGAAATAATCAGCAATGGAACTCAAGACATTCGAGGTGCTTTCCATAATCTCATAATTAACCGCAAAGTTCTGGAGCTTCAAAACATTGAAGCTATCAGCAATCTTACCATAATCAACAGGAAGCGAGTGGAAACATTGAACCTTAAACAGTACAATCACCAATATTGGATATTTGGCATTTTCGGAGGATTGACATCAACCACATTACTGGTAATCGGAATTACTCTCTATATCTGTCTTCGTAGAAGGAAGATCGTCATCAAAATTCGTCACCCCAGGACAAGACACGCTGTTACCCGGAACTCTGGCATCAATCAACCGAGTACTTCAAATCATTCAGGACGAGGACGTTCTTTTTTCACCCCCCGGAGGAGTTACGTTAGAACATCTACCCGAGTCAGCAGGTCATTAACCCAGCAGCGGACTTTGCCACAGCGAGGCACCACCTGAGTCAGCGGATCGTCAACCTGGCAACGGACTTTGATACGGCCAGCCTCATCGATTTCATCGAGGAGCACGGTCAGCAGATTTAGCTTATAAGTAGGACTAAGCATGACAGGAACGTTGTCAGTTAGTATTGTGAGTTAGGTGAATTACATGCGAAGTGCATAATTCTGTGTGAAGGTGAAGCATCAGTGAAAATAAATGTTAGTTAGTTGAATTGTCCTTTTTTAAAAAGGTTATCACGGCCAGACACTCGTGATTATATGGATAAAATCAAAACATTGACAATATAACGCATCACTTTCAGAATTATTTCACTTTGCAACCGATGAACCATTCTGACGGCCATATGGGTGCCCAAGTAACCATATAGTCGCAATCAGCGAATCCAAACACATAAAGGAACCAACGATACAGACAAAACGGTTGCTACGACTACCATGACAAACTCGCTCTGTAACATAGCTCGATCCGAGTGGTAGAAGGATAACGATATATTGCTTGCCTGCTTTGTTGCAATCAGTCTTGTAAGCGGTCACGGTAGTCGACACATTTTCTGTGATAATCGACTGTCTTTGCCTCTGACACTTACAAAACAAGCTATCATAGTACAGTATCAAACTCAAATGTCATTTAACATGCTCTGTCATACGACACTGTAACTGTCGCCGAATACCGTCACGAATGTATGTATTTTAGTTTTTCTCATAATAAGAGCTGCTGATGTTGTGCTTGTGTGAATTCTGAAAATAGCAAGCAATGATGTCCTAGGAATAACATTTTTGATCATAAATGGTTTAATTTACACCAAATTGAGGAATTAGAACCAAATCACTCATGTCATATGACAGTTATTTGATAATTTTCTTTTTGCTCGAATGTTATTCTACCGGTTGTGTTGTGTGAGAGAGACGACGGTAGAGCATGAGTGTACGATTACAAACAGACTGTCGCGCACGACAAAGAAGCGAGTGTCGTAAAAAACGTCAACTGTTTCAACCCCTGGTTGCAATATACACGAATGAGGACATAGCTTGATATGAATCGAGAAAAGACATAACAAAAAAATTCCCATTAACACACGTGTATCATGTACCATAGAGGTAACTCTAAGACTAGAAGGTCCCGAAATAACGTTCTCAACTTTTTGGCTCAGCTCTGGTACTCTCTTCGGTCCCAATCGATTAGTCACCCCTCGAAACATAGGAAAAACCAATAACCCCTCATTTTATCTGTCAAACTTTCATAGCGAATCAAAACAAACATTGCGTAGTACTAGAATTTCGACTAGAATGGGATACGTTAATCGTTTGCTTGGAACCAATAGGCTAGTCAAGTAGTGAGCCAATTTAAAATCGTTAGATTCGTATTGATTGTTGGTATTACTTCGTGAAGCAACTTGCCAAAAATTTGCTCGTTTCCTTCTACCGCCCCAAGTGAGTTGTGTCGCACGGGCTGCTTGTCATGAAAAAGAAGGAAGAAGATTATATCATTATTGCTTTGCACTTCTGACATTGCGTTATTATTCGGTTCGTTGATCGCTTGTCATTTTGTCATTTGGAGATATTTTTGATTCCTTGGTCGCAATATAGCTTGTATATACTTACTTTGCTTGAGAATGGTTAGTTGGGGAATCCGATGAAACTGTCACTGCTTCAAACTAATCCCTATCGTATTTCTTTCATTCTCTTTTGTCACTTAGCATATAACGCCATCTCATACTAATCTGCTCATTGTGAGTGCTCGGTGGATCAGCTACTTTAGACCAGATGACCATGACAATGCAAGAAAATTAGTTTTCGTTGGAGGAAGTATCACACCACAAGTAATTGCTATTAGATTTTTTGCAAACAATGTCAGATGGTGGACATGAAGATCCTGTGGAGGTGCCAAGCAAAGGTGTTATATCCTAGACAAATGGTAAGTTCCAAGTTCACGGTTTTCCTCATTAAATTATATTCTTCATACAATGGTTAATTGAATACAACCAGGTATCGTACTTGATCAAGTCATACGAGGTGGACAGTTTACTGTCAAATGGCTGTGCCCTGCAACAATGCGTACATATCGACTTCTGATGACATCGAAGGTGAAGCCAAACTTTTGAGATCCTGTTGTGAGGTGCATTTTTAAAACACCTTGTTATACGGAATCATGTTTCGATTTCTAAAGTAACTCTTGCACAATTTTCCGCAAAATAAAATAAAATGAAAGAAACAAGGAAATTATCCGCACTAAATAGAGTGTCATCCCTAATTAGAGCCGTTTTTGTCAAGATTTGCAAATTACATAATTACAACAATAAATGTCAACCTCACCGGCGCAAATAGGTGCCAGGCACTGTTACCATGATTGTTCGCAGCTACACGTTTCCATAGAAAGAAACATGTCCCTAGTCACGAGACAATTCTTTCGCATTTCTCCTCTTTAACCGAGGTAGGAAAAGCCCTTTCCTTCATCACCACCCACCTGCTGCTGGGGACGGCATGGGGGCATGAAAACGAAAGCTAATTGATGTAATGCGCGCAAAATCGCTCGCATTGTCCAGCCAATTTCCCTGTATAATAGCGGTGCGCACGAGTATAACTTTACAACAAGCATTTCTTTCAGCCACGACAACGACGGTGATCGCGGATGTACCTACTTATATGAGCCGGGGAGTCTAATCGGACACGTATAATTGTGGTGCGTCACTGGCGGTCGGAACGCGACCAAAATGGGACTGATTTAATTTGCAACCACATCTAGACACTTCACAGACGCCGTGAATCAGTCCAAATGGTCACTATTCAAACGAAACGAATTCAATTCGCGACACGACCAAACCCACTTTGGGCAAAGTTGGTTGAAACAGCAAAAAGATGAAGAAGGGTTCACTTTGGAGCGAGCAACGCCAGGAGCGCCACCAACCGGAACGAGGTTGGTGTTTGTTTTCGGACGATCTTTAGCAGACGGCGCGCCGCAGCTGTGCAGCTGAAGGTTTGCAAATTTTCAAGCTTGCAGTGGGGTGAAAATTTGTAGAATTGCATAATTCTGGACGAGCTATGATGTAAGCGATTTGTTCGATAATTGCTCTGAAACAACTGCGGGTGCGACTAATTCTGACTGTGTGCGGCGTTGATGCAAGCGATCTGGCGGAAATTGGATGACATAATTTATTGACAAAACGTTACAACAATTTGGCAAACACTAGAGGTGAATGGATATGTAGACCATTTCTCTGTTTTTGGTGATCTGTTATGTGTTTGATTTGATTTATTCCCCGGTTATGTGGTCCATGTGTGACGGTAACACTTTTTTTTCGGACGTTTAACTATTGAGGTCATCAATTGACAACATCATCATGGAAAGCCTCACCAAAAATTAAGATGTATTTAGTTTTCTACATATGTAGTGGATCTTTACTCAACTATGCCTAGAGACAATAAAAAAACGTTCAAAATGTTGCCGTCACACAATTTTCAAACGAAATGAGGCAGTTATTCGTTTATTGCAGTGAGTTGTATCAAGCTCTCTCTCAAAATCGGTTTAGGGCCATTAGGGTCTATTCAAATATTACGTAACGCAAGAGTGGGTGGGGGTAGTCTGGAAATGTGTTAACCACAATGAATGAGGTATAGTAAAAGTGCGTGACAAGGGGGAGGAGGGTATTCAAAAATCCAGCTTTTCTGCTTTACATAATATTTAAATGGGCCCTTAGTTTGACATACAATACGCCGAATTATAAAAGGCCAAGTCGTGATAGATATTTTGTCGAAGGAGGTGAGTAAAATGAAATGTCTTTTTAATGCATTATCCAAACCGTTTGTTTACATCAGAAGAAGAATTTTTCACAACACAAATTAAAGCATTTTTCATTGAACATCTTGCCAATTTGCATCAGTAATTGTCTTATGTTACGATTTTCCATACATCTGAACTGATTTGATCCGGAAGATTTCCTCAACAAAAATATTCCTGAATACTAGCAGAATCCTTGCAAAAATGATACAGAATTAAATTATTCAACTATAGATCAATTTAATCAGGAAAAGTGAAAAAGTCAGTTGTCCCAGAGCTGTCTACAGCAGCAGTCGATTTTTTATTTCGGTGTGAACCATGCGATAGCCTGTTTTCGAAACTCGCTATTAGGTAGTTGCTCTTTGTTCGTTGCTAGCAGTTCGGTGCCTTTTGTTGTTACGGTGCAAGATGTGTGAAGTAAAAAACACCATCAAGTTTAGCTTCAGCCATTGTGATGCTAAACCAAACATCGGAGAGATTGTAAATTTCGCCAATGCACTCGACGCGGATCCGGCTGAAATGGAAGCTGTTAATCGCATTGGTGAGGAAAGGGGATTCTTCGTGAAGTTCAAATCAGAGGAAGCGATGCTCCATGCTCTGACATTCAATTCGGAGGATTTAATCTTCCATTATGCGAATGGAACGACGGCAAAGGTACGCATGTCGCATGCTGGTGAATTCATCCAATATGTGCGTGTGTATGACTTGCCACCAGAGGTACCCGACAACGAGCTGGATAAAGTGCTGGGAAAATATGGAAAAATTAAACGCATCATCCGGAAGAAATTTCCAACTGATCTGTGTTTTGAGGTATATACAGGGATACGCGGTATATATTTATATATGGATGTGAAGAAGGAAATCCCCACATCATTACATTTCTTCAATCGCAAAGGAAATATATTTTATGATAGAAACAAAGATAAATGTTTTCTGTGCAAGGTGGACGGACACCGGAAGTTTTCCTGCCCCAAGCGGAAGGCTCGGAAGGAACCGGAGAAGCAACTTAAGGAAAAAGGAAAGCATCAAAGTGAAAGAAAACAAAACAGCAGCAGTACGTATGCTGGTGTAGTGGTGGAAGGTGCGTCGTTAGTCATTTGATTAGCAACCAGGAAACGGACACGGGGATGGAGATGTTGAATGAAAATAACGAAATGGACGTGACGACCCCGACGACCGACGAGAGTAGCGGAGAGCATGCAACGGGAAACGACGTTCAGAAGCAGCAGCAGCGATCACGATTCGGGTTCAATGAAAATTAAGGAACAAATTCGTGAAAGAAAGAAGTTGCGTGTACGGGAGAAGATCGCTTTGTCGCCGCTTCGATCGCCACCCAGAAAAATCCTATGATAAAATGCATTTTTATATATATATATATATATTTTTTTTTTGTATCTTGAATACCAAAATTGGTATTCCATGTTACTCGGCTCCGCTAAGTTATTTTTATAACATTTGAGCCTGCCAAATAAACGAAATGAAAAAAAAGTGAAAAAGTGTTCCGTTTTCAATGTCTAACGTCAAAAATTTCTGCTCACAACACTCTTTTTGACGTTCTCATTTTCACCACCAGCGGTTGAATCGATTGCTTAGTTTCTATTAAAAAGGCGTATAAATAGAAAAAAAGGTTGCGACTGGACTCGAACCACGAACGATTATTAGACCTGTGTCTTCTCTACTGCTCTCTCCATGCTTCGGAACATGGATATGCTAGAAGAAAATAAGAGCGCTCATAAAGGGTGTCCCAAATCAAATTGCATCACGGAAAAAACGCTGTGGGAAAATTACCCATTGGTTATTTTCACTTGAAAATTTGGGTAGAAGTAGTTTAGAGTGTATTGTTAACACTGTAATTTTATCGCTGCCAGTTTTTCGAAATTTCGAAAAAATGGCGTCACCCGAAAAGCAACGTCGATAATTGATTTTGCGCAAGCACCTGGAAAATCCTCAACCCTCTCATCAGGACATCGCAAAACAACTCGGAATCGTGCAGTCAACGGTGAGTCGTGTGATTAAACGTTACTACGAAACTCTGATCATCGGACGGAAGGAGAAATGCGGTCAGAATGGATGTTCTATTAGAGATCAGGATCACAAGCGTGTTGTGAAAGCGTTTAAGTGGAATCCCAATGCTTCGGTCAGGGATGTGGCCAAAAAGTTGAATTTGTGCAAGCCTTTCGTTCAGAGAGCCAAGGATTGGGAGAGACTGCATACGTACAAAGTGCAGAAGGCTCCAAATCGTGACGAACGGCAAAATACGGTGGGAAAGTCACGGGCCCGGAAACTGTACACCCAGATGCTGACAAAGCCTCATTGTCTCATCATGGATCCCAAGTAACAAATCTAGAGCTGCTTGGCTATATTCAAAATTTATAAAGGTTTTATTGCTGCAATAGCAACCATTACCTACAACTTTATGACGGTCATCAAGGGGTGGTCATTCTACACACTTATTTTGCGCCAACATTTTTCTCAGTGTACCTCAGTGTGCCACAGCTGTATCGGCAGTGCCAAGAAGTCATTGAACTGGCTTTTTTTTTGCTTGTGAATAATGCCTTGTTTGGCAACCCGGTGTTTTAACAGCTCTTGTTTTTGTTTTGATTTTCAATGTTTTCAAAATCGACACGGACTCCAGTTGTTACTACACACTGGATGCATCCGTCTCCAAGGATGCCTGCAACGGACGAGCTCCGTTGCTACACGATCCTTCCATCTTCGGTGGAAGGCCGACCCCGCACAACGAGCGTCAATCATTAGTCAACTAGCCCTTCAAGGAGCCAGCGGAGAGAACGAATTTGAACGGTTTTTCTTGCATGGAACATTGTTTGCGAATCAGCGAGCAAGCTTGTTTTCCGCGAGAAGCCCGCGAGATGTCGTTATTGCAGTCCTATGTTTGATGGTACTATGATTTGAAGATAATTTTATTCAAAGAGTTACGTCTGTTTGTCTGTGCCGATAAGCTGTTCAATTTGTTCTGCCTGCATGGAAATGTTGCAAGGATAATGTTCCTGAAGACCAAAGAGGGTACCACCATGGTCCAGATGGGAAACGTCAAACCATTCGAACGTACACCCTGCTGGTCAATTCGATCAGCTTCAAGGTCTACAGCACCTCCAAGAACAATCTCTTCCCAGGCCAGCAAAAATCGCATTCTCCACTTCTTCAATACCCCACCCGTATGCCGTCCGAGGATGCTGCTGACTGCATTCACCATCAAGGACTGCCATCCGTCGCAAGTGCGAATGTTCCCGCTGAAATCGGAAATTTCCTCCTCCGGATTGGTCGAGTTCCCGAGCGTAGTCCTGACGGTGAACGCCATCATGAAGTTCAACCACAGCGCGATCGATCACAAATGCACAAAATTCCCGTTCATTATGAAGCTGTGCTTTTCCTCCTCCAAGAAGATGAACGGTGCGTGGGGCACGTTAGCTTTGAAAGAGCGGAAGCTTCTTTTTCTGAGAAAAGAAAGGATTTCCCTTTTTCTGTGTAGTTAATGTTATGATTCGTAATTATAATTTCTTATTGTGTTTGTTGGAAGTGCAAAAAGGCAGGAAAGTACAAATCATTTGTTGAACTTTTTGAGATTTTGCCAAGACGGTCCTCCAACATAATATGTTGGACGATGGAACGGTTGGTGTAGCAGCCACCCTCGAAACCACCAGCAGCAGCATTGGAAGCAGCCGCAGCCGTGGGAGCTGCATCGCTAGTTCGTGTAGCCATGGCCGGAAGATACCGTTGTCAGCTGTTCTTTGTCTAGGAGGAAATGTGGATGCGACTGCCGTCACGGGTGTAACGATTTTGAGAATCAATAACAAATTTTGACACATGCACACTGCGTAAGCGCAGAAAAGGTTCAGTGTTGCCAGTAAGATCATAAAAATTGTAACCATGGGTGCCAAACAGCGTCAATGACGACGCACGGGTGTGCCCAAGTTTGATTTTGGCACACTGTGTAGAGTGACCAACCCCTTGGACGGTCATATACAATGCAAGTCATGGAACATTTTATAGCTATCTACAAAACCCCTATAAAGCTTATAAAAAAACCAACTGATACTTATGCTGTTTTCACTTATTAAAGGTTTTATGATTGCCTTGAGTTTAAAAAAAAAGCAATATGAATTACCCTTATAAAACCCAAAAATGAATCCTTATATTGCTATATAAGTAAGCGCAATAAAGCTAGTTGGCCATGAAACAGTTATTTTTTATTATTTATAAGCATTCAGTTGCAACTTGTCAAAAGTGTAAATGTGCGGTTTATTTCTACAACATAGAAAAGAATCAAAACTTTCCGGTATTTCCAAGCGGAGCGCAAAGAAAATCAACAAGATTCTTAGCATGAGCCCGTTTATTTGCTACAGTCAGCCGCAAACCTTCGTGAATAACTCCAACCAAGTAAAAAATGCCGCTGCATTTTCTGCGGTGTCACAAGCTGTAAATAGTGTGCTTCCTCACCATTCTATTGGTCGAAATACATGGAATGGTGACAGTTCTAGGACAAAACAGTTGAAATCACGCATAACTTTTCATAAAGGTTAATGTACCATTCAAAACTTTTCCAAATATTTGTAAAATTCATCGGTTGCACCCGTAGAATAGGAGTATACATTTGCCCTGAAATTAAAAAATTAATTGCTCTTGTAAAAAGAAAATAAAGCTCGTAATAAAATCATGCATTATGCTTTTCTGTTCTGCTTTCATTCAATGCACACTGGCACTGGGCGGAGCAAAATTGATAACTCCGAAACGAAGCATTTCCGCGACTTGGTGCCTTGGGCAAAGTTTCTCATCATAATAAGGACCATCTATTGACATATATAAATAGTTCACAACTATTCCGCAAAGATGGCGCCACAATCTAACTTCTTTCTCTGGCGTTTTGGAGACTTGATGTCTTAGGCAAAGTTGTTTATTTTGACAAAAAGAACAGCTCTTTCAAAGACGTGAAATTTTCAACAGCCTACTGGTTCCAAGTTATATGGAATTAAAGAAAAAAATGTCGAAAATATGGTTTTTTCTTTCTGTTTCGGTTTTTTGCTTACAACCATATAATGTTGTATTTTTCTCTTATGCAAATGCATTAAATAAATAACTTTTGTGAAGAAACATACTGGATTAAGCTTCAAATTTTAAAGATATTGTTGAAAAAACGAAAAAAATAACAATTTTTGAATTTTAATATCTTCCAACTCGCAAAAAATCGCAATCTGACATTTTCAGAAAAAACTAAGCAATACTCAATAAACAAAATATTAAAATTTGAGAGAGGTAAATTTTGGTGTGTTTCAGATTTCTTTATTTTAGTGGAACATGATTTTTTTTTCTCTAACTTTTTTTAATGCATTGAAAATGCGTTTTAAAGGCTTGACGACTTTGGCAAAGTTGTTTATCTTGATAAAATAAACAACTCTTCTTAAGACGTTAAGACTTCACAGCCTGTTGAATTATTTTGGAGGCGCATTTATTTAACGCTCGTATTATCCCAATATACACAATAAAATTTCAAGCGCATATGTTTTTGAACTTCTATCAAGTCATATATTTCCTTTAAGATTTTCAATAATGTTGCCATGAAACAAAATTGATTGCATGGTGATCTTGACACCAACACTCAAACCTATTTTTACCGCTAAAGATTTCCATATGCAAAAAAAGTGTCAGCAGAACAGAACTACAACAAGCTAATTTATGGCGGTTGCTTTGAAGCCAATAAAAATAAAATTGGATTTATAACTGATTTTCACCAAAGCGTAATAAAACTGCTTGGATACAATATTACTCTTAAAGAGGCTATGAGAACCTTTTGTAGAGTATGAGGCTTTTTGACAAAAGACAGCTTTATTGTGATTCTCAAACATGCTTTATAAACCTTATCAAGAGTGGTCCACTAAGCTGTATGACGATCTTATAGCGGTTATCAAAAGGTTGTGCTGGAGCTTTTAATTTTATCGGCGGTTTTATAAAATTGATCTCAAAAACCACTAATAGAGTGCAATAAAACAAGAAATGCTACTTGGAATTATGAGACTTACGTCAAGGCGGACTTCCGGCAGCTTCCGGGGCTACTGTTCTTCCCCGCCCACCACAAGTTTGATGTCCCGGAGGAAGTAAGGAAGCAGAAACTTTCAAAGTTTGCCAAGAAATACATGATTTGGCAAGCGATCTGCTCCTGTGGCGAACGGAGTGCGCTGTTTGTGACTACCGGAACTGTAAACGGGGAGATCTACCTCAAGGAGTGTCTACAGAACCGTCTGCTTCCTCTATTGAAGCAACACGAGGGCCCTACAATCTACTGCCACTATTCAAATGTTGTCCTGGAGTGGCACGAAGCCAACGGGTTCACTTTCGTACCCAAGGACATGACCTACTATAGGAACACATTGCACTAACAAGGGGATAAGTAACTCTGTCACCTTGTGTCTATTCTTATTGTGTTTCATGTGTGTTTTTGGGTGTCGGAAGGTGTTTCTGGGTTTTTCATCGTTTTGACCGAGCTGTCAAAACTTCAACCGAAAAAAATATATTTACTGGCAACCATATCCTCAACCATAACATAACGCTGAAAATGATAGCAAGGAAACATGTCTGAAGGGTATAACTCGAAACGTAAACAATTACTTTGAACATCGATTTCTCTTGAATGACCACATACCCACGAAATCTGACTGCACCAGCTCATAGAACAAACATTGCTCTGTCAGATGATTCAGTTAGTTTGAGTGGGTGTGTTGTCATTCGTAAGAAACCGACGATCTAAGTCATTGTTTACGTTTCGAGTTGGACCCTTCTGACATGTTTATCCTGATAGATTCCCCTGCGACTCCTTGAACCCCATTTTCAAACCAATCATTTAACGGCGTGAACGATTATCCAGATTGAAGAGTTACGTCTGTTTGTCTGTGGTATAACGTCCAGAACAAGAGTAAAATCGGTTGTAGCGTGTGGGGTTTTCTGGATTTTAACTGTACCGATAATCAGGGTGCCTTCCATTCATTTTGGCTAAAAAATGTTTTATTAAATAACGGAATAATAAAATAGGGGAAATGGCTTTAATGTTGGCCTATGGATCTAAGATTGGGCTCATCGCAAAAAATTTGCTATTTATTAATTTTATCTAGATGAACGCGTTATTGGGACGGTACTAATTGATATTTTTGGTCGCTATTGAAAATTTATTCGATTGCTGAATTTATGTATTGGCCCAAATAAGGGACATTTATACCGACATTACATCCTTCTTCTTCTTCTTCTTCTTCTTCTTATTCTTCTTCGCATTTCAAGCTTATTGCATATCGCATATTAGCTTATAGCGTGCTCTCAACTTAGTGTTCTAGATGCACTTCCACAGTTATTAATTGAGAGCTTTCGATGCCTGTACCATTTTTGCATTGGTATAATTGTGTGGCAAGTCCAATCATACTTCTATGCCCAGGTAAGTCGAGAAATTTTCCAACCCGAAAAATTCCTAGACCGAACCGGGAATTGAACCCAGCCACCTCCAGCATGGTCTTGTTTGTAGCTGCACCTTTACCGACTGAGCTAAGGGAGGCCGACATTACATCCATTTCCCCTATTATGATAATATTTTGTTTGGGTAAGCAACAAGAAAAGATTGTGAAGTTTGTGTTTGAAACATAATACCTGCCAATTTTGCTAAATGAGGGTCGCAATATTTTTTTTTTTAGTTCTTTATTAAGGAGATTTTTAGCCCATGACTAGTTCATCTCCGGGAAGAGAGTCGCAATAGATCAGTGCACGGAGATTTGCTGCAGTCTTCTCTCACCCGTAAATTTTGACAGTTTTGGGTGGTTTGTTTTGGCTCCCATTCGTTGCCATCTCTTTTACTCAGAGACAAAATGATTGTAACCAAAAAGTGAGGTTAGGGACCGTGCACTGCTCTATGAGCGATTTTGTCATTTATCTCACTCACTCTTCGTGTTCTTCACTCTTCGCGAAGAGGCGATCAGAAAATTGCTCATTGGTACTGTGTCAAAGTTAAATTTGCAGGTTTTATGTGTCAAACACAAACTTTACAGTGTTTACACATACAAAATATCATTGTAATATCTTATTATTCCATAAATTCATAAAATAATTTTTAGCAAAAATGAATGCAAGGCACCCTGCCGATAATATCCAAATTCGAGTGTTGCCACTGCACTTCGGTTTTGGATGAAAAATCTCATCTTGCGCCATGTTTATTTCGGTTTCGCTTTGTCGTCTGCCGGAAGCAAAAGTTTACATATTTAATTTTGTTAAGTTTAATCGGTGTAGTACATAAATATTACTACTGTATCGACGGACTGCTAGTTGTATTTAGTAAGTTTACATCATGCATTTGAAATCAGGGTCAGACAATTATTGAAATTTCCCTCGGAATTTCCATTTCCTATAAACATGATACGATCCAACGCAACAGAATATGGTAGGCTGTTCCGGTGATAGAAGGAAATATACAGCGTCTCAGTTGATAGAACCGTCATGGGATTCTGGGATTCAAAACGGATCCATTCGCTCAGTACTTGCATTGGGCAGGTTTATTACCTTTGGTGAATTTTATGTGGAAATACCTAACGTAAAATTAATTTCATGATCTTAAACAGTGAACTGGTGCAATCGCGAATCCAACAACCTAACAGCAGCGGGTGCTTCGAATAGATTCATTCTTAGACATTATAACCGACTTTGGTAATTTTTCCTAGTTTTGAAGCTTTAACATTTTGTTACTCGCGCCAGCTTTTGTTACACTATAGTACTCACGCGTTGTACTTTGTACAACAGTGTGAGTTTTCCATTGCCATTTTGCTGTCGAGCTACCAATCGATATGAAACCAACGGGTATTCCTACAAAAAACTTGTTTTGAACTAAACAAGCTACACTTTGATTACAGTAAACCCCCTAAAAATGCGAATAATAGGGAAAATCTAAATGGAAACCATGTAAACTGTGTCAAAACTATGTGGGATTTGACTTAACTGGTTACAACATGGAATATCTCGAGATCCTGACCAGATAGAAAATTACTGTCTTGGGAAAAGTTGTTCAGGAGGTCAAGACTATTTGGCTGGTGGACAGTAGTTCAGAATTTTCTCACCACGTGGTGCTAGTATACATTTAAAATTCTCGCAAATCCTATAACTCGAGATCCTGACCAGATATAAAGTTACTGTTTTCGACAAAGTTGTTCAGGAGGTCAAAGCCTATTGCTTGGTGCACAATAGTTCAGAATTTTCTCACTTCACGGCGCTAATATACACGTGAAATTCTCACATATAAAGTATCTAGAGCTCCTGACCAGATAGAAAATTACTATCTTCGGCAAACGTGTTCAGGGGGTCAAGGATTTTTGGCTGATGAACAGTATTTCAGAATTCACTTCATGGCGCTTGTATACTCGTGCAATTCTGGCATATGATGTATCTCGAAACCTTCATTAAAATACCTTTAAAATGGCGTGTTAAGATCAAAACTAGCTTGCTTGGTTGTGAAGTAATCTCTTCTTAAATGATGAAATTTCTAAATATCTCGAAAATCCAGGGTTGTAGTCCAGACGGATCTAGGCACTTAAGAGCAAATCCAAAAAAGTAATTTGTGCAGAATGCCAAAATAAGCTGTTTGGCAAAGTTTGGTTCAAATCGGTGACCTCGACCACAGATGGAGTATACACATGATACTAGTACCACGTGGTGATAAAATTCTGAACTATTATCCATCAGTCAAAAAGTCTTAACCCCCTGAACAAGTTTGTTCAAGACAGCATGCGGCTATTGTTTATGTGAGAATTTCACATGTATACTAGTGCCACGAAGTGAGAAAACTCTGAACTCCTTTCCACCAAAAGACCTTGACCTCCTGAACAACTTTGCCCAAGACAGTAACTTTCTATCTGGTCAAGATCTCGAGATATATCACATGCAAGAATTTCACATGCATGTTAGCGCTACGTAGTGAGAAAATTCTGAACTACTATCCAGTAGTAAAAAGGTTATGATCCCCTGAACAACTTTGCCGCAGACAGTAACTTGTAAACTTATTATTTTTCATGTCTTGCTTTCTCTAATGACAACTGCTAGTCCAGTTGAGTGTACAAATCAGAGTGAGAGTTTATTCAAATTATTGCATTACAATAATTTCCTACTGGAGGTTCCTGGGGTCACCACGCCATGTCGCCATGTAAACTTATTATTTTTCATGTCTTTCTTTCTCTAATGACAACTGCTAGTCCAGTTGAGTGTACAAATCAGAGTGAGAGTTTATTCAAATTATTGCATTACAATAATTTCCTACTGGAGGTTCCTGGAGTCACCATGTACTCGATCACCAATCAGCGATCAATACATAAGTAGAGAATAGGAGAGAATAGGAGAAGGCAATTAACGAAAAGAGAGAATGACGATAGCATGTTGCGCCACTGGTGGCTTAACAACAGCCAGATCGAAATGTGACACTTTAAGAATGCTTAACGGTCATCGAACGATTGCCTCATGCTGATGCAGTAGTTCGATGGCCGTTGCAGTTTACTGGAAATTGTCTCTTCACAGCTTGACACAGCAGAAGTGGTCTGCTAGAAGCGTCGTGGGAAATATTGAATTTATGACATGAGGGATGCACATGTTACAAACTTTATATCTGGTCAGGATCTCGAGATATTCCATTTTGTAACCAGTTAAATCAAATTCCATGTAGTTTGGACACCGTTTACGTGGTTTCCATTTACATTTACCCTATAATCCGCAGTTTTGGGGGTTTACTGTAATCAAAGTGTAGCTTTTTTAGTTCAAAACAAGTTTTTTTTTTGGTTCAGAACAATTGGTAACTCAGCAACCAAAAGGCAATGGAAAACTCATATATGTTGTACAAAGAAGTTTGCCGTCAAGAAGTACCCAAGTAACCAAAAGTTCTGATAAAAGGCTATTTGTGGCTTAAGCAGCTTGGTTGAAGGTGGTCTATAGAATTCTAAGCAGCCTCATTTTTAAGTCATTATAAGCACTTGAATGTTCCGGTATCATAATTGAAGAGCATTCTAAGCAGCTTCTGGGCAGCTGACTGACTTGAATACGAAACACATCACCTTGATAAATTTTAAATTGGTGTTTGTCCGCCAGAATTCCAACACACTTGTGGTGTAGTGGTTAGCATTCGTAGATCGCATGCCAAATACACGGGTTCGAATCAGGGAAATTGTTCTTTAATTTTTTTATGCTTGGATAGAATATTGATGCACTGCATAGATATAAGAATTATGATTTATTTGAATATTAAATATTTACGTACACTAAATTTTGTTCATAATAAAGACTTGTGCGGATTGCTTCATGTGGGCTATGACGGACCTTTTTAGAAACTTTCAAGTTGCCAAGAAGTTCCACAGAGAACTTTTAAAATACTTTAAAGATGCTCAGAAGTTCCGTTGGGAACTTGTTCGGTACTTTGTTGTGGCCATGTTTTCAGCCTTGCCTGAAGTTCCTAAGAAGTGCTTAGGGATGCTTTTTGGAACTTTTGTTGAACTTCAAGTTGCTAGGAGTACGCATCGGAACTTTTTGGAGCCTGAAGTTCCTCGTGTTCTTTCTATAGCTTCTAAAGTAGCCAGAAAAATGTGTTGGAACTTTATATGCACTTTATGGAACTTGAAAGTTCTGTCGGAGCTTTGTGTGAACTTTTTGGAAGTTGAAAGTTCTGTCAGAACTTTATTCAAACTTTATGGAACTTGAAGGTTCTGTCGGAACTTTATGTGAACTTATTGGAACTTGGAAGTGAGTTTTATTGTTGAATATGGAACTTTTGGTTACTTGAGTACCTTTCTCACCGCAATATCAATGTCGTTGTTGGTCAACAAGGAACGATTTTTTTGTTATTTGTTTAATTCTGTTTGATTGTTCGTAAAAATAAAAAAAAATTCTAAGCTTGCTTATCAATGCCAAACGTAAACATTGAAAATAATATAAAACCTAGTATAAACTGCAATTTAAGAATAATGTTTGACGTCAAAATTTGCTGAAATAAAAACCCAGTTTCAAGTAGTTGTTACCCAATAATCAATGAAACAGTTACATCTTACTTAAAACGATATCTTCGCAAATACATAAAATTAGATACATCGTAAATAACTCAATTTTGACTGGTTGCTCTTAGGTGTCACGATGAGAGCAAAAGATTTAATTTTGAGTCATCCTTCCGTATAGGGTACTATTTTCTACCATCAAATCCGACAGATGTTGCCGCTAAATCTGGATAATCGTTCACGCATTTAACGATTGATTTGAAAATTATCATTTCAGCAAACTACTCACCGCACGCTGGCATCAGATCACTTTGACGTTTCTATATATTCTGTTTACCGTGCATGCAATATTGTTTGTGCCTTAACGAGCAAGCCTGTATTCCGCCAGAAGCTCGAGAGATGTCGTTACTGAGGTCCTACGTTTTAAGGTACTATGTTTTCAAAAAAAAAAACTTATTCATCTGCGTCTGTTTGTCTGTGGTTGTAGAATGGAGGTTTTCAAAAATCGTAGATTTCTTTACGAATATTGGATCTTTCTATGAACAAATTTATACATTTTATTCCTTGTAGTAATAGCGACATTATGTAGAAATAACATTTCGTACAAAGGGCATAATTATCGCGAATTTTAATAATAAATTTATTTCACCATACATTCCAGCGACAGTTTTCCACCACACGATTGAAGGCGGCTCACCTATAGTCGCAATATTTATAGTCTGGTGGATAGATTTTTGATCTATCAAAAAGCGGAACCAATCAACAACTGAAAAGGTCATATCAACTTTTATAAACAAAACTTTGATAGTTCTTTCCTCACCCCGAACGTAAATTAACAGCATTATCGGATAGGGGAAACTTTCCCCAACCCAATGATGTTGTAAGTTTACGTAGGCAGGCCTCGAGTTACGAGAAAAGGGTTTCTAAAGTTTGGTTCGCAATAGCTGATGTGATCTTTTTTGTTGTTGATCGTGATTTGCTCGATTAGTTCCGCTATTTGACAGCTCAATTGTTTCCCGAGATTCTATCCGCCAGACTATGAATATAGCGACTATAGGCTCACCCTATGGTGGTGAGTGTTGCCAGAAGCAGTATAAAGCACTGCATTCCAAAAACTTATTTCAGTCATAGTAAAACGTTCCCAAATTATTTAGCATACAAAATTTGTAAATCCAACACAAATTCTTTTCCGTGTCTTTTCCATCTAACTTGCATGCAAGCTCCGCACCAGTTTGTTGTGGCTAAATTCATCAATGAAAACATACCGTTGCTTCACTACCACATCGCATGAATGAACAGATCGTCTACGGTAGTGCAGCACGTGTTCAATAGAGCCTACTACTACACCGTTATCCCGATGCCGGCAATATGCAAACGATGCTATGCGCATGAAAGAGACAACCATAGTTGTGATATTTTAGGTAGGAGGCCTCGAATTACGCTCCGCTTAATAATAATAATATGAGTAATTTAATTGCTAATTAGTTCTTACTTTATTGCAAAATTATCTAATTCAGCGTTGAAATCTTAACTTGAGAAATTTGTGACGTAGTTTAGGCACACCCTTAAATCCGGTTTAGACGATTCAATGCTGAATTCAACCCAATTGAATTGTAATTTAAACAACCAGACAGTTGGTCGATGTCGAGCTTTTTCAAATCGTATTCAAGTCACTTGAACACTGACGACCAAATCAGGGGTGAGCTGAATCAACTCACTTGAACGGTGTATTTAGGCCATGAGCGCTCTGTTTGTTTACAATCTTTACGATGCCATCCGTCCGCACTTGTATTGGTACAACCTAGCACTCGAATGGAGCTGTCTGTCAGTCTTCAACTTCATTCTCTCATTGCCAGTTACCTAACCGTGCGAACTAACCGGGTGCGCTGTGTCATCTAATGTTGCGAAATTCGGGCTAGTGAATATTCAAGTGCACTATTCGGAGTATTTTCCATCGAATTCTATTAACGAAAGTTGCTAAGTGTGCAGTCTAGCAAAATGTCCCGCGCTCAGGATGCAGTGGCCTTGTTGCGATCCCTGAAACTGGTGGCTGAAGCATCAACCAAAACGCATAGTGAATTTGCCCGTCACCTGTGGGCCAATTCGAGTGTTCGAGAACTGCTCGAGCAGCAGCTTCGGCAGGGGGAGGACACGGTGAAAAAAATCCTCCAGAATCCCAATCAGGAGCTGGAAAAGGCCGGGGGACTCCTAAAGGAAACCCTGGAACGGACGGCTGTGGTGGCGGAAGGATTAAAACAACTGACTGCCATGTCGATGCCAAAGGTGGGTCCCGCTGCCGGATCCGGACCGTTAGGTTTCGCTTCAGCCAGTGGAGGTAGCCAGGCACACCATCAACACGAGGCAAACCCGATGGGGAAAACTTCGGATATAGGTAGGTTTTGCGTTTGTTTTGTTAGTAGCTACGTGACCAAAAGTAGGGTAAACAAACTCGTATGCGAATTAAAAACATATAAAGTGCTTACCTAGGTGCCATGACCATGAGACGTGCTTGTTGGTGCAATTTTGGTGTTATGGTCTTCGTCGGAAATTTGGATAAAATTGCTTACATGTTTTCTTACCTTAGCTTCGAATACTACCCGTGTAGACAATCGTCCAAGCAAATTGTTGGAAATTTCTATGACTCGTAGACTCGCGTTTTTTTCCTCTGTTCGGGACCTAACACCACTGCGACCAGTAATTTGATCATGGATTCCTTAGCAACAACATTAAAGAATGACACCGATATTGACCATGCATCAGAACCCTTGTCTTAACCACTTCAAGCTAGGGAACAACGAATAGAAGATCAGGAATCACATAGGAGAAGACTAACTCAGTTTTTCTTTGTTTCAAGATCATCCTTGGTGGACAAAGCCGAGTCTTGTCACTATCAACAAGACATAAAGAATAACAAGGACTATGATGTGTTCCTTTGATTACTGAAAAATCTTGTTCCCCTAGTTTGAAGTAGTCAGGATTAGGAATCGGTGGTAGATCTTTCATTCCGTAACGTACCGTGAAAAGATGATCTACCCACGTTACGGGGTAGACTCGCGCTTAAAAATTGCCTACATGCCTTTGGGGATGATCGTAAACTTCGGAGACACTTTAGGGTAGGACGGTAAGGGGGCTTGGTAAGCGTCTACGGTTTCAAACAAATGTATGGACGATTGTGTACGTGGTGGAGGGGGATGGTCTACACACTCGATCTAGCTCGGTAAAATCTCCAACAGCCGATTACCTCGGCATTTCGGAATAAGTCCAATTGGTATCCTTATCTGTCGTTTCCAATGCAAATCGAGGTGAGATGAACTGTAGCTATGGGATGTGAGTTGGTCGTTTTCATTATGAACTTATGTGATGATTGATGAACTTGTCTGCATTCATGGAAAACCCGTGAGTAGTTATGTTGATCTTTATGTAGTTTTTTTTTATTACGAATGATCTTGAAGATTCCATGCTTCGGTAATGGAGTTTTCCTTTGTCCACTTGATCCATTTTTCGATGACTGCATCCTTGACAGAGTTGGCGATAATCCTTTCAATTCCTCCAATAGTTTATATGGTGCTTACATCCACATTGTCCCTTGGCCCGAGGTGGGATGGCGGCGTTGGCAGAGCTGATAGCGGATCACTTTTTTCAAGCCAGTCACTAAAAAGTCTCCTTTTTAAGGCTAAGTCACCGTTTCTTGTAATCAGTCACTATTTTCAACTATTTTAGCGTGAATTTATTTCAAGATTGATCATTTTTCTTATAGTGTTGTGTAGGATCTGATAGTCAAGTCGATAATTACATTTTGTTCTAATTTTCGAGCAATCCGAAGGTGTTGTGCTTCTATATAGCTTTTTGACGTTTAATCGTTTTCTCTATCTACAGGAGGTCTTAAAACATGACAACCAGTTTTAAAGAAACAGCTTTACAATCAAACCCCATTAAATGTTGAAATTTAACATATACTTTATTTTAGTAAGTCTAAGATCTCAAAATATTAAATGTCTTGAAGTTTCGTATTCCATGTACATTTTTTGCTGGTGCTGCATCGGTCCCGCTACATCTGGGGTGCATAACAGTCAAGTCGTCAGTCATATGAGGCAACCGTTGCATCCTGAAGCACCTCTCCATCTTATCGCGGCAGCATTTAGGTGCTTCCCCTTCACCAGCGATCGACAAAGTAGACACTCTACTTACATCGGCGGAACTTGTTACACTCGTGACAGAAGTCACCATGATCCAGTACACCTGCAGGACCCGAAAAAAAAACAGCTTCATGCTGCAGTATCCATCATCAATAAAAAGCCATCAAAATTGCCAATTGGAACGCTTGCTCGCTCAGGAGCAAGAGCATCGAGTATGTTGAATTCCTCAACGAACGAAACATCGATATCACCATCATCACCGAAACGCACCTGGAGCCCCATCACCATCGTTGCGGCATACTGCCCTAAACAAGTCAACATCAGAGATGGGTCGGCAGCAGCCCTGCGACGAGATATTGTCAAGCTAACACGACGGCGGGAAAACTTTATCATCGCTGGCAAGCTAAACGCCGAACATCAAGCTTGGGGCAACAGTCGGCGCAATCAAAAAGGCACCATCCTGAACAACGACCTGCAGGAAGTATCCAGACAGATAAGCAATACGCTGAACCTTGAAAGATCTACCAAAGACCTTACCAGACTCCGTAACACCATTCAAAGGCAATACCAATGCTCTGGTCTGCCAATTATCCAAATCAGGATGATGGACCTCAGAAATAACGACTTTGCTAGTAAGATCTGCTCTCTTCCAGATTGTGCTAAGCCGCTCGGGAATCTTACCAAAATTGTTTAAAATAATCCACTGATACCACTGAATCGTTCCGACAATTCAGTGGTTCATCTGATAACCCCTGTAGAAAAGGCTGCAGTAACACTTCATCAGCTCCCACAATCTCGGACAGAACAGCATAGGCCCATACGAGGCTGCGATTTCTGAAAACGCAGCAAACATCCATCAGGATCCCAACATCTTTCCTGATGAATCCAAAGCTCACGAACTGTTGGCCTGATTTGCAATCAGCTAAAGTTATACCAATCCAGAAACCTCAGAAGGATCCTTCCTCTCCTTCAAGTTACCGACGCATCAGCCTTTCTCTCATGGTTATCCAAGCTGTTCGAAAGGGCAGTTTTCAGCCGACTTCTAACGTCTGCCGAAGACCACAACACCTTACTCGAGGAGCAGTTTGGTTTTCGAATAGGATGATCGACCATCCACCATCCACCAACTGACCCGAGTAACAAACATTCTTAGACGGAACAAGGATGTTTCTAAAACATCTGCTATGGCATTGTTAGACGTTGAAAAAACGTTTGACAATGTCTGGCTTGGATGTCCTGTCTGAGTATTTCAACAATTGGAAGATCATTGCAATTCTATGAGGATTTTTTTTTGTAGAAATATTGTTTATTTAGTTTTTAATAATAAATAACACATTCAAAAGGATAAAAAATTAAATTATTCTTCTAGATTTAGAACAAACTCTAGCTCACCTACATCGATTCTACTATTAACATTGACATTAATAAAATTGATGTATTTTATGAAAATTTTAAGTAAATTGATTCTTGTCTCTGTTGCAATTGTACCCAGGATCGGGCGTAGAAGGTCTTCCAAAGTAGGCCTTTGCCACCCACCGAGAGTCATCGTCATCCTTCGTTGCACGTACGCCCATGCCGCGGTTACTCGGGGGCAAACACTGAACTTCATTCCTTTATTTAACGTCGGTCTCTGTTCCGAAATCTAGTACCAATCACCGACGGACATCGATTGCCATCCATTGCCGACAATCTAATGTGCAGGAAGGCAGGTTCCACACTTGCGTAGAATATCGCACCCATTCACCACACATTTGCTGGGACCAACGGCTTTACATTTCTTCCGAAGGAAGACGTGACCAGAGATTTTTATGCATCAGAAAAATCCCACCGACCTCGGCTGGGATTGAACCCAGACAACATTGGGTTGTTAGAAAGCAGTCACGCTTACCACTACACCACCGCCGCCGGCTACTCACTGAACTTGTGTTGCAAAGATTCGATGACCATCATGCAGTGCTGACAATGCGGGTCGTTTGCACGGCCGATGGTGTTCATCAGTCTGCGGTGCTCCGTTTTTTCGTTGTTAACTAACAAGTAGAGATCGCTGCGCTGGCTCGATGACAGTCTTCTTGATGAAATGTTTGCCCATATCTTCTTCCCTTTCAGGCCTGGCTGATTCCGTTCCTCTTTTGGTATCTCGGTTTGCTCCAGATAGAAGCGGTGATTTTGATCGCTGGTGGGGTTTTGTTGGATGTGGTGGGGATACAAGGAAAATTGCTGAGAGAGGAGTTTTAGGCAGGGGGAGGAATATTTTGGGCGAGAAGGGACTGATAATGGGGAAGGGAATCGATCTCTTGAAGATGGCGATTGACGAGAAGCGCTTTGCACTTGATCGCTGGCAATTGCAGTTTTAGTCCTCCATGCTTTTTACTGCGCGCCAGCTGCTGTATTGGAAACTCCCCATTGTCGCTGTCAGCAAATATTATAAATTAACAATATGGTTCACTCTTCTATTATCCCCAAGACACGATTTTTCCCGACACTAGCGGCTCTAGTGACGCGAAAGGTGACTAATACACTGTAAATTGAGCGTAACAAGGCTATCAAAAACAACTCACTGTTGAATAAAATTTAACCACACGGTAAGAAAAAAATAGTCAAAATTAAGTTTATATCTCAAGTGCCGCCGGGATTTTCGGAGGTACAAAATCTCTGATCACGAAGGGTGGGTGTGGATGCTGCTTCTCGGGCGTCGGTAGCATTGGTATTCAGTACGGAAAACAAATCAAGGAAAAAAGTTTATTTCACCCAACTAGGTACTATGTGGGAAGCCAAAAGTAAGTAAAGTCCCATGTACTCAATTAATCATGTTTTGTTGTTTTGACATCATCCACATACAGAGGGCCAGTCACTTTCGAATATATGGGAATGGTAGGAAACCATTAGGAAATGCATGAACATTTTCATTTTTTATTCATTATCGTCTTTATGAGCAGTTTGGCAGTTGTCACAAATGACATCAAGATGCCTAGCCGGAGTCAATTTTGTTCTGAATAGTTTTCAATCCGACAAGTAGGCTTACTCAGATTGGGCTTTTCCGCTTTTCGCGCTGCCGTTCCGCTTCCACTGTAATAGCGTAATAAATAATAAAGCCAAATGAAACGATGAAAAATGGAAAGCAGAATCAAAACAAAATCGCAAATAAGGCTACCAGAAACTCAAATTTCTAATGGTCATAGGGTTACAAGACGTTCAAAATAAAAATAAACCCTGTTAATATGCACGAACTGTCATCCAGATTAACGGGGGTCCACAGTATTGTATACGGTAAGAAAAAAGGACCCAACGGCCAGTTCGTTTTTACCTACTTTTGACTTTTTGTCTCCTTTTCTCCTTCTAATGTTGTCAAAAATAGAGGAGCAAAACCACCCAACAAGGGTAGTAAACGTTGAGTATAATCATATTTACCTACTGTTGGGTACAACTAACTTGCTTTTGTGTTGAAAGCGAGTGGAAAATTCCATACGAACTGCACACAAGAAAGTGAAAATTACTTTGATCCGCTTTACCTACTTTTGGGTTCCTGCACTACACGGTAACCGCAAAGTACCCAATAATGACTACAAAGTAAGCATTTTCGAGGGAGACTGGGACTACCCATTAAATGAGTAAAAATATTACCCATTTATGAGTATTTGTTATTCAAAAATGATTACTTACTACTTGTTTTTGTAGTTGCAATTACTCATAAATGGGTAAAATTTTACTCATTTAATGGGTAGTCCCAGTTTCCCTCGAAAATGCTTACTTTGTAGTCATTATTGGGTATTTTGCGGTTACCGTGTATAGTGCCGAGATGAGTGAAAAGAACCTAATTTTGGGTACTTTTTTTTAGCCGTGTAAGATATTAGAACACCGCAAAAATTTCCCTTTTATACCTGAACCATTCTAAACATGCGATTATAACCAATTCCTCAGAATTTGGGTACATTTTACTCATCGTAATAAAACTGATTTACTCAGATTCTGTCAACTCATTACTGCACATAAGAATGGGTACCGTCTACCCAGTCTCAGAGTAGGATCAGAATAGTGTGTAGAAGAAGTGAATTCTACGCAATTTAGAGTTGTTTACATGGACCGCGTACCGCTAATATCTGTTAGTTTCTCTGTTAGCTAAACATTTAAACTATCTGGATCGTTTTGGTTAATGATTTTTTTTTACGCTATGTGTCGATCATTTTGCGCTGTTTCTGGATGTTCCAGCACGAAAGAAGGCCCTTCTAGGATTTCTTTCTTCCGGATTAATGCTTCAAACAGGTAAACAGATTTGGAAATATTGTAAATTTCAGCTAAGCCATACCAAAATTTACAAAATTTTAGGGAAGTGGATGCCTGGACAAACTTCTGTCACAACCCGTCACTCAACAAGAGCAGTCTAATTTGTTCTTTGCATTTTCACGATTCCGACTTCTACAATCCGAACAACAAAACTCAAGGGTTAGTACGCATACAATCAAAAATTAATGACGAATAGTGAATCTTTATAAACAATCATTTTTAGTTTGTTTCTACACGCTCGTCCGTCTCTATTTCCGGGAATCAGTGATACCGATGATCAACTGCCAGATGCCGAAGCGGCACCAATGGAGGAGGAAATTCATTTGTTAACTTCAAGTGACATCTGTGTTGCTGGTGAAGTAGAAGTGGGTTCAATTTCCGATGAAAATGTTATTCCGTATATCCCGTATACCTTGAACCATACCTCCATGAATCTTGGCATTGAAAATGACCACCATTATTGCGCAAATGTAGAAAATATAATTCAATGCATTGACCGATTAGTAATCGTCGAAGAAGAGAATCGGGAACTTAAAAAGAAGCTTCGAATGAAGCAGAATCAAACTTGGGCTTTGAAAGCAAACATTAGAGCTCTTCAAGAAGAATCTAAGAAACTTAAATCGGGCTTACTGTTGCGATCATCAAACCTCGCAGATTCCATGCTTATGGAGCTACAAAAGAATAAAAACAGGAAAACCCGTGGCGCAAGGTTTTCAGATAAGATGCGCAACATGTCTATCATACTACATTATTGTTCCAGCAAGGCCTATCGGCAGATGCGAAAAAAATCACATTGCCCTCTGTTAAAAACAATAAAACGATGGCTATCCAGGTTGAACATCAAAGAAGGATTTTCGTCGAGCTGTAAAATCCTTAAATTCAAAGTAGCTGGTCTGCCAGAGGACGAGAAACTGGTCACTGTATTTATCGACGAGATGAGCGTTTCACAACGTCTAACATATGTTGCAAATTCTGATCCCGATTATTTCATGGGATTTCCCACGAAAGTTGGGAAAGAAACTGTGAATATGAACCAAAGAGCCATTACCATTATGGTGAAATCCATCAAATCAGGATTTAAGCAGGCCATTGGTTATTTCTTCAATACCAGTTCATTGAAATCAGAGCGGTTGCAGAATATCGTCAACGAAGGTTTGAAGCTGCTAACTGAGACAGGACTTGTTCTCAAATTATTAGTTTGTGACCGGAATTCGACAAACCGTTCCCTTTTCAAGCTTTACGGAGTCAGCATAGAACGACCATGGTTTCATTTTCATAAAAAGATAATCTATTGTGCATTCGACGCACCTCATTTGGCCAAATCGTCCCGCAATAATTTGCTGAAACATAACGCAGTATTTGAAGACAAAGTATGCAGCTTCCAACACATAGTAGATTTATTCAACGAGGACATAAAATGCTTCCCACGAATGGTTCCACGATTAACTGTAAATCCCGTGCAGCTGGCTCCATATGCTGAGATGAACGTCAGCTTAGCAACTCAGACACTAAGTGCATCTGTGAGCGCTGGTTTGAAGGCATATGTCAGCTTAAAAAAACTATCAAAAGCCTGTTTGAATACGGCGGCATACACTGAATGTGAAAATCGAAATCATTTTAGTTTTTTGTTTTTGAGCTTTTTTTAAACTCAAGTGTTTTTGAATGTTTTTTTCTTACCGTGTTTGTTAATCTAGTACCCAAAATTGGGTTAACGATTATTAGCGTGTTGAAAGTTTTCTTCCTGTCAGTTGCCAATGTGGTATGTAAAGAGAGATGGCAGACATAATCTGCATTTTCTTTTATTTGTTTGGATTACCTCTAAGCTTAATGTACATTCAAACTTTAGCAGACATCACGTTATTTAGGCATTTTTGATATCATATTATATTACGTTATTACGTTATTAATATCAACTATAGTCTGAACGTAGTATAATGTCATGACGTCAGGGTAGGCGTGTAACATGCATGAGAAAGCTAATACTGTTTGCCACACCTTTTATTTGACTAAACGTATGAATTGATTACACGCTTAAATAATAAGGCCACGAATGTTTTTAGTCACCTTTCTCACCGGGAGAGGGTATTACTTATGCGTCTTTTCAGAAATATATGGGAATTCTGGAAGTGAACCATATTGTTAATTTATAATATTTGCTGTCAGCTTTGCCGTGTGGATACATTGCGGTGGTATTATGGAAGAGAGGTACCACACCTTCGCTGTGATGAAGGTGTTAAGTAATATTACCTTTTGCTGCAGGGTTAGGGAGCGCATGTTATGCATCCATATAAGCTGCCGAATTTTGTTTGTTAGCGTATCCCAGTTTAGCTTCACCATCAGCCGCACTGAGTTTACAAAAATAACACCCAGAACCTCCACCTTCTCTGTATTCTGTAGTCCTGTGGATCCCCATTGATGAATCCGACATCGATTGCCACTGTTTTATTGCGATTTAGTTTTTCCCCGGCAACGACTTCAAAGCAGTCGAAGAGCTGAAAGATCCGTTCAATTGTTTGCGTTGATGTTGCTATCACCGTGATGTCGTCAGCGTACGCAACGCAAAGATCACCGCCACACACACGCTCCACCCGTGTGAGGAGGGGATGGAGGTAGAGCACAAAGAGCAGCATCGACATCGGATCTCCCTGACGTACGGATCGTTCTATTTATGCGGAACGACTGTGAAAGGTGCCCATTCACTAAAGCGAACCCCACACGGTAAGAAATATTGTCAATACTTACAAGTATTGACAATAATATTGATGATGTGAATACAGAAATATTGTCAATACCGATGTATTGACGTCAATATAAAATGTATTGACAATACGATTATTGTCAATAAAAGCAATCGTGTACGGTCCACATAACAGTCGTGATGAAGAGGTATCGGCCACTCGAGAGAGCCAGCCGACGAAATCATGATTGATACCCAGAGAGAGAAGGGTTCGATGAAGAAACTCATGAGAGACCCGATCAAATGCGTGATCTAGGTCCGAGAT
The DNA here is from genome assembly GCF_037179485.1 of Ochlerotatus camptorhynchus. Classification (NCBI taxonomy): domain Eukaryota; kingdom Metazoa; phylum Arthropoda; class Insecta; order Diptera; family Culicidae; genus Ochlerotatus; species Ochlerotatus camptorhynchus. Next base: position 589,750 of record NW_027040499.1, on the reverse strand, counting down.
GGGAAATGACAGGTGGGCAGGAACTCACGGTCTCCCAGTGTTGGTGAGTTCACGAAAAGTTCACTATTTTGCCATACAGAAATTCAAAACAAAATTTTTAATCTGCGGATTTGGACAGTTTTTGACCTGTTTCATACGACTGGAAGGTGTATGCTGGTCACAAATGCCGTGCCAAACTGATTTCCTACGCAATTAATCAATCTATTATGTGAATTTTGCTAATAAACACGAGGAGCATTTCTTATAGCAAAACTTGCCATAACAAAATGGGCGGTTCATTTTAGTAAACAAACTAACACTTCTTCCGACTGTGTCACCTCTCTTACTCGCCTAGTATCGTCATAGTCTCATTTATTACGAAGTACAGCTCCCGATAGATGACGTCGAATGTTCGTTGGTAGAACTCTACCGCCAGGCCATCGGTACCAGGCGATTTTCGTTTCTGCGATGTTCGGATGGCATTTTTCAAATCGTCAATAGTGATCTCTGCCATTAGAGCATCGTTGGTTTCGTCGTTCTCGGGTACGACTCTCTCGTTTATAAACGTTTCTTCCCCAACCTGCCTTGCCTCTCCAGCCGCATACAGGTCCCTGAAGTATCGGAACATGTGTTGTTCGATCTCCAGGGAGCCTTGTATTTGTTCTCCTCGCTCGTTCTGCAGTTCTGTTTTTTTCCTTCGTCTGTCGCCCAGCTGGAAGGTAGATAAGCTCTCGCCCGCAACGAACGTCTCGTTGAGACGGATGAAATTTTGTGCAAAACGACGGCTGCAACATCAGCATAGCATTGGTGTTCAGCGTAATAGATTCGAAGCCAACACCATGCCATCCAGCTGGGGAAATTCCTCCGTTGGAGGGTCCAAAACTGCCACCGAATTTGAAATCGTCAATATTTGCGGCAGTCAAAAGGTGAGGGCGGAGGGACCAAAAACCACGTCCTTGTTCGCGGCCGAGGTCGGGAAGGCAAATTCGTGCTGTTAGAGCCTTGTAGTCTGAAAATGAACATACGTGCGTGGCAGCGCTTCGCAGATGCTCGCATAGCCCAGCACTGACATACATACGGTCGAGCCTGGATGCCGCATTGTGAGTGACGTTCGTGGGTGCGGGGGTTGTGGGCTACAGTTTTAACCATAATATGTCGTGTAGCTGCAGCTGCCGTACGGTCGCCTGGAGAGCTGGACTTGAGTTGGCACTCGTAGAGTAACTCGGACGTAGCACGCAGTTGAAATCACCGGCAAGGATGACGTGTTGCGTGTTGAAGCGAAGGTAGTAAGCGATCATGCCGTTGAATGGTGCGTAGACGTTGCAGAGAGTCGTATTTTGCACCCTCAAAGCAATGAGGCGGCCATCCAGGCTTTTCTCGACATGCGAGAATTGTATGTGGTCTTTTAGCGCGGTTGCCGTTCCCCGCCTCGCGTGATCCACATTACAGGAATTACAGAAGCCAGGGAGAGAGAACTGCTCATTCTCCACCTCCTGAAGGAAAACGATGTCCAGCGGCAGCGTTCGTACGAAAGACCGAAGTGCGTCGATTTTCGTTGCGTTCGTGATGTTGTTGATGTTGATAGTTGCGAGGTTATAACTGGAGAACTCAGCCATTAGGACGGTCGGTTCTCCACTCGAGGCTTCTTGCCTGATGGACGAGTGCGAAGATGCCTTTTGGAGCTTGATGAGCCTACAGATGAATCTGTCTCGTTTCCATCGGACTTACCACAAGCAGTTTTGCGATCCACTCCGTCACTAGCAGGGGGCTGTTGACTTGTAGAGGGGATCAACGGCCCGCTATCCGATGGGTGAAGCGAAGCCGAGGTAGAGGCTAACGTAGGAAAATTTTCATCAGTGACGACCGGTGGTGGTTTTCGTTGGGGAATTTTTTTTTTCGGCGGCTGCATACTTGCCAAGTTTTTGTTGATTTGGTTGGCACCAGGAATGACGAAGTTTAATATTGTGTTCGTTGGATTCGCATGCGGATGCGGTTTGCTTCGTTGTTTGTGAAGCTTTAGGTGATGGACTCATCTGCTTTGCGGCATCGGCATACGTCTTCTGCACGAGCAGTTTTTCATTCCGCCCGCGAAGTCGTTTGGACGTGGAGCGACACGGAACGGCTCAGCGATGAGCAGAGAGAAAAAGAAAAAAAAACACAGTTGGCACTGGTAACTGCTTGTGTTCGACTTCCACAGAACGTTAACAAAAGTTCAGCTCGGAAGTTGAGCGCTCACTAAGATCTCAAAACCATAAAAATCACTACTTAGGACCATTCATAAATGACGTAGCATATAGCCCTATCTTCCCCTTTAAATGCTACGTAATTTATACATGTTCTATTACTGTCTAACATTCCGACATTGTGATGCCCTGCCACGGTATCGCTACTGAGATCATATTATATATTTTTCTATGGTTGCCCTCTTGACGATAATAGGTAAGGTAATGCCGAAGCCGTGGTTTACCCTAGTTTTTGATCACCTGTTGCATCATGTTTCATCACAATTTTAAGTATCCACTTACGATTCACCTTCCCCACTTTCAGGTAATTTAGACATCTCTCAAATCACGCTCAAGGAGCTGGAAGCAATCCTCTCGGAGCATAACAGAAACCGCCAGGTCAAACTATCACTCGATGGAGCTAAACGCAAGCAACCCGCGGAACCGAAAAGAGTTCAGGATCTAGCAGATCCACCTTCGACTCCCCCACCGAAATCTCCCGAACTCAAACCGTCTCAAACCGCAACGAGAGACGAACAGCAAGTCGCAAAAATGTTAAACTTCGTTTCATCTTACAAACCAACCGCTTCGAGCTTGCCGAGCCAATCTCCGCCCCCATCCCAAGCGCCCATAGAGCTACCTCAGCTGAGCACGGTTGCCAAACAGCGAAAAGTTCCGTCATCCCGAGTGGCGCGTCTCGCCTCCTTCGGGGGTCTCTTCGCTGGCTTAGGACTCGGCACGGTGAGCGAACTTACCAAGGGTGCACTCGGACTGGGTGGCACTACGGACCCTAAGGAAGCCCTGTTCAGTCCGAACAACGCCGAACGGATCGTGGACACACTGTGCAAAGTTCGCGGAGCAGCACTCAAGCTTGGTCAGATTCTCAGTATTCAGGACTCGAACGTGGTTTCACCGCAACTGGTGAATGCATTCGAGCGGGTTCGACAGGCAGCAGATTACATGCCGGATTGGCAGGTGGAGAAGCAGTTGGTCGGCGAGCTGGGAGAGGACTGGAGAAAGAAGCTTGCCAGCTTTGATCAGAAACCGTTTGCGGCGGCTTCTATTGGCCAGGTGCACCGAGGAATACTGCATGATGGGACGGAAGTCGCCATCAAGATTCAATACCCAGGAGTGGCTAGGAGTATCGAAAGCGATATCGACAATCTAGTCTCGATGCTGAAGGTGTGGGATGTCTTTCCGGCGGGGATTTTCGTCGATAATGTTGTGGCTGTGGCCAAGCGCGAACTGACGTGGGAGGTGGATTATATAAGGGAGGCAGAATATACGGAACGGTTCGGAGAGATGATCCAGCATATGCCGGAGTTTCGGGTGCCCAAGGTGATAAAGAGTCTAACTTCGCAAAACGTACTGACGACCGAGCTGGTCCCGGGGGTTCCCATGGATAAGTGCTTCAATATGAGGTGAGGTTACAATCGATGAAACGGATTTTGCTTCAATCATTTAGTTCCATTCATTTCTAGCCAAGAACATCGAAACCATATCGCACGATGCGTGATGAATCTGTGTCTGAATGAACTGTTCACCTTCCGCTGCATGCAAACGGATCCGAACTGGTCGAACTTCCTGTACGATGCCGACACAAAGAAAATAATGCTGATTGATTTCGGAGCCACGCGTTTCTACCCGAAACCGTTTATGGACGATTACATGTTGGTAGGTTCTCTAGTTGATCGATTGGGAATTCTTCCAACTAAGAAACCTTTACGATTTCAGGTAATTGAAGCCGCCACCAGAAACGACCGGCAACGGATCCTGGAACTGTCCCGCAAGATGGGATTCCTCACCGGATATGAAACTCCAACCATGGAAAATGCTCACATCGATGCCGTCCTAATTCTGGGAGAAGTGTTCAGCGTTGAAGGCGAGTTCGAGTTTGGAAGGCAAAGCACAACGAAGAAGATTGCTTCCCTGGTTCCGGTAATGGTTGCGCACCGGTTGTGCCCACCACCGGAGGAAATATACTCCCTGCACCGAAAGCTGTCCGGTGTCTTCCTACTGTGTGCTAGGCTGAATGCCAAAGTCGACTGTAAACCATTGTTCCAAGAAGTGCATCAGAACTATACATTTGGATAAGCTTGTAAATAAAGAGGTTTTTTTTTTATTGGTTTAACCTAAGTTTATACAGCTAGCAATCAATCCTTTAACAATGCTTGTTTGTCAACCGTAAAACATTATATTGCAATAATCACAGAGCCAGGATGTCCGCGTTTCCGTCCGTCAGCATCAAACTCAACGTTACATTTTGACTCCTCTCTTTTCCAGTCCCGTCTCGACGCATTTTTTAATATCCACCGAAAGCTGACAACGATCTTCGTTCTCGACGGTGGAACACTCTTCTCCAACCTCCTCGGCAATTTTCATCTTTTCATCGTCCTCCTTGAACATCATTCCACACAATTCCAAAAATCCTTCCTTGTTGAATTTCTTCCCATCGGAAATGTTAAACTGTTGCTGACAGCACGAGAGAAAACACTTTTGCACTTTCGTTTCCGGTGTCTTATCCTCGAGCATGGCTTCCACATCGTCCTCAGATGCTCCCTCTTGTTTCATACACTCCTCGGTCATACTACGCAGCATCTGCTTGGCTAGTTCTTTCTTTTCGTCGTCCGAATCATCCGCCTGACGAATAGCAGAACGAACTACCTCAGACAAATACTGATTATAGTTCAAATTTTAAACGTAATTCACCTTAGCGCATGCCACGACAACTAGAGCCACCATAACGATTCTGCAGTATGTGGCTCCCATCTTAAGGAAGCCTCCGGGCGATTAAAATGGTATGAAAACGAGAACTGCCCGTTGGTTGTGCTCAATTCGTAAATTTATACCTTAAATGGTAATTTGCAGCCTTCAATATCTATATCAGTTGCATGACTACACGCCGTTCCACGGTGGCTCGATCGAATCGCGGTGATGGCTTTCTCGCAGAATGAACATCCTGTTTCCGGATGAAGCTCTGTGTATCATGCCCTCATTACATAGAATGATCATATCGTAATGAGACAAATGCAATATTGACTTGTTAAATAAAACTCGTTGATTCGCTGGCTTGGTACACAGTGCAGTATCATATATTCGACTGCCTATGAACTTTTCAGCTCCGTATTCAAAGTGTCGTTATAAAATATATCTTAAATTCAGATTCTTGGTGGAAAACCTTTGTCATTTGTCAATATGATAATTTGTACGTACAACTTTGTGAGGTCCTAACAAATGGTTAATTGGTTTAATGTGGAATTTCTTATGATCCTGGCCATCAAGATCGTAACTGTCTTTGGAAGGGGGTTATTCAGCAGATCAAAGCCTTTTGGCTGGTGGACGGTGTTATGTCTAGTTTGACCAAATACGCGCCCCCTGTGGAATTAACGATTTTCACTACCTACTTAGGGTAGATGGGGCAGTTTTGGCCCTAGATCCAGTATTTGAATCTAGTGAGAATTATAACGAATTGTAAGAAAACCTGCATGAATTGGGCTTTGGAATACTGTAAATTTCAATATAGCAACGTGTGTTAAGTGAGTATACAAAATTTCAGTACACTGATAAAATTTCAAAGATTATTTTTATGTGTCCCACACATGAATTTTTGCAATGTGATCAACAAATGATATCTATGTATCGGACACATACTTAATATGTGTATACATAAAAGCCATGTGTAACCACACATACTATTCATTTGACTCATAAATTTCATGTGTGCCTCTGGGTGGATTATGTTTATGTGTGATCACATGAAAATCATGTGGAATTTCACATGGAAATTCGTCAATAAAAATGTGTGGAATTTTATTAGTGTACACAATTCTTCAGTTTAGCGGCTTGAAATTGATTTTCAAATAGTGCTTCCCTAAGATGGTCGGTTTCTTAGCCGTACGGCTAACCGTTGAGCACACGTGTTTATTTCAGTTACCGTGGGGACATAATTTGTGATTAGTCCCGGTCCTTTTCAAATTGTATCATTATTTATGTACGGTCCTTATATTTGGAATGACGTTTCACATTCATCTAGTGATGGCCGATTTTCATTCGAATAATCGATTAATCGATTAACGAATCGAAAAGTAAAATATTTGTAATCGGTTATATCATGCCGACATAAGCATTAACTTCTCCAGAGGATCATCACCCATCGTTTCAAACATGTGCTACACTCTCATTGTAGGAAAAATGACAGCACAGCGAACAAAAAATAATCGATTAGTTGTTTATCGAGTAATTAAAAAATGGGACATCTCTGATTTTGGTGTGATTGTTTTGATAAATAAGAAGCGCAAAATTTCATTTCTACCGAGGGGGCAGAAAATCCTCAAAATTACCTTTCATTCGGGAGGTATTCATTGGATGAAAGGGACCGTGAAAGAGGACACTAAAATAGAAAGTTTTTCTACCGACAGTTTCATCTTAGTATTTTTCTTTGGTACGGCTAATAATCGGAAATTTTGATTCACAATACTGTCATCAAAATATTGATGTTCTTTATGCTCAAGTATAATGAGAATTAATACGATTTTCCGCATAATCTCAAGACTTTATAGTGCGGCCAAAAACTTGTAATCATAGTGTGCGCTAAATGCAGTTTTGAGTGTGAGGATTTTGACAGTGCGGGTTTGTCATTTTCAACCCAAGGGGTTGGTCACTCTACACAGTGTGCCAAAATCAAACTTGGGCGCACCCGGGTGCAGTCATTGGCGTTGTTTGGCACCCATGGTTACAATTTTTATGATCTTTAAAGCTACTGGCAACACTGACCTTTTTCTGCGCCTGCGCAGTGTGCATATGTCAAAATTTGTTATTGATGTTGCCACTCCTAAGTCAAATTAGTTTCAAAACAACCGTGAATCTCCACCAAGTCTCGCCATGGATTCTCAAAACCGTTACACACGTGACGGCAGTCGCATCCACATTTTTTCCCAGACGAAGAACAGCTAACAGCAGTATCTTGACCTGACCGAGGTTTCCGGCCATGGCTACACGAACTAGCGATGCAGCTCCCACGGCTGCGGCTGCTTCCAATGCTGCTGCTGGGCCGTCTTTTTTTTTTTTTTACGAATTTTAGAGCAGACGGACCAGCAGAAGGAACAGCAGCAGCAGCATTGGAAGCAGCCGCAACCGTGGGAGCTGCATCGCTACCCAACAAACAATTTTAGCTGCAGACTAGCTTATACAGGCAAAAATTAGCTGTATAAGCCAATTTTCGGCTGTATAAGCTAATCTGCAGCTAAAATTGTTAGTTGGGTAATTCGTGTAGCCGTGGCCGACGTTGGAAAACTATACCATCCGACCATTCGAACTGTTCGAATACGACCATGGCGGTGGCTGCTTCACCAACCATTCCATCGTCCTTCATATAATGTTGGAGGCAGTGATGGCATAATCCTCACTCAAATGATTTTGTTTCGCTCTCAACCCAAGTAACAATTTCCAGTTGAAGAAACGCTTTCGTTTTGATTTTGTTCAGCTGCATGTTGAATAATAATTGCACAATGTGTTAACCACAACTTTTATAAAACCCTTGTTTACACTGGTTTGGAGAACCTATACAACTGCAACACAAAGGTGTTGTCTAACGTATTCAGTAAAACGTTTATCCAAAATCAATTTCTTGTTGAAGAAACGCTTCCATTGTGATTTTATTCAACTGCATGCTGAATAATAACTGTACAATTTGTTTATTACAACTTCTGTAAAACTCTTGTTTACACTGGTTTGGAGAACCTGTTCAACTACAGCATTATATGTATACGCGGTATAGGAGTAGAAGCAACTTTTATACAACGGTTATAGATACATATTAAACTCAAGCTTTATTATTTTGGTGAAAGCTCTTATACAACGTTTGTAGACACTTCTTGACAGCTGCTTTGAAATTTAGTAGAGAGTAAACCTGAGAGGCGTTTGTTGCACTCTTTTATGACTCCTAAATAATCATTGTACAGCCAGCGGTGAAAAGCGTTTATAGCACTTTTCAATGACTCCTTAACAACCGGATAGAAGCAACTTTTATGCAACGTTTATACAGTGACCGGCATAAAAAAAGATCCACCGGCTCACTTGTTAGATAAATCGGTTTTCTTTCCCAAGCACTTTTTAAAAGCTATATTATTGCACGTTTTAAGCTTGTTCTAGTACCACTTGTTATAGTACGTGCAAGAGTTTCAATATACGAATCAGTTCAGGTCAACCACTAACGAAATTCAAACGCACCCCTTGTTTACGGTATGACATAAAAAAAGATCCACCTGTAGAAAAAAAATTTGCCGTGTAAATTCCGTTGACATACCCCTCACAATTCCTAATGTTGACATTTGTTTATTTACATTCATCGCAAATCTCTGCTGCAGCGCTGAGAAGTAAACGTATTGTGCGAAAGTAACGAGTTTTTGAAAGTTCAAATATGGGTGGAAAGAAAATCTTGTATCTAATTCGGAATCTAATCGTTCGTGAATTTGAGAAAAACGAATCTCAGCGCAAAATTGCCGAAAAATACTCTGTGAGTCGCGGTGCGGTTCAAAAGATAATTTTGAAGCACCAACGGGTTGGAAGCGTTGCAGATCGATCTGGACGAGGACTTAAACGTAAATCTGATCACCGAGAGGACTCCAGAATCATCCGGGAAATCAAAAAGGATCCGTTTGTTACCATCCGCGGAGTGAAAGAAAAGTTGAACCTAACAATATCCGAACGAACAATTCGACGCCGCATTGCTGAGCACGGCTTAAAGAGTTATTTTGCTCGGAAGCGGCCGTTCATCAGCAAGGTCAATAAGGAAAAGCGTCTGAGGTTTGCAAGAACCCACATCAATAAGCCCCTGGAATTCTGGAAACGTGTTATCTGGTCAGATGAATCGAAGTTTGAGCTTTTTAACAAAAAACGACGTTTGCGAGTATGGCGGAAAAGCGATGAAGGGCTCCAGGACAAACATCTTCAAGCAACCATGAAGCACGGTGGAGGAAATATTATGGTCTGGGGTTGTTTCTCATGGTTTGGTGTGGGAAATCTGGTCCTGATCAATGGGATCATGACAGCGGAAGGCTATATTGACATTCTTAACGAAAATTTGGAAGAGTCTTTGCTAAAAATGGAATTGGAAGACAACTACATCTTCCAGCAGGATAACGATCCCAAGCACACGGCAAAGAAAACGCTCGCATTCTTTCGAGCCTGTCGCATCAAACCCTTGGAATGGCCACCCCAGAGCCCTGACTTGAACCCAATCGAGAATCTCTGGGCAATTCTCGATAACAGAGTGGAAAAGACCGGCGTAACCAACAAGCAGACATATTTTGCTGCCCTGGAGAAGGCCTGGAATGAACTGGATCCACAGCACCTCAGAAACCTGGTCGAAAGCATGCCGAAACGACTGAAGTCCATTATCGAAGCGAAGGGAGGTCATATTAACTACTGACCAGCTGATCATAATCGATTTTGTATGATTATAACACATGAAACATAAAATGGATCTTTTTTTATGTCATACCTCAAAAAGTCATGCGAATTGAATTTGTTGTTTATTTTAAGTTTTGGAATAAAAATTACCAATATCGTTGAGTCAAAATAAACTTTTGTTATTTAGTTATCTGAGACATAAATCATATTAATTGACTTTTTGAAAAATAAATGAGTTTTACATGCATTTTTACATTCGACATCGGTGGATCTTTTTTTATGCCGGTCACTGTAGATACATATTTAAAGTCAAGCTTTATTGTTTTGGTGAAAGCTCTTATACAACGTTTGTAGACACTTCCTGACAGCTGCTTTGAAATTTAGTAGAGAGGAAACCTGAGAGGCGTTTGTTACATTTTTTTATGACTCCTAAATATTAATTGAACAGCAAGCGGTGAAAAGCGTTTATAGCACTTTTTAATGACTCCTTAATAACCGTTGTGTAAGTACTCACAATATTCACAGATTAAAATTAGTTTAACAATTGTCGTGGTACGCCAAAATAATTGCTTGTACAGTTTTTATTAATTTAATTTATTTGTGCACATTGAAAAAATATGTAATTATGCCATAATTCACATTCTGTGATCATGGAGGAAGTAGTAACAAGCATCTGTTTAATCTTTGATTGATATTCTTTCAATTAATCTCTCTAATCATTAATTGAGAGAATTTATCTAGAAATGTTATCGTTGATTATATGATATATGTCTTAAATTAATGTTTGCATTTATTAATAACACCTATATATAATTTACCTCTACTCCACCAAAGGTTTCTCGAAGCAAGATTCGAACTCATGATCCCGGATTGCCAGCCGCTTCTGTTTCCATCTGCTCTATTCTTGAATACATATTTTGATCATATGAGAGAAGTATATCAAGCTCATCTTGAGTAACTTCTCTTGCAGTCGAATAATCATTGCCTTATGATTATATAAACATGCCTATCACTTGTGCTATTTTTAGCAACAAAATTGTGGTTGGTCGAACGTAAACAATCATTTAAGAGTGCTCCAAGCAGTTTTTGAAGCTTTTAACCAAATGGCAATACAACTACATTCTTGTACAACTCTGGAAGCTATTATTCAACGTTTGATCAACTCAGGTGTTGTATAAGAGCTCCCAATGGTTTGTTTTGATGCGTTTATTCCACATCCTATATGGCTCCTGTCAAACAGTTTAACCGAACGTAAACAATCATTTAAGAGTGCTCCAAGCAGTTTTTGAAGCTTTTAACCAAATGGTAATACAACTACATTCTTGTACAACTCTGGAAGCTATTATTCAACGTTTGATCAACTCAGGTGTTGTATAAGAGCTCCCAATGGTTTGTTTTGATGCGTTTATTTCACGTTCTATATAGCTCTTGTCAATCAGTTTAACTAAGGTGCTATAAAAGTTATCGTAGGTCTTATAAAGCATATAGGTAAACCGAATGTAAACAATCATTTAAGAGTGCTCCAAGCAGTTTTTGAAGCTTTTAACCAAATGGTAATACAACTACATTCTTGTACAACTCTGGAAGCTATTATTCAACGTTTGATCAACTCAGGTGATGTATAAGAGCTCCCAATGGTTTGTTTTGATGCGTTTATTTCACGTTCTATATAGCTCTTGTCAATCAGTTTAACTAAGGTGCTATAAAAGTTATCGTAGGTCTTATAAAGCATATAGGTAAACCGAACGTAAACAATCATTTAAGAGTGCTCCAAGCAGCTTTTGAAGCGTTTAACCAAAAAGGCAATACAACTACATTCTTGTACAACTCTGGAAGCTATTATTCAACGTTTGATCAACTCAGGTGTTGTATAAGAGCTCCCAATGGTTTGTTTTGATGCGTTTATTCCACATCCTATATGGCTCCTGTCAAACAGTTTAACCGAACGTAAACAATCATTTAAGAGTGCTCCAAGCAGTTTTTGAAGCTTTTAACCAAATGGTAATACAACTACATTCTTGTACAACTCTGGAAGCTATTATTCAACGTTTGATCAACTCAGGTGTTGTATAAGAGCTCCCAATGGTTTGTTTTGATGCGTTTATTTCACGTTCTATATAGCTCTTGTCAATCAGTTTAACTAAGGTGCTATAAAAGTTATCGTAGGTCTTATAAAGCATATAGGTAAACCGAATGTAAACAATCATTTAAGAGTGCTCCAAGCAGTTTTTGAAGCTTTTAACCAAATGGTAATACAACTACATTCTTGTACAACTCTGGAAGCTATTATTCAACGTTTGATCAACTCAGGTGATGTATAAGAGCTCCCAATGGTTTGTTTTGATGCGTTTATTTCACGTTCTATATAGCTCTTGTCAATCAGTTTAACTAAGGTGCTATAAAAGTTATCGTAGGTCTTATAAAGCATATAGGTAAACCGAACGTAAACAATCATTTAAGAGTGCTCCAAGCAGCTTTTGAAGCGTTTAACCAAAAAGGCAATACAACTACATTCTTGTACAACTCTGGAAGCTATTATTCAACGTTTGATCAACTCAGGTGTTTTATAAGAGCTCCCAATTGTTTGTTTTGATGCGTTTATTCCACGTTCTGTATAGCTCTTGTGAATCAGTTTAACTAAGGTGCTATAAAAGTTATCGTAGGTCTTATAAAGCATATAGGTAAACCGAATGTAAACAATCATTTAAGAGTGCTCCAAGCAGTTTTTGAAGCTTTTAACCAAATGGTAATACAACTACATTCTTGTACAACTCTGGAAGCTATTATTCAACGTTTGATCAACTCAGGTGATGTATAAGAGCTCCCAATGGTTTGTTTTGATGCGTTTATTTCACGTTCTATATAGCTCTTGTCAATCAGTTTAACTAAGGTGCTATAAAAGTTATCGTAGGTCTTATAAAGCATATAGGTAAACCGAACGTAAACAATCATTTAAGAGTGCTCCAAGCAGCTTTTGAAGCGTTTAACCAAAAAGGCAATACAACTACATTCTTGTACAACTCTGGAAGCTATTATTCAACGTTTGATCAACTCAGGTGTTTTATAAGAGCTCCCAATTGTTTGTTTTGATGCGTTTATTCCACATCCTATATGGCTCCTGTCAAACAGTTTAACCGAACGTAAACAATCATTTAAGAGTGCTCCAAGCAGCTTTTGAAGCGTTTAACCAAAAAGGCAATACAACTACATTCTTGTACAACTCTGGAAGCTATTATTCAACGTTTGATCAACTCAGGTGTTGTATAAGAGCTCCCAATGGTTTGTTTTGATGCGTTTATTTCACGTTCTATATAGCTCTTGTCAATCGGTTTAACTAAGGTGCTATAAAAGTTTTCGTAGGTCTTATAAAGCATATAGGTAAACCGAACGTAAACAATCATTTAAGAGTGCTCCAAGCATCTTTTGAAGCGTTTAACCAAAAAGGCAATACAACTACATTCTTGTACAACTCTGGAAGCTATTATTCAACGTTTGATCAACTCAGGTGTTTTATAAGAGCTCCCAATTGTTTGTTTTGATGCGTTTATTCCACGTTCTGTGTAGCTCTTGTGAATCAGTTTAACCATAGAGGTAACTCTAAGACCACTGGGTCCCGAAGAAAATCATTATTATTTTTGGCTCACTCAGTACCAGAACAACGGTCCCAAGCAGTCCCAAGCTATTTCACTCACCCCTGCATGTTCTGCATGAATCCACACACCCCTGATGTTATCTGTCAAACTTTCATAGCGAATCAAAACAAACATAGTGTAGTAATAGAATTTCAACTAGAATAGGGTACGTTAATCGTTTGCTTGGGACCAATAGGGTACTAAAGTGGTGAGCCAATTTAAAATCGTTAGTTTCGTATTGATTGTTGGTTTAACTAAGGTGCTATAAAAGTTATCGTAGGTCTTATAAAGCATATAGTTAAACCGAACGTAAACAATCATTTAAGAGTGCTCCAACAGCTTTTAAAACTTTTAATCAAATGGCAATACAACTACATTCTTGTTCAACTCTGGAAGCTATTATTCAACGTTTGATCAACTCAGGTGTTTTATAAGAGCTCTCAATTGTTTGTTGGGAAGGGCTCCCAATATCACGCATGATATTGGAATAAAATATCAAGCATGATATTGTTTTTACAAGCTCCTTTGATATTGCGAGACTATTCAGAACATGTAAAATTGCAGCCACGAGTTGACTTACCACAAAATGATTCCTTTGCACATCGTTTTCTTAGAAAGAGAAAGCATAGTTTGCTATCTTTCTTTACGCTTCACAGATGGCAGACACGAAGTTACTGCTGCCAGCAGTGATGGAGGTTTCGTTTCGAGTTCGGATGTACAGCAAAAAATCTTGAAGCTCAAACTCAACACAGTTTGGTGAGAATTGTAGCCGGGGAGTTTTGTTAGCATGATATCATAGCAACCGTTTCACAGCTTGTAATATCATCTGCTGTTGTTTGCGTGTTGAGTTTTTGGTCTACGATACTCAAATGAGATTATGCACATTGGTGAGATTAGATCTTTTGATATTTTCACAACACTGGTTGGAGGACCGTCTTGGCAAAGTCCCAAAAAGTTCAACCAATTATTTTTACTCTCCTGCCTTTTTGCACTTCCAACTAACAGCTTCATAATGAACGGGAGTTTTGTGCATTTGTGATCGATCGCGCTGTGGTTGCACTTCATGATGGCGTTCACCACCAGGGCTACGTTCGGGAACTCGACCAATTCGGAGGAGGAACTTTCCGATTTCAGCGGGATCATTCGCACTTGCGACGGGTGGCAGTCCTTGGTGGTGAATGCAGTCAGCAGCAGATCCTCGGACGGCATACGGGTGGGGTATTGAAGAAGTGGAGAATGCGATTTTTGCTGGCCTGGGAAGCGATTTTTCTTGGAGGCGGTGTAGACCTTGAAGCTGATCGAATTGTCCGGCAGGGTGTACGGGTTGGTGGACTCTGACAAGTAGTTCTGCTTGGAAAATTGGCTGGTCCGTTTCGGGTCAGCGGTGCGTCCTTCATCAGTCCGACGTGTGTTCCGGCCGGTGTTGGTTTCCAGTTTTACAGATGATACTCGGGCGGTGAAAAATTAGGTGCAAATCCGTTTCCTCCGCCGGCTCCCAGAAGGGTTGGTTGACTAATGATTGACGTTCGTTGTGCGGGGTCGGCCTTCCGCCGAAGATGGAAGGATCGTGTAGCAACGGAGCGTCCGTTGCATGCATCCTTTCCTTGGAAACGGATGCATCCAGTGTGTAGTCCCAGCTGGAGTCCGTGTCGTTTTTGAAAACATTGAAAAACAAAACAAAAACAAGAGCTGTTACAATACCGGGTTGCCAAACAAGGCATTATTCACAAGTAATCAAAAGTCAGTTCAATGATTTCTTTGCACTGCCGTTACAGCTGCGGCACACTGAGGTACAATGAGAAAAAAAGTTGGCGCAAAACAAGTGTGTAGAGTGACCACCCCTTGTTGCAACCCTTCCGTTTTTTCAAAGTGAAAACATTTTTTCTAAGCAAGCTCTAACAAGAACAAAACCGTTAAGCTGGGCTTAGACTAGGCAAGTCAAATGATCAACTCAGTTGAATTCAATTGGCTTGAAAAGTTGAGCCTGGTTCAACCTTTTCAATGCAAATGAGTTGATCAAGTCAGTTCAATGGCATGGTTTACACGTTCAATTCTCGTTCAAGTCAGTTGAATTAACCACTTCATTCGAGCAGTTAAAATGACGTTTACTACCACTCAAACTTTTATATAAAACATTATTTTGAGATTTTTTCTTCTAGAACCACGAGAAAAGCAGCCAACATTTGTCTAGTTGAATGTTCCATGAGGAGAGAATCTTCCTCTTAGTCTCCTGATATCTTCTGGAAAAGTCCGATGGCTCGTTGGCAGATACTTCTGGACATGAAGCAATCAGCAATACTTTTTTGTAGTGCAACTATGACGAGCACCTCAACCAACAATCAATACGATACTAACAATTTAAAATTGGCTCACTACTTGACTAGCCTATTGGTCCCAAGCAAATCGATTAACGTGCCCCATTCTAGTATAAATTCCAGTACTACACTATGTTTGTTTTGCTTCGCTATGAAAGTTTGACAGATAAAATGAGGGGTTCGTGGATTTTCCTATGTTTCGAGGGGTGCATCGATTAGCTTGGAACCGAAGATAGTAGCAGCAGAAAACGAAGATGGAACGGCAACAGACCTTGGAGCACGCGCAGAAGATGACAGGCTACCGGCGCCTGATCTTCAAGAAGTTGAAGAGGAGATCGGTCCGCTGAAGAACAACAAAGCAACTGGTGTAGATCAACTACCAAGTGAGCTATTAAAATACGGTGGTGAAGCACTGGATAGAGCGCTGCACTGGGTAATTGCCAATATTTGGGAGAAGGAGATATCTACAAAAAGGGTGACAAGTGTGATTGCTGCAACAACCGCGCGATCACACTGCTGAGCGTCGCCTACAAACTACTCTCCCAAATTCTATACCGTCACCTGTCACCATTTGCAAGAGAGTTCGTGGGGCTATACCAAGTGGGATTCATCGGCGCCCGCGCTATCACGGACCGAATTTTCGCGATTCGGCAGGTTCTGCAGAAAACCCGCGAATACAACGTGCCTTCGCCGATGACTTCGACATCATGGCACGGAACTTTGAGACGATGGCGAAAACGTACATCAGACTGAAGCCTGAAGGTAGGCGGATTGAACTTGCCATCAATGTATCGAAGACGAAATACATGTGAGGAAGAGGTTCTTAGGGAAGACAATGTTCGCCTCCCACCCCGAGTTCAGATTGACGGCGACGAAATCGAGGTGGTCGACGAGTTCGTGTATTTGGGCTCACTGGTGACCGTCGTTCATACTGGCGACATCGCTCTGATGATACAACGAAACCCTACCCCCAAGTTCCTTCCTTTTTCCTATCCTTCGACAATGTACCCCTCTAACCTCGGGTAAGCCGCGAGTATTCGACTCAACTCCTGCTAGACATAGAATTAAGTGAATTTTGTTACAAACATAGAACATTGAATTATCGGCTCCGTAAATCTAACGTGATTGAGCCTTACAAATAAACGAACGAGATAAAAAAAAGTAGGGAATCGTGCCGGCTTTGGATTTCGGTTGAATAAAATTCGCCGCCGCACGAAGTTGACTATCTACAAGATGCTGATTAGATCGGTGTTCCTCTACGGCCACGAGACCTGGACTATGCTCGTGCAGGACCAACTTAGTGTTTTCGAACGGATGGTGTTGCGTACCACCTACGGAACGTTCAGGAGGCGAATGAACCATGAATTGCACCAGCTGCTGGGAGAACCAGCCAAAATTGCAAAAAATTGGCGACTATGGTGGACTGGGCACGTCGTAAGAATGCCGGTGAAAATGGTTCTCGAAAGCAACCCAACAAAGGGCAAGAAGAAGAGGCGCGCAGCGGGCAAGTTGGATCGACCAAGTAGTAGGCGACCTGCGGAACTTTTGCAGACTACTAGGTTGGTGACGTGTGGCAATGGATCGAGTAGAGTGGAGACGACTTCTTCGGACAGTAGAGGACAACAAGGCCTTAGCCTGATTGGTAAGGTAAGTAAGTGAGATACGTTGAAGTTTAAAGGAGTGGGAGATGAAGTTGCCACGTACCATTGGACATCCAGGTAATTACCATCACCAAAAAACCCGAACCAGATCCGACCGTTGCCTTGTGAGATCATGTCAATCTATTACAGCGGTTTTTGAATTCTCCATCGCGCCCACAGGATCCCGCCATTTTACCGTATCGTTTACGGTAATAACGTATTTTTTTTTGAGTAGACCACGCCAAACGCCGGTAGTGTGTTCAAATTGCAGTTTGTGAACCTGAGCCCACAGTTAAACAAAATGCGCCACCAATCCAGGCAAGCTAACTTACCCTTCTGGTTCGTTGAAGCCTCGAGTCCGTCATCCATACTCGAGGGGCGTACGAGGCAGGTGGAGGCATCCACCCCTGCCCCAAGATGGTGAAGCGGTACCAGAGGAAGGAGAAGAACGACGATGATGGCAGTGACAGGTAAAGGGGCCCCGAAGACATAACCAAGAGTAGTAGTATAAAATTAAGAAAGTGGGTATATAGTAGAACCAACCGGTGGAAACTAACGATTTTAAATTGGCTCACTACTGGTCCCAAGCAAATTGTTTAACTTACCCCATTCTTGTCGAAATTCTAGTACTACACAATGTTTGTTTTGATTTGCTATGAAAGTTTGACAGATGAAATAAGGAGTTCGTGGATTTTTCTATGTTTCGAGGGGTACATCGATTAGCTTGGGACCGAAGATAGTATCAGAGCTAAGCCAAAAAGTTGAGCACGTTTCTTCGGGACCTTCTGGTCTTAGAGATACTTCTATGATAGACGTCCGTGAAATCATAGTCAAACAGACGTAGCTCTTTGAAAAAGTTTTTCTTGAAAACATTGTACTTCAATAAATAGAACATCAGTAACGACATCTCCCGACCTTCTCGCGGAAAAAAGCTTGTTCGCTAAGTCGCTAACAATGTTGCATGCAAGCCAAACAGAATATATAGAAACGTCAAAGTGATCGGATGACAGCGATGTGCAGCGCTGCGGTGAGCAGTTCGCGCAAATGATATTTTTCAAATCAATCGTTAAATGCGCGAGCGATGATCCAGAATGAAAAGTTAAGTCTGTTT
The DNA here is from genome assembly GCF_037179485.1 of Ochlerotatus camptorhynchus. Classification (NCBI taxonomy): domain Eukaryota; kingdom Metazoa; phylum Arthropoda; class Insecta; order Diptera; family Culicidae; genus Ochlerotatus; species Ochlerotatus camptorhynchus. Next base: position 571,441 of record NW_027040499.1, on the reverse strand, counting down.
GTCTGTGGTAAAATGTTCGTAAATAAAAGGGTACACGACTAAGACATATAGTAGGAATTTAGTCTTGAGTAAACATTAAGTGTTTTCAACGTTTCCGGAAGTGTCACGAGCTTGTGCCGTTCCTTAGGCTCAGAGACGGGGGTCTCATCAGTGCTGGGAGTAACACTGCACTCGCACGTTACAAAACATTGAAGAGCTTATTCAGTCAAAAATTGCTTATTCCGCTTTTAATCAGCTCAAATTGTTTGTTGGGTCCCAATTAGAGGACCACTAGGGTAAAAAGAGGCTCACTAAACCTAGTTAGTTCCTGCTCAATACACTTGTTCTATGGTTTCACAGGTTTTCGATAAGTTAGATCATAAACGTGGACTTTTCAATTCTCTGTGGAAAGATCTTTTTCAGCAACGAAGTTTTTTAATATGCAATGTAAAGCTACCTGTACGATTATCAAGTTAACACTAAAAGTTAATTTCTAAAAACAAGACTTTTCATCTGTCCATAATTTGCCCTACCCATTCCTCGCCGATAGCTTGAAGTAGCCGGACGTAGTTTGTTCGTGTCTCCGTTGCGGGTATTGGTTTCGTAGCCGGTGGAGTTTTTTTCCCACCATAGTGGTTTTTTATATCGCGCGTTTTACCTACCGTGGACGAAGTTCAGTGCCCAAGGCAACCGCAGTCAGCAGAGGAAGTAGCCACCTTTAGCGACGCTATAGGTGGACTATCATCTCACCGTCATCATCTCATCACCACTCCAAAGCAGCAAGCAACAACAACAAAGCAGCAAACGGAGTGGCTGCACCAGCTCACACAGCCGGCACCGGCCGGTGTTAAGTATACCTACTATACAATAGTCTTCTCTAGCCCATTGCCGCGCTTTTGTTATTCAATTTTGCGCGTGGCTTTGCTCTCTCCCCTGATAGGGTTGTGAGGGCTATAGTGGTGCAACTTCTTGCAACTAGTGAAAAGTTTTTTTTTTTTTTTTTTTTTGATAATTTTGTTTTTGTTTTGCTTGGTTGTTTATACACTGGGCAACAAAATATTAACATCTAGTAGTTAAGTAGTTTAATTGGTGAAGGTTTTTTTTTTTAGTTTTTTTTTTTCTCTTTCCTTTTTAAGCGGTTCCCGCATAAGCGCGAACCATAAATTGACCTTACCGATAATGGTTATAAATTGTTTATAATCCCTGCTAAACTTCAACTGAAATGGTTATGGAACTTTACATGAACGTTTAATGATAAAGTTTTAACCTTAAGCATTATAGTTTTTTGGAAGTGGACCTTACCAATAATGGGTTGTTAAGAACCATTACCATTCAAAATTCTTGTTTTCTCCATACATTTTCGGAAAGAAAACTATACTAAAACCTTTTAACTTATGGTTTGAGAACATTAATGGTAATGGTTATGGCAACCAGTAAAGTTCATGAATGGTTTTGTAACATCGATCAACTTTATGTGGAATATATCGCGAATTGGTTGCCTGCAAATTACTGATAACCAATTCACGATATATTTCACGTAAAGTTGAGCGATAATACAAAACCATTAATGGAACTTACTGACTATCATAACCATAACCATTAATGTTCTCAAACCATTAGTAAAAACGTTCTAATATAGTTCTCTTTCCGAAAATGTATGGAGAAAACAAGAATTTGGAATGGTAATGGTTCTTAACAACCCATTATTTGTAAGGTCCGCTTCCAAAAAACCATAATACATAAGGTTAAAACTTTATCACACAAACGTTCATGTAAAGTTCCATAACCATTTCAGTTGAAGTTTAGCAGGGATTATAAACAATTTATAACCATTATCGGTAAGGTCATGTGATGGTTCGCGTTTATGCGGGTTGTGCACCGCTTTTGCGCAACACTCATGGCGTCTTCGGATACCTACGTTGCGCGAACTAGATACTACCAACCGTCTTCGAAAGGACCATGGGTTGTCTTTTTTCGGCCTAAAAATAAACCTTTGAAAACTCTCGACATTTCGAGAGACTTGCTGCGGAAGTATCCGGGAATCTTGGTACATAAGGAGAGATTCAATAAACTGCGTGTAGAAGCACCGACTTATGATGTGGCAAATAAAATTGCTGAACATGAGCTGTTTAGTGTTGAGTACAACATCTACATCCCTTCTCGAGATGTGGAGATAGAAGGTGTGGTCTCCGACGCGAGTCTGAGTGTCGAGGATTTAAAACGAGCATCGGGTTGCTTCAAAAACTCGAAAATCGGTCAGCAGGTACAGATACTGGATGTTAGGCAACTGCATTCAGTATCTTTGCAAGATGACAAGAAAGTTTATCAGCATTCAGACTCGTTTCGGGTGACTTTCGCTGGTTCAACTCTCCCAAACTTTGTCAAAGTTGATGGTGCTTTTTTTCCGGTGCGGTTGTTTGTACAGAGGGTATATAATTGTACCAACTGCAAAAGGCTGGGACACTCGGCCAGCCATTGCGGCAACAAAACTCGTTGTGGCAAATGTGGTGAAAACCACAAAGAGGATTCTTGCCACAAAGAATCAGTAAAATGCGCTTATTGTGGCGAGAATCCTCACCCCTTGCAGGAGTGCCCGATGTACAAGCAGCACTCCGATAAAGTGCAGCGTTCAATCTCTGGACGCTCCAAGCAGACATATGCTCAAATGTTGAAGGCTGCATCAGCCGTCCAAGATGCAAACCAATTTTCGGTTTTGTCAGTTGAAGAATCGGACTCTGACTCATCCGATGAGGGTGACTCTACGGTGGTACACGCACCTTTGAAAACGAACGGATCCTCAAAACGAAAATGCTCCCCCCGAAAGTGCGCCGTAAGAAAACTAAAGTCACTCGCAGAGGATTGCAAAATTCCCAGGGTAATGGGGCTGAAAAAATTAAATCGAAGGCTCCTACTGCTCCACTTCCTGGCTGCAGTAAGGATTTTCCGCCATTACCCAACAAAGAAAAGAAAAACAAAAAAGCTGCTCCTCAAACTTCTCAAAAGAAATCCAAGTCCGAACGTGGTTTGCTAGCTTTTTCGGACATTGTGGAATTCATAATAAATATGTTCAACATACAAGACCCTCTTAGAAGCTTAGTTTCTGCCTTGCTTCCAACATTAGAATCATATCTTAAGCAATTGACTGTTTCATGGCCCCTCCTTGCATCAATCATATCTTTCGATGGATAATTCGTCGAACGAGGTTGAAGATATGATCACTGTGCTACAGTGGAACTGCCGTAGTCTAGTGCCTAAACTAGACTCGTTCAAATTTTTACTTCACAATTCTGATTGTGATATATTTGCTCTCTGTGAAACATGGCTTTCTTCCGATAAAGAACTCAACTTCCACGATTTTAACATTATTCGCCTGGATAGAGACGATTCTTATGGAGGAGTACTTTTAGGGATCAAAAAGTGCTACCCTTTCTACAAAATTTCCCTTCCTGCTCTATCAGGCGTCGAAATCGTCGCTTGCCAAATAAATGTGAAGAACAAAGATCTTTGCATAGCTTCAGTATACGTTCCACCAAGAACCTCCATTAGCCGTAGTCAACTCTGGAATCTAGTTTCGATTCTTCCATCCCCAGTATTAATTCTGGGTGATATGAACTCCCATGGTACTGGGTGGGGCGATCTATATGACGACAATAGAGCGGCTATTTTTTACGATTTATGTGACGATTTCAATTTGACTATTTTGAACACTGGTGAAGCGACACGTATAGCAAAACCTCCGGCTCGAGAAAGCCGACTCGACCTATCTTTGTGTTCAAGATCGCTATCATTGGACTGTCAGTGGAAGGTTATCAATGATCCCCATGGTAGCGATCATTTGCCAATCATCATTTCAATAAAGTGTGGCCCTCACTCTGCAGAACCATCTCGGGTTCCATTTGATCTTACAAGGAACATCGACTGGCAGAAATATGCAACGGCGGTGACAATCGGTGTCGAATCAATAGATGCGCTTCCACCATTGGAAGAATATCGATTCCTAGCCGATTTGATTTACAAAAGCTCACTGGAAGCACAAAAAAGAAAAGTTCCAAGTGCACCCTTTAAAAGGAGACCAGCCACACCTGGTTGGGACGAAGAATGCACAAAATTGTATGTAGAAAAATCTGATGCTTTCAAAGCTTTTCGTAGACACAAAACCTCCACTTACTTCGAGGAATATTCAAAGCTTGAGACAAAGCTGAAACAATTAATCAAAGCAAAAAAACGCGGTTATTGGCGCAATTTCGTCGAGGGACTCTCACGAGAAACCTCAATGAACACCTTGTGGAGGGTGGCTCGCAACATGCGTAACCGCTCATCTTTCAATGAGAGTGAAGAATACTCCAACCGATGGATATTCGATTTCGCTAAAAAGGTCTGTCCGGACTCAGTTCCAGCACAAAATATTCTTCGAGAAGCGTCTCCTAGCGGCGGCTCTCTGGATAGACCATTCTCAATGCTGGATTTCTCTATGGCTCTTCTTTCATCGAACAACTCCTCACCGGGAAGCGATATGATTAAATTCAATCTTCTGAAAAATCTCCCAGATATCGCTAAAAGACGCTTGCTAGATTTATTCAATTCCTTGCTAGAAAACAACATTGTACCGCCTGAATGGAGACAGGTCAAAGTAATAGCCATTAAAAAACCTGGCAAATCAGCGTCTGACCATAACTCATACCGTCCGATTGCTATGCTTTCGTGCATTAGGAAATTGTTGGAGAAAATGATCCTTCGGAGACTCGATCACTGGGTCGAATCAAATAACTTGCTATCAAATACACAGTTTGGGTTCCGCAAGAGCAAAGGAACAAACGATTGTCTAGCGCTGCTTTCCACAGATATTCAACTGGCCTTTGCACACAAGGAGCAATTGGCTTCAGTATTCTTGGACATTAAGGGGGCTTTTGATTCAGTTTCCATTGAAATTCTGTCAGACAATCTGCACAGATGTGGACTTTCTGGAATTTTAAATAATTTCTTGTACAATTTGTTGTCAGAAAAGCAAATGAACTTTTCCCTTGGACAACTGACAACTTCCAGAATTAGCTACATGGGCCTGCCCCAAGGCTCATGTCTCAGCCCTCTTCTTTATAACTTTTACGTCAAAGATATCGACAACTGTTTGGCAGAACAATGCACGCTAAGACAACTTGCAGATGACGGTGTGGTTTCCGTAAGAGGTCCACATGCCGTGGACTTGCAAGGACCATTGCAAAATTCCTTAGATAACTTGTCTTCTTGGGCTATGAATCTAGGGATCGAATTCTCGCCGCAGAAAACTGAACTGGTAGTGTTTACTCGAAAGCGGTACCCAGCCCAAATGCAGCTTAATCTTTTGGGCAGAAACATTACCCAATCATTGTCTTTCAAGTACCTTGGGGTCTGGTTTGATTCAAAGTGCACTTGGAATGCTCATATTACGTATTTGAAGCAAAAATGTCAGCAGAGGATCAACTTTCTCCGTTCAATTTGCGGCACATGGTGGGGTGCTCATCCGGGAGACCTCATAACGCTTTATAAAACAACTATTCTCTCTGTTCTAGAGTACGGCTCTTTCTGCTTTCTCTCGGCAAGAAAAAGTCACCTAATAAAATTGGAACGAATTCAATATCGTTGTCTGCGTATTGCTCTAGGCTGTATATTGCAAGCAACACATTTTCATGGAATTATGTTGAGTAAACTTCTATACAACTAAAACCAGTCATACGAAGGTTATATAAACTGTTGTAGAACTTGTGTGTTGCCTGGGATAACATGAGTCTCGAGGTTCTGGCAGGAGTAACACCCCTCCAGAACCGTTTCTGGGAGCTCTCTCTCAGAATACTAATCAAATGCGGAGTGACGAACACACTTATAATTGCTAATTTTGAAGAAATTCTTGGGTTGAACACACAATCTCGATTTATGAGAATCTACCACCACTACATATCATCAGATATGTGTCTTCCTTGTTATACTCCAGACCGTGTTCACTTCACCAATCGCAGTTCCTCAATTGAATATGATCTGACCATGAAACAAGCAACTCATGGGATTCCCGATCAACTTCGACCTATTATTATTCCGCGTATTTTTACTGAAAAGTACCAACAAGTCAATTGCATGAAAAGATATTTTACAGATGGGTCTCGTCTCAGTGGATCCACTGGCTTCGGTGTCTTCAATGAAAACTCTAGCGCCTTCCGCAAACTCCAGGAACCTTGTTCCGTTTTTGTTGCTGAGCTGGCAGCAATCAACTTCGCATTGGGGATGATTTCCAACATGCCCGCAGACCATTACTTCATCTTCACGGATAGTCTCAGTTCGATTGAGGCTATTCGGTCGATGAAACAAGGTAGGCACTCATCTTATTTCCTTTCAAAAGTAAGGGAGCAGATGTGTGTGCTGGTCGAAAGATCATATATGATTACCTTTGTATGGGTCCCCTCACATTGCTCAATCCCAGGCAATGAGAAGGCGGACTCTCTCGCAAAGGTGGGCGCGCAGGAAGGCGAATTGTATGACAGGCAAATTTCACACGATGAATTTTACCATTTAGTGCGTCAGAGTATCTTTTCGAGTTGGCAAACCGATTGGGACACTGGAAATCTTGGACGGTGGTTACATTCAATTATTCCTAATGTTTCTTCGAGAGCGTGGTTTAAAGGCTTGGGCTTAAGTCGTGACTTCATTCGCGTGATGAGTAGACTTATGTCCAACCACTACTCGCTAGATGCTCATCTCAATAGAATAAACCTCGTGGACAGCAACATCTGTCGGTGTGGAAACGGTTACGATGACATCGAACACGCAGTTTGGCAATGTACGGATAATGACGCCGCCAGAGAGCGACTTTTGAATACCCTCGAGGCCCAAGGAAGACAACCCTATGTTCCTATCAAAGACGTGTTGGCAACCCGTGATCTCTGCTATATGCAGTCCGTTTATGTTTTTCTTCAAATGTCTAGTATAAGAATTTAATTCCTTTTGTCTTTTGTCTCTCTTTATTAGTTTTTGTTTGTCTTGTCCTCCCGTCTCGATGAGTCTCATCGTCGCCCACTGGTCACCCACCATAGCCGGTCGAACTCCGGACGAAGCTAGAACAGCACTACCGTTCATACTGGCGAAAACGCTCTGATGAGACAACGAAACCCTACCCCAAGCTCCTCCCCTGATCCTATCCTTCGAAAATGTACCCTACTAACCTCGAGTAAGCCGCGAGTAATCGGCCCAACTCCTACTAGACATAGAATTAAGTGAATTTTGTTACACACAGTGAACAATGAATTATCGGCTCCGTAAAGCTAACGCGATTGAGCCTTCCAAATAAACGAACTAGATAAAAAAAAAAAAATTTGCCCTACCCATATATCTGAACGTGGATGCGCCTCTGATTAGAACATTTCAGAGTCAAACCATTCTGCCTAACCCATTTCCTTTCAACTATAGCCTTTCATCTAGATCGATCTTCTTGATCTTCTCACAAACATAACTTCCATCATGAAAACAGCTCCCGCGCACAGTAATCCGAACCCAAGAACGATCAACCCTCCCAGAATATCATCCAGTCTTAGCGCCGTGGGATCATTTACCTCTCGGTCATGGGAATTCAACGCCACCGTATGAACGAAGTAGTCATCGTACTGAAAGACGATCCGAAGCCTCTGAGCATGCATCAGCAGTCCGCTACCCGTTCGACTTATTACTTCATTGAACCGTTCCATCAGTGGCCATGTTTTGGTGCCCATCGCTACTTCATGTTCGTGGAACAATTCCTCCCTCATCAGCCGGTACTTGTGGATATTGTTCGCCGTGATCCACTCACCTAGCATCAGGTGGCCAATGTTTAGGTGCGACAATGCAAAAGCAGCTCCTCCTTGATCGGCAATTCGACGGAGCTCTGATGGAGGGTAAGCTCGAAAGTTGGTGACTAACTTCACTATCATGGGCTGTAATAGAGGTTTGTTGAATTATTTGGATGTTCTTCTAAATATGATGTTGCATACATTTTTCGATAGAAGCAAGGAGAAAGACCATGCCTTGTGGGTCTGCAGCCAAGGGATTCCACTTGAGGCTAAATCATTCAACGTATTGATGGCAGGTTCATAAATAGGTATCGTCCGTAGGCTAGCATACTTTCCTGAATAGATGCCATCCATGTTCATGACATACAGCAACACTGTCACGGTTAATATGGCTTCCGATGCGGATCGATTGCGAATGTTTGCTGATTGCAAGAGGAAAATCGCTAGCACATTGAATGCATTCCACAAGACACTTTTTTGCTCGATTTTGCGTATCATAAAGTGGGCTATCAGCATGTAGACCAACACGATGGCACAGAAAGTGCCAAAGATGAACAGGTAGACGGATGTGGCGAATACCATTGTGATTAATTTCCACCCAGGGATGAGGCTTAAAATCGTAACGGTTAAAGATCGGTTGAGTGTTATAGCGAATTCGTTTATTATCGGGGTTAACACCAGTTCCAACCCAGTGAAAAACCGAACTTTTTGTCAGTGTGAACCTCAACCTGAGCTAGGTTTTATAAACAAACGAGCAAACTGACGTTTGTCAGAAAACAAGCAGACCCAATCTTGATACCCGATCCAGGTTGGAACTGAACAACAAACGAATTCGCTATTAGAATCAACTAAACTTACTTGGGCTTCGGTACAAGGCAAGTGACACTTCCTCGCGTAATAGGCGTAGAGAAGGTCAAATACTGGTAACAATTGTACCAGCTGCTCAAAGCACCAATTCCGAGATCAGCTCGTCTTTCTGCCACGTCCCCAATTATACCATTTCCGGTTCTATTCGGTAGGATCACGCCCCACATATTGACCTCGTCTATGATAAAAGATGTGAAGTAAGCAGTTAACTAGCTATTAAACATGAAAGAAGCCTACCAATAACCAACTCAATCGTACAGTTACGCTGCCTGCAAAACTCCACCAGAATAAGACCGTTAAGGCCATCCATTGAGAAAGTTCGATTCTTTGAGCGTATCTCTGGAGCCGTGACATCAGCCTCTTTTATCAACATGTGTGGATTGATGTAGAAAGTTGCCACTCGGATCGACTTTCCATACAAATCGATCGTTTTATCGGGAAACAGCCAGTTCCCGTATTCGAACAAACCGTCTCCGACGCGGTAGCGATCAAGAAGGTACAACTCAGAAGCATGCTCCACACTACCAACAAAGCGATTGGTCAGCAAATCAACCGTAGCCATCTCAAACATTGGTCGAAAAATTAACAAATTCAAGATTTCTGTCAGACTAGGATGCTCTCGCACGGCGCCGAGGAAATCTTCGGATAGAACACCATCCACAAGCACAAGGACAAATTTGTTAGAATTCCTGTAGCCAGCTTCGTCGTGCAATTCCACGAAAACATCCAAGAAATCCAACGTCGCGCTTTGATGCAAAATGAAGGCACTGCACCCGGATTCAATTCCCACTAACAGGGGATTTAACGACCAATTGAACTTCTCATCGTGGTCATCCAACTGTATCGACAAATATGGAATCAGAGAAAATGCTTTCATACCTTCGGAGATGTTACCGAGCTTTCCGGATACGATGCAGATTGTACAGATTCCAGTGATGTAGGTAGTTACTGCAATTGGCAAACTGTAAGCATGATGTATCTTAATTCAAATCTCTTCGCACTTACAGACATCGCTTAGCAATTGCTCATATCCGTTCCAGAATGTAAGGAGGTCAAGTTCTCTTTCAAGCTGATCCATGTCTACTATTAGAAAATCCTAACAACGAGTTGGTCATATATTTTGTAGCGATTGTAATTGTTTGCTAATCGATTCAATCTATTAGTGACCGGTAGATGACAAATTCTCTTTAATTTATGACTTACCAACCGTTGGAACGATAGAAACTTTCTAGTTACAGCCTTTGATCCATTATAATTAAATTATGACTCTTTAGAAACGATCCTAAATTAACGAGAGGGTCAAAGTATCTATGACACAATACCTGATATAGGACAATAAATTGACCAACATTAAGTCATTACAAAAGAGTATCTGTTTGTGTTGTTAAATTGCTAAAACAATCACTTGGTCAACAATATTAGCCTTAATGAAACTGGATGGCACACAGCCGAGGGCAGTAAACAGCGATAAACCGATTTCCAGTTGGCGATTCCACGTCCACACTAAGAGCCTCGATGAAAGAAGTGCGGATGTGAGGCAGAACGCAGAACTTGATTCCAGAGCAAGCATTCCAAGTTAAGATAGTTAGCGGTTTAGACGCCATACTGGATGATAAACTTACCGAATACTTGGATCTGCTCGGGCTTATTGCGGCACTTACGAAGAGCACCGGTCATGTTGAATAAAATTTCCATCAGTTCACCTGCTGATAATAGATCGGGGTTGTTGTATGGCGCTGTTGGTTGTCTCCAGAATCCAGGGGGTGGAGAGCTTTGTCCAGCAGAATCACCGGAAGCTTCTTGGCTGGTTCCACCCAGGAATTTCATTTGTCTTTGCTGAGCACGAAGAGGCGAGAAATCCTCCGTCCTGAATGCCGGGGTGTTGTCCTTCTTCCGTCCTGCATACTTAGAAATAACTAATTTTACACGTGACGGAATCGATCTTTGACATAAAAGATGAGACGTAAACAAACATCTCATGTAATATTAAGTGCTCCGAGACTGAAAAGTTCGTTGCTCGACGAAAAGTACGTTTGATTGAGCTATATTTCACGTCTGTTATGACTCAAATTTAAGTCGAAATTGACGCTCGTATATGTGACTCTCAGAGCACAAATCTAGTCTTGACTTTTTCCGACGTGTTTTCGAACCCGATGAAACTCCTCCACCGCAGCAATACATTGATCAGTTACCAAGATATGACATTCACCTGCAGCAGCTCATCTTCAGTCAAGACGCTATTCTCAAAGCCCTTAGCACAGTCGATCAATCGAAAGGTCCAGGCCCGGACCGTATTCCACCGTCTTTCGTCAAGAACTGTGCAGCATCGTTGGCCACTCCCGTTATGTCTATTTTCAATCGATCGCTTAAGGATGGCGTTTTTCCGAATGCCGGGAAGCTCGCCTCAATTACACCAATCTTCAAGTCCGGTAACATGCACAAAGTGGAAAATTACCGACCTATCTCGATCCTGAACTGCTTGGCCAATGTTCTCGAAAGTCTTCTGCATGAGAAGTTGTATCCAGCTGTTAGCGTTAGCGTTGTTATGACATGCTTCGTAGATTGGATACTAACGACACTCACGTCTCTTCTGAAATTCTCAGTTAGACTACTTTCAGGTATAATGCTGGGGAGTAAACATTGGTTCCAATCTAAACAAGAGTAACAGAAGCATGACTGTCGCTATTCCCGGCCACGCCCATCTTTACCATAACTAAGGATAGGGAAGGAAATGTTGATGTAGTACTTACTTAACGAGAGGCCACCGACTTAGCGACATCCACAAATCATCATTCTCTGCTTGAACGTCAAGCAGTACAGTTCGGTCTTTGCTCGCTCTGTCGAGTTGTTCTAAAGTTTCCAGTTTGTTCCAAACATTCGCAGTTTAATCGCGTCGTCAGTAGTGTCGGTCGCTTCGTGTGATGGGAAGACAGCGCTCCCGGAGCAGGCTCCGAGAGAAAACGGAGAAGAAGAACAGCGGTGAGGGTAGCTTGAGTGTACCTATTTCGAAAAAGTACGCTACTCTTCCCACCGATGTAGGGAATACCACCTCAGCCACGGTGAAGCGGTTAAAGAAGAGTAAGAAAAATCAAGGCCAGTCCGATGGTGCGAGTGGACGGGACGATGCCACCGCGACGAACGTCAGCGTCATTGGTGATTTCGGCGACGCCGTCGACAACGAAACTGCTGCCAGCCCGAGTGCAGCAAAAATGAAGCTTCCTCCACTGGAGGTGAAGCAAGTCCCACTCAACACGCTGATTGGCGATCTTTCATCGCTGGGCGTTGCAGCTGAGTTTAAGCTCGGCAGGATCGGCACCAAGGTGATGCTCCGAGCGAAAGCGGAGTACGAAGTGGCCGTGAAATATCTGAAGGATACCAAGGCGGAATTCTTCACGCACGACATCCCCGGTGAGAAGCCGTTCAAGGTAGTCATCAGGGGTCTACCAAACTTCGACCCCAAGATGGTCGAAGCTGAAATCAACCGGTACAAGCTAGCCCCAATCGCTGTCTTCCGAATGACAAGGAGAGACGAAAACGTGAAGACGTACCCGGATTCTCAACTCCATTATCGTACGGTGGGAGCCATACCGTGGCGGCCATCGTGACGTAACGCAGTGTCAGAGGTGCCTCAATTTTGGACACGGTACCCGCAACTGCAACATCAAGCCACGCTGCAGCAACTGCGCTCAAGAACACGCCACTTACAACTGCCCTGCGGATGGAGCCGTGGCGATAAAATGCGCTAACTGATGTGGTGCACATCAAGGTTCCGACAGACAGTGCTCCAAACGCGAGGACTTCAAACGCATCCGAAAGCAGGCGTCAAGCAACAATCAACCAGGACACAAGAAGGACAAAACCCCAGCATTCAGGACAGAGGATTTTCCGCCTCTTCGTGCTCCCCAGCAAAGGCAAGCGAATTCGCGGGTGCAACCCGCCCCCCCTCAAGAAGCTTCCGGTGATTCTGCTGGCCAAAGCTCTCCATCCCCCCCCCCCCTGGATTCTGGAGACAACCAACAGCGCAAAACAAAAACCCCGATCGGTTCTCAGCGGACGAACTGATGGAAATTTTCGCCAACATGTCCGGTGCTCTTCGTAAGTGCCGCAATAAGCCCGAACAGATCCAAGTGCTCGGTAAGTTCATCATCCAGTATGGCGTCTAAACCGCTAACTATCGTCACCTGGAATGCCTGCTCTGTAAGAGCAAAAGAGATTGAGCTTGCCGACTTCCTCCGCAAGCACAGCATCGACGTGGGCCTTCTAACCAAGACCCATCTATAGTCCGGCGACAGCTTCTGGTTGCCTGACCACAACATTATTCGGCTTGATCGCACCAGCTCCAGGGGGGGGTGGTGTTGCGGTCGTCGTCAAGAAAGGAATAAAATACCACACTCTGTCCCATCTCCACACCTCTATCATCGAGGCCCTTGGTGTGGAGGTGGGGTCGTCAACTGGATACGTCCAGTTCATCACCGTCTACTTCCCTCGACAGTGTGCCGCCAGCAGTCGACTAGCGGCTAAATTCAAGAAGGACCAGTCTACCATCACCCGTAACGGTTCCCGCTTCGTAATAGGAGGAGATCTAAACGCTCGCCATGAGGCCTGGCGGAACTACCAGCAGAACCAGAACGGTCGTCTGCTGTTCGACCACTCAGAGCATGGGCTGTACTCCGTTTGGTTTTCGGATGACCCAACATTTATCTCACCGGCGGGCAACCCATCGACGCTAGACCTGTTCCTGACAAATATCGGCTTGTCCAAGCCGGTAGCATTGAACGAACTCAGCTCCGACCACCAACCGGTGGTGGCTGAACTGGGCTGCAACGTGGCTCCTGCTTCAAGCCTGCGCAAGGACTACCATCGCGTAAACTGGGCCCAGTTTGGACGCGTGGTAGACAGGCACATCATCGACAACCCGCCGCTTGACAACGTGGAGGACATCGACCGAGCGTTGGAAGGATTCCACCAAGCCATAACCGTGGCTGACGAGGCGTGCGTCCGACGAGTTCAGGTTGAGCAATGCGTACTCAACCTTGATTCCTCCCCTTGTGCCATCCCTCCGGAGGATAGAATCACTGTGGAACAGATTTGCTCAGCGCTGAAATGCACCAAAAACATGAAGGCCCCCGGGTTTGACGGAATATTCAACCTAGTGTTGAAAAATCTCAGCATGAAGGTTCACTCTCTGCTGGCTGCTGTCTTCAACAGATGCTTGGAACTGCACTAATTTTCAAGTATCTGGAAGACAGCGAAAATCATACCTATCCGCAAACCCGGGAAGGACCCAACGCTAGCTTCAAGCTACAGACCAATCAGTCTCCTTTCAGCGCTGAGCAAATTGTTCGAGAAATTTATTCTCAATCGTTTGCTCAAGTTTGTCGAGGAGTAAAACATTCTCCTACCGGAACAGTTCGGGTTTAGGAAGGGGCACTCCACAAATCATCAGCTAGTACGGAAGATGAATAACATCCGAAGTAACAAGGCTGTATCCAAGTCCACAGCCATGGCATTGTTAGACGTTGAGAAAGCGTTTGACAATGTCTGGCACAATGGGCTTGTATACAAGCTTTGTAACTTCAACTTTCCTTTGCATCTTGTTAAAATCACCCGTAACTACCTTCAGCAAAGGTTGTTTAAGGTATCGTTGAATGGCTGCCTTTCAAACACGTTCTCCGTCCCAGCAGGAGTTCCTGTTCGCAGATGATACCGCAATAACCGTCAAGGGTAGGATGCCTCGCGAAATAACAAACAAGCTTCAACGATGCCTTGACGCATTTGTTGATTATGCCACCACGTGGAAAATCAAAATCAATGCTTCCAAAACCCAAACAATAATGTTCCTCCATCGGCAATCTCCCAAACTAAAACCAGCTCCCTCTTGTACTGTAATCATGGATGGCACAAGGGTTGAGTGGTCCGCCGAAGTAACCTATCTCGGGATGTTGTTTGACGAAAAGCTCCTCTTCCGCTCACATGTGGAGAAAACCGTAATCAAGTGTTCCGCCTTGGTTAGGTGTCTGTATCCGCTGATATGCCGTAGATCCCGCCTCTCAAGGGTGAACAAACTGGCTGTCTACAAACAAATCATAGCACCTGCAATCCTCTACGCAGCTCCGGTGTGAGAATCATGTGCACAGACTCACAGGAACAAAATTCAGGTCGCTCAGAATAGAGTGCTGAGGATAGTTCTTGATCGTCCTTTCGACACTAGAATAGCAAATTTACACGAAGAGGCCGGCATTGTCAAATTAGATTCTAGAATTAACGAAATTAAAACTAAATTTGCACAAAAATGTAATTTATCAGAACACCATATTGAATAATAAACTTACCGAGCACTTGGATCTGTTCGGGCTTGCTGCGGCACTGACGAAGAGCGGTGGTCATGTCGACGAAAATCTTCATCAGCTCATCCGCAGAGAAGAGATCGGGATTGACGTTTTGTGATGATGGTTGTCTCCAGAATCCAGAAGGGATGGGGAGCTTTGTCCTGCAGAAACACCAGACGTTTCTTGACGAGGGTCGGATTGTACCCGCGGATTTGCTTGACCGTGTTGCGTAGCAGGAAGAGGTGGGAAGTCCTCCACTCTGAATGCCGGCGTATTTTCCTTCTTTCGTCCTGGACGATTTCTTGTGGACGCCTGCTTTCGGATCCGCTTGAAATCTTCGCGTTTGGGGCACTGTTTGTCGGATCCTTGATGAGCGCCATCACAGTTGGCGCATTTGGCCGTTTCCGACTCGTCGACAACACACTCGGAGGAGACATGGTTTTGGGCGCATTTGCCACAGCGCGGCTTGATGAAGCAGTTTCGGGTGCCGTGCCCGAAATTCAGGCAACGCTGACACTGGGTGACGTCGTGACGGCCGCCACGGTATGGCTCCCATCGGACAATGATGGAATTGATGGAGCGGATGGCCTTCAACGCATTGAGCGTCACCGTTCCCTTCTGGAAATGCACCAGGAAAAGGCAATCTGGATACCTTTTGACTTTCTCGTCCCTCCTTGTCATTCGGAAGACGGCAGTTGGGGCCAGCTTGTAGCGGTTCTTGATTTCCGCTTCAATCAACTTCGGGTCAAAATTCGGTAGACCCCTGATGACGACCTTGAATGGTTTCTCGCCGGGAATGTCGTGGGTGAAAAATTCCACCTTGGTAGTCCTCAGGTGGGCAACGACCAAGACATACTCCGCTTTCGTACGGAGCATAACCTTGGTTCCGACTCTGCCCAACTTGAATTCGGCTTTAACGCCCAGCGACGCCAGATCTGCGATGAGATCGTTAAGATGGGCATTTTTTTTATTACCAACGGAGGTAGCTTTACTTTTGCCGTGCTTTTGGCGGCAACGTCACCGAAATCTCTAACATCACTGCCGTTCGTCGCAGTGGCATCGTCACGAGAAATCGTGCAATCGGACTGGGCCCGATTCTTCTTCCTCTTTTTGCTGCGTTTTCCTGTTACAGCTGGCTGGGTATGCCCATCGATGTGAAGAACAGCAAACCTGTTTGATGTAGGCACACCGGAGCTTCCTTCACTGGGGTTCTGGTCCTTCACCGGGGTTCTGGTCCTTCACCGGGGTTCTGGTCCTTCGCCGGGCTTCGCGAGCGATGCTTCCCCATTTCGGGGCACACACACACGCACGACAAACCACGAACGAAAGAGCGCGAACACTAACTCAAAAAATAACTTTCCGAACAACTCACGAGAGCGAGCTCAAACCGCACTAAACTGCTTACCGTTCAAGCAGAGAATGAGAGGTCTGATTTTGTTTTAGCTTCTTCTGTTTCTTATATGTACATCGTTAGAACCAGTCTTCCCTTGGGCCGCTGAACGTTACTCTTCGAGGATCCTATTGTTTTAGCCACGTCTCAAACCGAAGCAGTTTTCTTGCGAGTGAACGATTGCACGATTTTCCGGTCCGGTTTACTTCCAGATTTTTGCTTGTCGTGGAAAGTTGTTTCCGCGCCAGACTCCCGAATCGCGTTTTGAACGGCTCCGATCCTTACACCTTCCAATTTCGCTAATTGACGCATAGAGATGTTGGGGATAATGCACCATTCACGATCTGTTTGCGCTTTTCCGGAGAAATGCTTCGCGTTGTTACGGGAATGAGAAGAACCGACACTTGCGATACATGGAATTGTTGGTCGGATTCAGAGACAAAGTTTAATAAGAGACGCGCGAAGACTGAAACCAAAAAGATCCAATCGAACCGTCAAACGCGGTTCCAAGCGAGCAATGTACACGGTAAAAATAAACATCATGTTCATGTAAAGTGATTTGCTGTTGAATTTGCACTACTTGCCAAACATTGCAAATCGATGTGCAAATTCCTTCATTTCAGATTGTATTGTACATTGTTGATGTGCTGGGCTTTGAACTCGAAATGTCAAGTATACTGATGTTAACATTCTATCACTTTAAATTTAACTAATTATCCTTGGATTTAAATAATATATTGCCTTGTTCATACTGCAAGCCTTGTTATATGTGATATTGAACAACATTACAAGGCTTGTAGTAGAAGTAACATTGAGCAATCAATTTGATAAGTTTGACAATGTTTTGTAATAGAACTTATCTGATCAATACACTATTATTGAATACAGCAACAATATAGTAATACTCGCACTCATGAATGCAATTATTTCGAGTGGAAATGGAGAATTATCGCTATCTTGCTCTTAATTAATTTGTTGTTGACTTGCCATCTTTGTGAGTAATGTTTGGCATGTACGTTTTTGACGTTTTCTTCCAAAAACAAAACTTATCAAATTCAATGGATGAAAACAGTGATGCAAATTCAAATGATAATCATTTTGATATGAAGGTGTTATACAGTACATATTTTTCAATGACAAATCACTTTGTTTCAAAACGCAAATCACTTGAAAATCAACGATAAATCACTTCGATTCGTAGTGCCGCATGACAGACTGAGTCAAGTGCAAGACCATTTAGATTAGATGTGATAACTTTTTACAGTATAAATAAACACGAGCACTTCACGAGGAAAACCGTGAGGAGTCTTGAGATGGCAGATGAAATTTAATTTTTAGATTTTAATAATTATAATTATGTTTGCGTATGAAAAGTGCAATTGGATATTATTTGACTTTTGGAATACAAATAAAACACAAGTAAATCTTTTGAGATCAATTGTGAATGCAAAGTCAATACATTTTAAACCTATCATCTAGTTTTATGGGAACATCGCGGCATAAAGATTTGCAATAGCATCATTAAGGTAGCTAACTGGGCTGGAATATTATTGCTATGCATCAGCTGTACACCGTTTGAAAAATTCATGTAAATTTCTGCGAGATATAGCGCACATAAAATTAACGCTAGATTTGGCATAAATTTACGCGATATTTCGTGTAAATTTAAGCGCAATATCGCATAAATTAGCAATATTGTATGCAAGCTTGTAAACGATTTCGCTGTTTATGCCAAGTATAGCTCAAAATTAAACGGAGGGAGAATTTACGCGATAGTTAAAACTCAGATTTTTTTTCTGTGTATTCTCGTTATGTTCTCACGAAATATGGTCTCCAGCAGGGTTGCTTCCACTCACTTGCTATAAAAAATATTTTTCGAAACTATGCAATCATTAGATGTTATAATGATATGTTGTACTAGTAAGTAACAAGAAGAGGATGTAAAGTATGTGTTTGACTCATAAAACCTGTCAATTTCGCTTTCAGAGCATCACAATCAGCGATCTTATGATTCGTGAGCGTTCACTCAAAGTAAGCGCTCACGAGTCGTAAAATCGCTGATTGTGACGCACTGAAAGCAATATTGACAGATTTTATGTGTCAAATATATACTTCATGACCTCTTCCTGTAACTTACAAGTACTAATTAGCATTATACTATTTCATGGTTTCATTATTCCGAAAAACATTTTTTAATAGCAAGTGAGTGGAAGTAACCCTGCTCTCCAGTGCAACGAAAAACAGATACACAGGCCCTGTAACGTTGATCAAGGCGTTTCCGGTGAAATCTTTCAAGATAGTGAATTTGGTGAAAGACTTCAAAAAAGGAATTTCTCAATTACTTTTTAAAGGGACGTATCTGCTTTTGGAAACAATGCATTTGATCGTCGGTTTGGCGTAACTGGTAGCTCCCTCACTAACAGGTAGTGATGGTAGTGGTAGTATGCGTGAGCGAGCTACCAGTTACGTCAAATCGACGAGCAACTGCGTTGTTTACAAAAGCTGATACGACCATTCGAAAAAGCAATCAAGATTTCATTCATACAGGGTAGGAAGCATGAATCGCAGATTTCATAATTTTGCGCAACTCTCTGTAAAATATTCCCTCTAATGTGGTTTATTTGGTTCGCTCAAATTAAAAGTCACTCGAAGTAAAAATAAAATTGTGGGTTGCCAAACCTTGCAGACAAAATAACTTAGTTGACTTTAGCTCCGCGCATCTCTTATGTCGTTTTTCATTTTTGCGGTGTAGCTACGCCGGTGCTACACCGCCGAACATCGAAAAAATTCAGGGTGTAGCTATCGGTTGCACTTTTTTTTGTTTTGTTAATTGCTTTATTTGTACAGGCTTAATCGAATAAACTTTACAGAGCCAAGTTATCATATTAGTTATACATTAAAAATGTCTTAAATCTAAAATTAAAGGATTTGACCGATTACTCGCGGTCTACTCGAGTTTAGTGGATGACAATTGTATTGATCGGGAGAGGGAAATGGAGATTTGGAATATTTATGATTCAAAAATATCACTATTTCTAAAACATGTACTTCATCCTATCGACGTTATATCAACTCTGTAATTATAAAATTATTACAGAAACAAATATGCAAAAAAAAACAAAAACACACGTACATCATACAAACTAAACACAAGGTTAATCAAACTTACAATCTATGGTTAATATTATTAAAGAAAACATATATGAGTTGCATAAACTCCAGATCGCGTCTAGCCAAAATATCCCGAACTGGAACATTAGGTTGTCTACCTCGAGCTCGAAGGGAATCGTACAACTCCAATCTGACTCCGCGGTGCTCAGCACATTACCAAATAATGTGATCTGCGTCCTGGTAACCATGTCCACATTCACAGAGATTACAGTCCTCCAGCCCAACACGGAACAAGTGAGCGCTTAGCGAATAGTGATTGGACATGAGGCGAGACATCATACGATTGAAGTCTCGACCTACCTCCAACTCTTTAAACCAAGGATACTTCGACACCTTAGGGATGATCGAATATAGCCATCGTCCCAAACTCCCTTCACTCCATTTTTTGCCAGATGGCGAGTGACTGTTGACGATAAATGAATAAAATTCGTAATCGTAAATATCGCCTTCCATAGCACCCACCTTTGCAAGCGAGTCCCATGCAAAGGTGAATTTTATTTTATTTATTTTGTCGTCAATCAGATGTAGACCATTTCTTTCAAGTTACAAGTCATGTGTTAAAATTACGAATAGAATTAAAGTACTGCTTTAATCTGGTTTTTGTCATTATAAAATCAATAGCTTCACTATGTTTATTGTAAGCAGTCATAATTTGATTTAGTGGACCAAATTTGGCATAATTAGTGTGATAGTGATTTGTAGTAAATATATTTCGAGTTCGCAGTTACCGAGAAGGTATGTAAAAATTAAGCTTTGATAACAGTTCTACTGAGTCAATTCGATGCGATACTATATCGTTCACAAACGAAACCATTGCAAATTCACGACGCGCTTTCAATGTTTGAATGTTGATGAGCATGCAGCGTGCTTCATAAGATGGAAGAGGAAATCTTGTCCAACCTAATTTACGAAGAGAAAATAGTAAGAATTGCTTTTGCACTGATTCTAATCGTTCCTCATGCGTGAATGAAAAAGGTGACCAAACTATGCTGCAATATTCAAGTATTGATCTTACATATGAAATGTACAGTGATATTATTGTATACGGGTCATGAAAATTGTAACTGAATCGTTTGATAAAGCCAAGCATATTATTTGCTTTGTTGATAATTGTATTATAATGATCAGTGAATGCTAGTTTTGAATCAATTATAACTCCTAAATCCCTAACTCGTTCAGACTTTTCTATTGCCTGATTTCCTAATACAATTGTATTTTCTGGTTTGTTTCTTTTTCTACTAATAGCTATTGATTTACATTTTTGAACGTTTAGTTGCAGGAGGCTTTTGTTACACCAAACATAGAATAAGTTTATTTCAATCTGGTATGTCTGTATATCTTCATTATTTCTTATTTCTAGAAAGAGCTTCATGTCATCCGCATAGAATAAAACTTTTATGTTTTTAAGAATAAAGGAGATGTCGTTTACAAATAAAATAAACAAAAGAGGGCCTAGATGCGAGCCTTGGGGGACTCCAGAAGTAACAGTAATAGGGTTTGATTTTTCACCTTTGAATCTAACTATTTGTTGGCGATTAGTTAAATATGACTCAAGCCATTTGAGAAGTCCAGGTTCAATTCCTTTTTTTTTGTAATTTGAAAAGAAGCATGGGTATATCAATACGATCAAATGCTTTGCTAAAATCGGTATAGAGTGCTTCTACATGGTTTCCATTATCCATTGCAACCAAAGAATAGTTGACGAATTCAAGTAAATTTGTATTAGTTGATCGTCCTTTGAAGAAACCATGTTGCATGTCAGTGATTCTGTTTTTGATCTGATTGAATAGTTTTTCATTGACGATCGCTTCGAAAAGCTTTGGGATACAGGAAATAATAGCAATTCCTCGGTAATTTTGTATGTCAGATTTTTTGCCACTTTTGAAAATAGGCACTAGAAAAGAGCTTTTCCATGTTTTTGGGAAGATTCTAGAATCTAGTGACATATTGAAAAGCCAGAATAATGGAGCTCTAAGTTCCAGTGCCAAGCTCTTCATAAATACTGGTGGAATTCCGTCTGGTCCAGAGCCTTTGGAAGCATCCAAATTGTTCAAAGTTGCCATAATATCCTGCACATTAACTTGATTAACTTGTATATCACTAATACATTCTGGGATGAATTCAAAATAATCACGATCACGATCATCTTCTGAAAAAGAGGTGTAAATTTCTTGGAAGGAAGTAGCAAATAGATTTCAGATATCGGCTGCGTTGTCACCAACCGTTTCATTAAAATGCATTTTTGATGGAAAATTGTCTGATTTTAATTTAGTTTTAACGTAATTGAAGATTTTTTTTTGGACTAGATTTTATTTCGAGTTCGGTTCTTGAATTGTACTCCTCAAATGCAATATCAATTGTCATATTTAATGCATCGCAAATACGCAAATAGTTTGCCAAATTTTCATTGGTGCCTTGCTTTTTAGAAGCCTTATGTGCCTTTTCCTTTCGATTTTTTAAGTTTATAATTCGACTGTTATACCAAACAGGATGTTTTGAGTTACTCTGACGTTTTCTTCTTTTTAATGGAACTTCTTCAAATATTATTTCAAATATTATTTTGTAGAAGACGTCAACAGCAGTTTCAACATTTTCTTCATTCCTAAAAATCGTTTGCCAATTTATGTTACTTAATCTAAATTTAATATTTTCGTAATTTGCTGAATGATAATTAAAAACCTCTTCATACTCACAATCGTAGGGTCTTTTATATTCATGCACAAATAAAGAAAATTCGATTGCTGTGTGAAACGCTTCGTTTTTCCATAATGGATGAAGTGAATCGGTTACACAGAAATCTTCCTGAATATTCGTCAATAACAGATCTAAATAGCAATTTTGCTGATTTTTTATATGATTTATCTGGTTAAGACCTAAACAAGCAGTTGTGACAAAAATAAACTGAAGTGTTTCATTTTCCCCAACGATTGGAAGTAAAATAAAGGGTGTCCACGATGAAATTGCCACACTATGAAATTGCTCTAACTTTTTAACCGTTAGGTAGAATTTAATGAAAATTTGGGTGGATTTAGTACATCCTGCAAGTTTTAAAGTCCTGTGATCAAAACTCGCGGAAATGGAGTCGAAAGAACAGCTCGTGCGTGATAAAATCTTGCGCATTCATCACGAGAACAAGGATCTCTCGCATCGTTCCATCGCTAAAACGTTGGGAATCGCGAATTTCACGGTGTCGCGAGTGATTAAGCGGTTTGAGGAACGGTTGACCACCGATCGGAAGCCCAGAAGTGAAGGAAAAAGTATTCCGTACAACACCAAAAATCACAACCGCGTAGTTGGGGCCTTCAACCGAAGGCCAAAACTAAGGCTGGGCTTCGAACGTTCAAGGTACAAAAGGCCCCTAATCGCGACGAGAAGCAGAACAAGTCCGCCAAAACCCGTGCCAGGAAGTTGTACCTCAACATGCTGACGAAAGTTGAATGCTGCATCATGGACGACGAAACATATGTGAAGGCCGACTTCAAACAGATCCCCGGCAACCTGTTTTTCACGGCCAAGGATAAGTTCAGCGTTCCGGAGCATGTCCGCACTCAGAAGATGTCCAAATTTGCGAAGAAATTCCTGGTTTGGCAAGCCATCTGCACGTGCGGGAAGCGGAGTGCACCTTTCGTGACGCAGGACACGATGAACGGACAGGTGTACATAAAAGAGTGCCTCCAGAAGCGGCTGCTTCCTCTCCTGAAGGCCCACAACGTCCCAACAATCTTCTGGCCGGATTTGGCCTCATGCCACTACTCCAAGGACGTGCTGAAGTGGTATGCGGACAATAAGGTCAATTTCGTGCCGAAAATGTTCAACCCTCCCAACACTCCGGAGCTCCGCCCCATCGAGAAGTACTGGGCGATTATGAAGCAGCACCTTCTTAAACGACCTAAGGTAGTGAAGACAGTCGAGGAACTGAAGAAAGTATGGGTTTACATGCAAAAAACGGTTGATTCACAGGTTGTGCAGAATCTTATGGCCGGGGTTAAGGCCAAGGTGCGGGCATTTGCGTATGGACTGTAAATAAAATACGAGTAAAATGGTAAAATGAAGTTTAATAGTTATTTCTCAATCCCTGAAAATTTGATGGCAATCGGATGAAAACTCGAATTTTGCGAATCAATTTTGTGTGTGGCAATTTCATCGTGGACACCCTTTAGTATCATTTTCAGAGTCTGGAATGAAGTCAATAGTACGTTGGTTAAAGTCTCCATAAATATGAATTTTTACTTCAGGCCGAAGACTAGCTGTAATTTCTTCAGCTATATTTAAAAACTTTTCATATGTTTCTTTACGGGCATTGTTGGGGGGGGGGGGGGGACATACACCGAGCCAAATATGTGTGTTTCACCAGCCATATGCTCTTTCACCCATACATGTTCAAATTCTGTAAACTTTGTAGCTGCGATGATTTCAGCATTAAATTTTGTAGAAATAGCTATAAGAACTCCACCTCCTGACTTCTTTTCCGACGAATGCAAATCACGGTCATCCCTAAAAACATTGTAATTGTTTCCGAATACTTCCTCACTTCTAACACATTCGTCCCAACTAGTTTCAGTACCGAAGTTTTGGCAATATACTATAATTTCACTTGACTCTAGTTGAGAGGAGGCTGTAAGAACTGCCTCAGTTGTAAAATTTGGTTGGCTTTGAACTAACGTATCGTTATAGCTATTAGTATAAAAACTATTTACCATTCCTTCAAGCTGTTCGGAATTCGTCAAATTGGATAAAATGTATTGTTCCTCGGGTTCGGTAGTGCTATGGTTGATTGCTTCCTCTACGAAGTGCGTCAATGGCGCCGAAAACACGAGTGTTGCGCATAGCATGCCTCACGTAATGAAGTAGAAGCACATCCAGGTTTCGTCCAGTTGGGTTGATTGCCGTGATTAGGTTGAAATTCGTCAGTGTATGGATTCAAAATGTCTCCTCGCTGAAACTGTATGGGCCGGAGGCTGCTTGATACATCGAACGTTGACTGTGGTGGCTTAGAGAATCTCTCTTTTGCTGCCGCTAGAAGAATCCTGTCCGGTGGGAGAAGGCGGTTGCGACCTCCGTCATTGTTGCAGTTATTATTGCTGTGATTGTTGTTGTTGACGTAATCATTCCTTCTGTTCAGGTGAGTGGCAGTGTAGTGAGCATGGTTGTTGATATTTTTGCGTGCCTGATTTTTTCGCTTTCGTGCTTTTTCAGCTTGTTTTTGCTGATTTAATTTATACAGTTTACGATTATCGTATTCTGTCCAGTCAGCTTTCCATACCTTTCTGGAACCAAGAAGGCGCCAGCCTGAGTGATCTATCGCCTGTATACTGTTAATGTCGTTCAACTCGTATTCCAACGAGTCAACTGATTTTGGAGTGCAATTTTTGATTTTGGAATTATTTGTTTCATATCGTCATTCAAATATTTCAGGTCATCGCCTATACCTGTCATCATTGAGTTCAAATGACAAATGATCTTAAAGATAAAGCACTTAGAAGCTCTTGTATTTTCATGAGAAAATACGAGGAGTGCTTTACCGGTCTCATAGAGCGAATAGCCTCGACAGTACTGAGACTATCAATAAAAATAATGTGATGAAATCTGATGAAATTCGTTATAAATACCAAAACCAACGGACGCCTCTATTAATGACCCATCTGTGAAGAACGATCTTGCCGAATCAACTTGGCCATACTTTGCAGCATAAATTGACGTAACAATCATGGAACGATGATGTTCTGGGATCCCACGAATCTCCCGCGTCATAGATAAGTCAAAACTAACTGAATTGCCGAAGTCGGAGAAGCGTACACGATGAGGATTATGCTGTGAAGGGCTGACATCCTGTGTTATGTACACGTAGTACAATGATATAAAACGAGTTTAAAGGTTTAGCTCAAGAAGCTTCTCAAAGTTTTCGATTAACAGTGGGTTCATAACTTCACAACGGGTGAGGAACCTGAGGGACATTCCGAAAACCGATTAGAGAGTGGAAACATGCCCGCTAACACTTCAAGACTTACCGTATGAGTGGAGTGCATCGAAAAAAGCTCTCGAAAATGATAAGTGGTCAAGGCATCCCACTGGATACACATACCACATTTGACGAATTCAGAAAAAAAAAGTTGTTGAATATTACATAAAAATTGCTGCACATTAGTCATTCCATTCCTAATATTACGTTGTACGATGTACACAGAATTCGAGAACAAATCATGTTGATGACTATATTATACTATTAACTTTTACCAGTTGTTGATGTTCAATACTTCACCATGAATTTCATTGAATGATATATATTATATTTTTTTGCTGTGTACACATTTAAGTGATGAGCGGTGGCAGAAAGGGCACCAATTAGTGTTGCATTACCTCGTTTAAAAACTTTCCAGCAAAAGAAAAAGCACACTAAACAAACAAACAAAATCCCTAAAAAAAAGTCATAGCGTCTCTGAATTTTTCCTACGGATCCGTATTTCTGCAGAATTCAATCAATTCTATAGATCTACGGAAAATTTCGTCTTCTTTCATTTATTTAACGTCGGTCTCTGTTCCACAATCTAGTGCCAATCACCGACGGACATCGATTGCCATCCATTGACAGCAATCGAATGTTCAGAAAGGCAGCTTCGACACCTGCGTAGGATATCGCACCCATTCAACACACATGGGCCGGGACCAACGGCTTTACTTCCCTTCCGAAGGAAGACGTGACCAGAGATTTTTATGCCTCAGAAAAATCCCAACGACCTCTACTGGGATTGAACCCAGACCCATTGGGGTGTTAGAAAGCAGTCACGCTTACCACTACACCACCGGCGCCGGCGAAAATTTCGTAGAACCGACATCACTGACTTCCATCTGTTTTGTTTTTATTCAACACAGCTGACGCGTTGACAGAACGAGGGAAAAGCAACTAGTGTAAAAATTACATGAACGAGGGATTCTCCGATTGCAAAACATTGCTTGGGAGTGTGGATGATAGATGGTGCTAGTGCGCATGCAGAATAAGAAATAAGAAATGAAGAAGACATCAATATATTCCGGAATGAAATACACATATTCTACATATGGTGCAAAAAAAGTCTACTAGAATTGAATGTAAAAAAATGTAACTAAATATCATTTAGTAGAAAAAGAACAACTTCAAACATTTCAATTGCATTAGGAAATCAAACTGTAGACAAATGTGAAAGAGTTAGGGATTTAGGAATTATCTTAGACTCTAAGCTAACTTTCATAGACCATTACAATACAATTATTCACAGGGCAAATAACATGCTAGGCTTTATCAAGCGCTTTTGCTATAACTTTCAGGACCCTTACACAATTAAAACACTATATATTGCCTATGTCAGGTCAATACTGGAATATTGCAGCATTGTATGGTCTCCATTTTCAATCACGCACGAAGAAAGATTAGAATCAGTACAAAAACAATGTCTATTATACACACTCAGCGACGATTTGCGTGTTCGGTAATTTTTTACCGGAAAAAATCTGTAAACGCAGAATATTACAGATTTTTCGGTAAAAAAATTAATTTAAACGAAGTTTCGGTAATCTGAATATTTAATTACCGAACACTGTAAAAAAAAAAATACAATACGATCTGTAAAATGTGGTAAACGCCGAATTCGGTAAAAAAAATACCGAATACACTGTAAATGCCAAATCCGTTTACCGAACTTCGGTAAATTCAGACTGTCAAATCGTGGGACGGCTTTTTTTTACACATAACCGCAAGCTGAGAGAAGTGAGACCAGTGTAAAGTGTGTCAAGTGAAAGTTGTGTAATTTATATCATGGAACAGGTATGGAAACAAATACAAGACCAGGATGAACGCATCACTGAAATTTTCCGTAAGTAAACATTTATTCAATAAGTTCGATTATTTCCAGGAATTACCATCGATAGAGTGTTTTTTCTGCCACGATAAAGTTCTAGGTTATGTGCCTGGGTTGCATCGCCACATAAATAACCACCTTCAGAAGGGGCATTTTTCAGTGACAAATGTATTTTTTGATTGCACCTACCAAAAATGCAACTGCCGATATGCCAATTTCTATTCACTAAAGCGCCATATTATAGAAAAACATCCTGCTGGATCCGTCAGCATTGTGGCGGAAAAATGCCAGTTTACGGGATTCAGAGAGCGTTTTTCTATACCAGTTGCGCAATGCGATGACTCCTATCCAATATCTGAGGACCGGTGTGAGAAGCCAAATACTTTGGAAGAGATTAAAAACATAATAAATCTTAGTGTATGTCGTATGACATGCGATGTAGGACTACCTCAAATCAAAATCTCAGAATTTGTTAAACTATGTGACACAATAACCCAGCACATTACTGGTTACTTAGAACAGCGCACTCTGCAATTTCTTGAATCAAGAGGCATTCACCTGGAGTCTGAAAAAGAGGTAGAACTACGGAATATTTTTCACCTGGATGATTTGTTTAATGAAGTGAGCTCTTTCTCTAAACAATCTAAATTCCTCAACAAGCTAGCCGTAACCACACCAGCTCCTAAGAAAATATTGCTGAGCCGTCGAGAAGACGTTCGCCATGTAAATTCTGTTCCAAAAAAAGTACTGGTTAGCGAAACTTCTTCTTACATCAGTATTATAGACATATTGAAACTCATTTTCAGAGAGTCTACACAGCAAAAAAATAATTTTGATATCACATCAAAGTGGATGCACTACAATCATGTCGAAAATTTCATGTAATTTTTATGACCACATAAATAAACAAATGCAGTAAAAGCAGCGTAATGTCAGTTCATGCATTGTATTAATGATAATTTTGTCCTTTTTAGCAAGCTATATATTACACCATATTTTCGACATGATTGTAGTGCATCCACTTTGACGTGATATCAGAATTATTTTTTTGCTGTGTAGTACGAGACAACACTTGAAAGAGCTAAACATAACCAATACTCCTTGTATAACTGAATATAGCTCATTTAGAACTGGTGACACATTCAAAAACAGTAATTTCTATAAAGAAAACCCTGATGCGATCAGATTAAGTATATACCAAGATGATGTGGAGCTGGGTAATGCCCTAAGCTCAAGGGCTGGTATTAATAAAATTTCCAACATTTGCATTAAAATTCAAAATTTGCCTGATCAATACAACAGCTCACCACGAACGGTTTTCCCTGTACTACTTTGCACTACTCTAGATGCAAAACAACACGGTTATAGGAAAATCCTAGAACCATTGATCGAGGACTTAAAACTTTTGGAACAGGGCATTGTTGTCTACTATAGTAATGAACCGTTTTTACTCAAAGCAGTTGTCACTATGTTCTGTGGAGACACATTAGCCGTGCATGACGTTTTTGGACTATTGGGGCCAAGTGCAAACTATTTCTGCCGTGTATGCCAGGTATCAAGGAAAGAATTTCATGAAGACCCGTTTACTGAGCTTCCAATAAGGGATAAAGCTTGGTACGATACTAATTAAGAAGCAGTACGGAATGGATCTATAACCCCAAAAGATTGTGGACTAAAAGCTTCGGGTTGTATACTGAATGAGCTGATGCATTATCATATCACTGACAATTTCGCCATTGATGGTATGCATGACCTAGCTGAAGGAGTGATTCCATTGACCATCCAGTTGGTACTGTCCCGCTACTGCAAACAGAAAGACTTGAAAATCAACGTCGAATACATCAACAACCGGATTAACACGTTTACTTATGGCTTCACCGATCGAAAAAACAAACCTTCTGCCAATTTCACGAATGATATGATTACAAATCCTACCAAGCACAAGATGAGACAAACCGCAGCTCAAGCCCTTCTGCTTTTAAGAAGCTTTCCTTTCTTATTTGGTCACCTAGTCCCCAAAAACTGCCACTATATGCAGATGATTGGTCACCTCATCAATGTCGTGAGAATCATTTGGTCACCTATTGTTTCACAACATCTGCTATGTCAACTAGATGAGCACACCATTTTTTCCGAAAAGACCTTTTATGCTAACTTTAATAGGAAAATCAATAAACTTCACCATTTACAACATTATGTAACCTGTATTCTAAAAAGTGGTACAATGAAACAGTACAACTGCTTGCAATTTGAACAAGCCAACAAAGTCGGAAAAAACCAAGCTGCTACTTGCCGAAATTTTAGAAACATTTGTTTTAGTTTGGCAAAAAGGCAATGTTTCAAAATGATTGTCGGTTTGTTGGACAATCCTTTTTGTGACCAATTAACTTACAAATCGGGTCGATTTGTCAAACGTACAGAATGTTTAAGTGAGACATACTTGGATGAAAGCACGGAATTTGTTTTCGTCCCGAACACCGCAACATTGAATGGCATTGAATTTCGAAAAAAATCTGTGATTTCTTTAATAAAACACGAAAACTATATGTTTCCCACATATGGAATAGTTCGAGAAATTGTGGTCGTGAACAGCAAAGTAATGTTTTTATTGCGTATGTGCCATACAACATGGTATAATGACTTTTTTGAGGCATATGAGATTAACCAAACGGATAAGGATAAACTCATTCAGATGGAAGAATGTTTCACACACACTACATTTTCATTTTGGTCTCCGTATGGCAGTATGCAGAAATATATATCAAGAAGATTATACAATCAAGATTACTAATGGCAAATACCAAACCAAAAGTAATTACAATGTTACATGAAAAACTTGACATGCTCTAATTTTTTGTTTGTATTTAAACAGGGAGAGAAGAAATCGACGATATCGAAACGTTCATGGCACTCAATGAACAAGATTTCAAAAGACTCAGCATGACCACAAAAATGATCAAATTAATAATAAAAATTCAAGAACAACATCGCGCGAATTTTGAACCCGAAGAATGGATCGAAGAAGAAATTGTTTTAAACGCGTCCAGGAACGGTTACTTCATTCCAAAAACTGAACACGTGAACTCGACTAATCCATACATAGAAATTGACTTGGAGCAGGTTTGTATTTAAAGAAAAAGTAGTATGACAAATCTAAAAATGAATTTTAATTAATTTTCTGACAGATCGTTAACATCGATACCGTTTTCGGAAAAACCAACGAAGGATTGGCTATTATGGAAGTACTGAAAGAAAACTCACGACCAAACGAAATGATCATTAAAAAAATTACTATGCTCCTATGTGATTGCTTGCGATCACTATTTGGTTGGTAAGTATATATTAAAGCGTTGTAGAGTTTTCAAATGAAAAGAGCAGACACGAAATTATAGAATGAAGAGTTGCTTCATCTGGGGCAAAAATGTTCATGAACTTTGCTTTTATTTTCGATCGTAGCAAGCAAAATCCGGCCATAAGTTTTTGCAGACGTTCAATTTGTTTTAAAGGCATTCATAAAATTAAACTGTTGTTTAAAAATAAGAGCGGCGATAATATGTTGGAGTGAATTTGATAATCGTGCCGATTCCGCGCGGCAAGTGAGGCAAGAGTCACAATAGTCACATAATGAAGTGACAATAGTCACCTCGTATGACGTAGCTCTTCATTTGATTTGCACGGAAACGTGACGACACACGAGATTAACACTATTGTCAGTTTGATTTCATGGATGTTATAGGAGACATTTGAACATCTGCAAAAATGTATGACAGTAATAGCTTTTCTGTAGCTCCAATCGAAAATAAAAGCGAATTTTCAAAAACATTTTAAACCGATACGACAGCTCCCCATTTTACCACTTCGGGTCTGCTGGTTAGATGAACCAATCATAGCTATACGTTTCTACTATGGTATGTTTTAATCATGTCAAGTGGATATAAATAGGCAATAATTAAATCAAACTATAATTTGAACGTATAGCCATTACTGGTAGTCAAAAATTATCATCTTGTATGTATATTTATAGTCGACCAAGCAACTTTTACAAAAATCAGATTTCGACATCCCTTGTGCGAACGTATTCCAACCTGGCCACTAAAACTGGTGATGTTCCACAGGTAACGTATGAGCTATACTATGTTTGAGATCATGACGAGTAATATCCGGCTATTCATCTAGGCTCTTTGGTTCCATCCTCACGCAAGGGGAACTAATCGTCACGCCGGTCGCATCCATTACCACATGGAGTATCTGGCCAGAAAATCGGGCGCTGGCGATTGTAAGGGAGAAAAATCCATCCCGTGGATCCAGAAAAACCCAGCAGAATAGTGCATCGAGGAAAAACCCTCTTTAAGGGATTGTTGAATGGATTGAGGTACAGTATTGATATTATATCATGACACGTAAAATTCATCTAATAATGCAAATAATAACCTTTTTATAGGCCGAAGACAACTTTACGTATCAAAATACGGTGCTTCCTATTCTGTTCGTAAGAGGGCCATTTTTGGAAGACTCGGACGATTGCGCAATATGCTGGAAAAATCTGGCGATTCCAATTGGACGTGGAATGAGGGAAGCGTTTGAAATGTTGATCCAATCGTTCTTCGTTTTTGATACTGTACCGGCACCGTCAGACAAACAATTCTTCCTATTCTTCGGAGCAATGATTAGCGTTGAAACTTTGTCTACAACAAAACAAAATTTATGCACGCGTTGCAGTAAACTTGTATTTTGTAGTTGAGTAAATTTTTTAAAACGTATCCCAAAATCATTACAGGGCCATAATTTTAATGATGAATAAAAACATGAAATGGTAATGTAAAAGAGCACTTTAAATATAAACAATCCGGAAAAATTAAGAATTAAAAAACAAAACATTTATATTTTTAGTTTTACGGCACTATTCGGTAAAAAGCACCGAACCGTTCGTTAAAAAAAATACTGAATCGTTCGGTAAGAATCACCGAACTGTTCGGTAAAAATTCCCGAATCGTTCGGTAATTTTGACATTTCATAAAAAAAAGTGTTTACGGAACGTTCGGTAGTCATTTCGTTTACCGAACGGATTACCGAACGTTCAGCTGTTGAAAGTTCGGTAAAAAATTACCGAATACGGTAATAATTTCTAAGTGTGTACGCTCTTCGTAAATTAGGTTGGACTTTCATTTCCTCTTCCATCATATGAAGCACGCTGCATGCTTATAAACATACAAACATTAAAAGAGCGTCGTGAATATGCAATGGTTTCATTTGTAAATGATATCGTTTCGCAGCGAATTGACTCAACAGAACTTTTATCAAAATTAAATTTCCATGCACCCACTCGGCAACTCCGAAATCGAAATTTATTTGCCATAAAACATCATCGCACAAATTATGCAAAATATGGGCCATTAAACCGCATGATGGCCTCTTACAATAAACACTGCGAAACCATTGACTTTACAATGTCTCGGCATAAACTAAAGCAATATTTTTATTGCATAAGAAATAACAACTCATAATAGAAAAGACAAGAAAGCTGACACTACTTTTTTTTATATAAATATATATTTAAGAAAACAAAACTGTATTAGTTGTACTAGTCTACGTTGGTTGACGAAATAAATAAATAAATAAATACGCTTGACGATATTTTTTGAAGAATTTTCCTCTAAGAGTTATGTCTGTTTGTATGTGGTAATAGCTAAGATGAAAAAAATATAGTAGCTTCAGTGTCAATTATAGGATTAATTGTGAAATAATTACACTATTAAACATGGCACTGCACTGTTGTTGGTCCTCATGGTTTTTTTTATAACGCGCATAGAAATTATCACGTCCGGCTGCATTTATGCACTGTGTGAGAGTGCTAATACGAGGAAAATCGAGGAGAGCGTCACATCTGAATCTCAGTTCTAGATGCTCGAAAAATCTTACACTTACATGCATCTTTTTGCAGGAAATCTACTCAGTGTGCGTGCAGCTATTTTCAGGAAATCAAAATCTTTCCTGCATCGTAGAGTCACCCCCCTCGAGGAAAATATATGTACATCAATTTCAAATAAGTACCCTAGAAAAATAACAAACATCTTTACCTTTACACTCCGATACGCCCGTAACTGTGCGTGCGTCAAATCTCAATGCAATAATGTTTAAAATAAACGGAATGCAATCCTATCATTTGGATAATTAAATATTAATTAAATCGACTCACAATCAAACAAAACCCTCGCAAACAAATGATCCGTTCGACGCCATTTAGTGATGCAACTGTCAGGGCAGCACCCCAAGCAGTAGACATGGATCTTCTTGAAAAGCAACTTGAAGCCATCGAATTCTGGAACGGTTATGAGCAATTGATAAGCGATGTCTGTACGTACGTCAAGATTTCAATTGAAATCCAAAATGCTTAATAGTTTACCAATTCCAGTAACCACCTACATCGCTGGTATCTGGACTATCTGCACTGTATCCAGGAAAATCGGCAATATCTCCGGAAGTGTGAAGGCATTTTCAGTTTTGCCATACATGTCGATACGATTGGACCTCGACGCCGAGGAGTACAATTCAACAAACAATCCTCTGGCGGCGGGAATCGAATCCGGTTGCAGTACTTTCGTTGTGCATGAAAGCGCAGCGTTAGATTTCTTAGACGTTTTTGTCCAATATCACGATGAAGCTGGCTACAGAAATCCCATCAAATATGTACTTGTGCTGGTGGATGATGCCCAACCCGGTGATTTTCTCGACTCCGTGGAAGAGCATACCAGTCTGTCAGAAATCCTGAATTTGTTAATTTTTCGATCAATGTTTGAGATGGCTACGGTTGATTTGCTGACCAACAGCTTTGTTGGTAGTGTGGAGCATGCTTCTGAGTTGTACCTTCTTGATCGCTACCGCGTCGGAGACGGGTCGTTCGAATACAAGAACTGGCTGTTCCCCGATAAAACGATCGATTTGCACGGAAAGTCGATCCGAGTGGCTACATTCTACATCAATCCACACATGTTGATCAAAGAGGCCAAGAATCGAACTTTCTCAATGGATGGCCTTGACGGTTTCATTCTGGTGGAGTTTTGCAGGAAGCGTAA
Source organism: Ochlerotatus camptorhynchus (assembly GCF_037179485.1). Taxonomy (NCBI): domain Eukaryota; kingdom Metazoa; phylum Arthropoda; class Insecta; order Diptera; family Culicidae; genus Ochlerotatus; species Ochlerotatus camptorhynchus. Next base: position 537,013 of record NW_027040499.1, on the reverse strand, counting down.
CTGTACGATTGAGTTGATCAAAGGTAAAATTCTTTTGAAATTGATATTGAGTGAATTTCTTACAACGAATGCTCACCCACAGATGAGGCCATGTGGGGTGACATCCAACCGAATAGGACTGGAAATGGAATTTTGGGAAATTTGGTGGAACGACGGGCTGATGTTGGTGTTGGAGCATTAAGTAGCTGGTATCATTGTTATCAGTATTTGACCTTCTCCACGCCTATCCAACTCGGAATTGTTACTTGCCTTGCACCGAAGCCCAAGTGAGTAGAATTTTCAAAGGTCTCTCAAAAACCAATTTAACTGAAATTCAATTGCTCTTCAGCCTTCTCCCGCGTTGGACTATGCTTACAATGGGATTCTCGACATCCGTTTACCTGACCATCTTTGGCACGTACTGTAGTGTTGTGTCGATTTACATGTTGATAGCACACTTCATGATGCGCAAAATCCAGAAGAGAAGCGTCGCCTGGAATATACTCAATGTGCATGCCATCTTCCTCCTGCAGGCAACCAACGTTCGCAATCGATCGGCATCGGAAGCCATCTTATCATTGACACTGTTGCTGTTTTGTCTGAACCTGGGTAGCATCTATTCCGGAAAATATGCCAGCCTACTAACCGTACCTATGTACGAACCCACTATCGACTCAATGGTTGATTTGTCTGAAAGTGGAATCCCTTGGCTGCAGGCTCACGAGGCGTGGTCTTTCTCTTTGGTTCTATCGAAAAATGTATGTCGTATCAAAAATTTCTTATAGCTTTCAAATAATCCAATCATTAATCGCGACAGCCCACAACAGTGAAATTGGTCTCCAATTTTCGGGTTTACCCTCCATCGGAGCTCCACCGAATCGCCGATGACGGTGGATCCGCCTTTGCCATGGGAAGACTACACAATGGCCATCTGATGCTTGGCAATTGGATCACGGCGGACAATATCCACAAGTACCGACTGATGAAGGAAGAGTTGTACTACGAACACGAGGTTGCGATGGGCACCAAGACGTGGCCGCTGATGGAGGCGTTCAATGAAATTATAGGCCAGATGGCCAGTGCACAGCTTTTGATGGCTCAGGAGCTTCGGATAATTTATCAGTACAATGATTATTACGTTCAAACGGTTGCCTTAAATTCTCATAAACAAACGGCGATAGCACCGAAGGTGCTGGGTCTGGAAGATATTCTGAGAGGGTTATTTGTTCTTGGGCTTGGACTGCTGTGTGCTGGGGCCATGTTTGTATTGGAAAGCATGCATGTGCGGAAGTCACATGCTGATCAGATCAGGTTTTCAAACGGTCTGTAGAAAAGATACACACTTGTTATTTTGATTGAATAAAAGATAAATTCAATAGAAAAATAGTTGTACTGGCAAGTGTCTCCACTAGTGCCCACGTGCGGAAAATATTTATCTTTCCCATGTGGTATGGTGCTTCACTGTGTTGGCTCGGTGCTCGGTTTGTCGTGATGTTTGCCTAGCATTCCCAGCAGAACATCAAAAATTCATATAAACAACAAAAATATTTCAAAACAATATTGATCTGCACAAACTTAAACAGAAAATTTTCCCCGACGAGTATGGTATGACATTTACACAAGGGTTGCAGAAAATAAGGTTTGTTAAATAGATACAAGAAATATCGTTCACCGTTAAATTGTTTGCTTTGACCTTAGCGGTGAATCAATAGACTAACTTGTTCAGGTCACTTTTTATATATAAAAAGGACTCTAGCTCTAGAAAAAGTGTTTTTATTACTTTCATACTTGTAACGATAGGTGATAATCGAACTGTACGATTTAAAATGGAAGCGCTAGTGCAATCTTCTCTGGAAGTGCATGCAGTGGTTGGATATGAGCAGCTGCTAGCCGAGATATGTAAGTATTATAGTAACCACTAAAGTGAGCTTGTATCGAGTGATAAAAGCAGCAGCAGAGTAATGAAAGTCCTCCCTTACGAAGTGAACAGCTCGACCGACTAAAAAGATGTTCACTAGATACGCTCAGTTGCTTGACATTCCTGAAATGTCTCAACTTTTTGAAAAAAAAAACCTTATAATTCCCTAACAGTTTCTGATGGTCCTTGAATTATTCTTGTACTCCCTCCAAACTTCTCTGAAGTTCCCTGCGCTAGTTTGAACCTTGTTACTTATCAAGATGCTTCTTAAACTTCGCTAACATTCAAAGTGTTTTTATGTTACTTAATACGCGAAGTTTGCGATTTTCAGAGTTGGTTGGAAATACTATCTAACATGAAGCTTTAGTGTGATAATTTATTTGCTAGAGAATGATCTTAGAGAAGGGTAGGTAGATAGTTCCGTTAGAGTTCGGCAGTATGAAAATTGAATAGAAGTTGAAAATGCGTACATCGTACGGGTTAAGCAAAGAGTATGCGTTTGACTTGCACTGTCACTTGGATGGCCCTTCGCTCATTTTCAACTTCTATTCAATTTTCATACTGCCGTACTCTAACGGAGCTATCTACCTACCCTCTTCTAAGATCATTCTCTAGCTAATAAATTATCACACTAAAGCTTCATGTTAGATAGCATTTCCAACCAACTCTTCTCTAAAATCTTAAAAATCTGGATTAGTGCTGCAAAATTTCGACAATACACGATGATATTGACAATTCAACTTTGGTCACTCATTTGAGCTAACAGTAATTGTCAAGGCAAACCATGTCAATTGTCAATGACAATGCTGTCAGTGACGAACATATGTAGAATTTTTATTAACTGAATTTGTAACGAAATTAAATAGCTTGAGCAACACAATTACATGGAGCCGTTAAAGTGAACAAGCATCTACGTCCTGCACTGCTTGGATAGCAATAATGTGACACAGAATGCACGAAATTACACTTTTTGTTACCAGGTGAATCTTTGCAATTGACGAAAAAATGAATGAGATTTTGACGAAGGTTTTTTTGAGGATCAAGTCTGTCAGTGACTATGTGAAAAACAATTTTGTCAATATCATGCGAAAGTCTGTCAATGACAATGACAAATCTCAGCACTGGTCTGGATCCATTTCTTGGCCTTGGCCTTCATGACGCGCCATATTGAATAATCCAGCGGATTAAGATCGGGGCTGGATGGCGGCCACATATCCTTCGCCCAGAACGGAAGATGTTCCTGCAACCACTTCTGAGTGCGGTGCGGCATTTGGCTTCAGCCCGTACTGTTCTTTGGCGAAAGTCTCGTTAATAAAGAAAACTAAACTAAACTAAACTGTTATTTGATCCACGGAAGAACATACTTACTTAAAATCCCGATGTAGACCTCCATGTTGACCTTGTCGCCTTCTGGAATGAACATCGGGTCCATTTTTTGGCCATCGGAAGCCACCAATCCAAACACCATAACGCTAGCAGGATGCTAGATACACGTTCTTATTATTATTATTATTTAGCTTTATTTAGGAGGCTTTCAGCCTTAGGCTGGTTCGCCTCCACTACACGTTCTTGTGCTCGTCGGCCACGTCTTATACCGGAAGAGAACTAATATACCGATCGGTTCTGGAATTTGATACGGGATCGACGGAAAACATGCTGAACAGGATTACCGGATTTTTTCGCTTAAGGAAGTTCAAGATTTTCTTGCATCGTTCGGCTCGTAGCTCCCGGATACGGTTGGTAATCATGTGAGTTTTTTTTCCGTGCCCTCGACTTCGCCCCGAAATCTTCCGTGCCGTAAAGTGTTCCTTTGCCATTTTCCTTATTGAACGCACTGGATTCACCCGAATCTTCCTTTTGATAGCAGCGATAACCCTCGGAACCCGAGCTGACCTCGGACAACCTGTGGCCACCTTCACGGATAGTTGTCCTTTCTTTTCTCGGTCTAAAACCCTTTTGACGGTCTATCAGGACACTCCCACGGCGATTGAAATGTCTTTTTGCGACATTTGCGCGTGGGACAAATCACGAATACGCTGCCACTCTGTCATGGTTAGGGTTACCATATCAAAAACTTGAAAAGAAGGACATTTCATTTGACGTTTGGTGATTAAGGAGGACAATGATTACTTTTCTTAACATTAAAGGAGGACAATGAGTTTTTATCAAACGTTTTAATAAAATGTGCGCTATTACAAAATTCATGATTTGCGAGGGTTCAATTGATATTGTTCACAACTTGTGGTCGTTATCAATTCAATTCATCTTCTTTTTGTACTTCTGAAAAATGCATCAAACTAGCCTTCACAATTCATGTTTGATACTTGGAAATGATCTAGTCCAGCTGATTTGAATAAAAAAAAATGCAGCTTTACAGTCTTAAAGCCATCCCAAATTTTATCATGTACAAAAATCAGTATATATGTCATCGCTGATTGAAACCAACATGGAACATCTAAACAACCTGTTAATTTTACCATTGATTCAGCATAGGACTTTAATACCCCGTACAGACTATGGATTATATAATGTAATATAGGCTGTCTTGCAATGAGCACTCATACATAGGATTTCCAGTGAAAACTAAATGTATGAGTGCTCATTTCAAGACAGCCTATAGCTATAGCTTAGCGTTATATACAAAATAATTCCTATTATTGATATCATTCCTTACATTCGACTTCACGCTTCACGTGCCTCTTCGCTCTCAGTATGGCAGTGGCAAATATTATAAATTAACGGCGCCGGTGGTGTAGTGGTAAGCGTGATTATCTCTTACCCCAGCAGGCCTGGTTTCAATCCCAGTCGGCATCCCGGCTGATTAAATTTTACTCAACAGTGAGTTGTTTTTGATGGCCTTGTTACGATCAATTTACAGTGTACTAGTCACCTTTCGCGTCACTAGAGCTGCTAGTATCGGGAAAAATCGTGTCTTGGGGATAATAGAAGAGTGAACCATATTGTTAATTAATAATATTTTTTTTTTTCCTTTGGTTTGTTTTTTTCCGTCGATCTTGTTTTCCGTGCTGAGCACCAATGCTACCGACGTGCCAGGAAGGCAGCTCCCACACCTGGACCCTACCTATCGACCCATCAACTCATGAACCGGGGACCAATGGCTTTTCTTCCCTTCCGAAGGAAGGCGTGATCAGAGATGTTATGCCTCAGAACATCCCGGCGGCGCCGACTGGGATTGACCTTTTTCGTTTTTGTTTTGAGTTATGAAGGTTTTGACGTATGATAGAGAAAGCTAGTAAATAGAGAAACATGTAAAAAAAGCCTATTTACCAAATGTAAACAATGACTTTGAACGATTTCTCATGAGAATTGACTCAATCTGGCAAACTGACACCAACATCTGAGAGATAACTTACTCTATCAGATGATATAGTTAGTTTGAGTGGGCATGTTGCAATTCGGGAACAACCAACGTTTAAATGCATTGCATACATTTGGCTTGTACGCCTTTGCACATGTTGCTGCATGGAGAACGAGGTACCCAACACGCTAACTTGAAAGTACCCATTTATAAGTAAAAAAAGGTCAATTTTGAAGAAAAGTGACTAAACTAGTAACAGATACTCATTAATGGGTAAAAATTGCTAATTTAACGTTAAGTCACTTATCTTTAAAATTTATATTGTTCACCCAATAATGGGTACTTTAAAGTTAGTTAAAAATTGAGTTCACTTTCACTCATCATGTGGCTTTCATGAGGCTAGCTAAAATTAAATAAATTATGAAAACTAAATTTTGAGAAATCCTCATCAATAATCCATTCAGTGAAAATTACCTAACCATCAATTGAATGCAATTGGTGTTCACAGCGACTCTGTAGCTCTTTACTCCTATGTTAAAATCCATAAGTAAACTTCAGACTGTGCGTGAAACATGGCGGACCTCGTGATAGTACGAATAGTACCGGTGGAAACTAACGATTTTAAATTGATTCACTACTTGAATTGCCTATTGGTCCCAAGCAAATCGATTAACGTACCCTATTCTTGTCGAAATTCTAGTACTACACTATTTCTTCTTTCCTTTATTTAACGTCGGTCTCTGTTACGCAATCTAGTGCCAATCACCGACGGACATCGATTGCCATCCATTGACGGCAATCGAATGTGCAGGAAGGCAGCTTCCACACCTGCATAGGATATCACACCCATCCAACACACATGGGCCGGGACCAACGGCTTTACTTCCCTTCCGAAGGAAGACGTGACCAGAGATTTTTATGCCGCAGAAAAATCCCACCGACCTCGGCTGGGATTGAACCCAGACCCATCGGGGTGTTAGAAAGCAGTCACGCTTACCACTACACCACTGGCGCCGGCTAGTACTACACTATGTTTGTTTTGATTCTGTATGGAAGTTTGACAGATAAAATGAGGGGTTCGTGGATTTTCCTATGTTTCGAGGAGTGCATCGATTAGCTTGGGACCGAAGATAGTACCAGAACTGAGCCAAAAAGTTGAGCACATTTTATCGGGACCTCCTGGTCTAAGAGTTACCTCTATGGTACTATCCTTTCACTTCACTGAAAAATCCCTTAAGAAACTGTCAATCATTTCTAGAAGAGACCATTTTTCGACGGTGCCGTCAACGCCAATAAAGGAGAACGAACGAAGGCGATGAAGCACACAAAAATGACAGTTTAAAAGGCAGCGCAGGTTGCTATGATTTTCATCCAAAAATAAGTTAAAATTTCCCAATGGTGAAAACATGACGGTTGAGTACTTATAACTTAAAATCGAATTCATTTTAATTTTTTTTGTTTTTGAGGTTTTTTTTTAAACTCAAGTGTTTTTGAGTGTTTTTTTCTTACCGTGTTTGTTAATCTATTGCCCAAAATTGGGTTAACGATTATTACCGTGTTGAAAGTTTTCCTCCTGTCAGTTGCCAATGTGGTATGTAAAGAGGGATGGCAGATATAATTTGCATTTTCTTTTGATTGTTTGGATTACCTCTAAGCTTATTGTACATTCAAACTATAGCAGATATAACGTTATTTAGGCACTTTTGATATCATATTATATAACGTTATTACGTTATTAATATCAACTATAGTCTGAACGTAGTACAATCAACAATCAATACGAAACTAACGATTTTAAATTGGCTCACCACTTTAGTAGCCTATTGGTCCCAAGCAAACGATTAACGTACCCTATTCTAGTTGAAATTCTATTACTACACTATGTTTGTTTTGATTCGCTATGAAAGTTTGACAGATAACATCAGGGGTGTGTGGATTCATGCAGAACATGCAGGGGTGAGTGAAATAGCTTGGGACTGCTTGGGACCGTTGTTCTGGTACTGAGTGAGCCAAAAATAATAATGATTTTCTTCGGGACCCAGTGGTCTTAGAGTTACCTCTATGGTACAATGTCATGACGTCAGGGTAGGCGTGTAACATGCATGAGAAAGCTAATACTGTTTGCCACACCTTTTATTTGACTAAACGTATAAATTGATTACACGCTTAAATAATAAGGCCACGAATGTTTTTAGTCACCTTTCTCACCGGGAGAGGGTATTACTTATGCGTCTTTTCAGAAATATATGGGAATTCTGGAAGTGAACCATATTGTTAATTTATAATATTTTGCAGCGGGCAAATCAAGCATAACTATTCAAATCGACGAAAAATGCTTTTGTAAACAATCTCTTCAATCGACGATTTTTCTTAACTGCTAACTCACCCACGCAAACAAAGACCATCATCAGGTAGAGAAACCTTTCCCCTACTAGCTGGCGTTGTTAGTTTCTGTGAGTGAGCTTGCAGTTGCCACAAATCGTCGATTGAAGTTATTGTTTACAAAATAAGATACGTCGATTTGTATAGTTCTGCTTGAAATACCCATAGAACCAGAACGTCAAAATCAAACGCATGTTGGATTCAATCTGTGTGGCTTTGTTTCATTTGGTGATTTTTTAACTTAAATTTGACAGATATAAATTTTTCAAATAAACCTGTTATTGTACCAGACTTATTTCTGCCAGACCAGGAATCAATTTTGACAAATTTCTTCTCAAAAATCACACGATCAACAACAGAGAGATTTTAGGCTGTGAACCATTTGCCGAGTTAAATTTAACTCGTGGTTAAAAGTGACATTTCGAAAGTTATTTTCTATGTTCGAAAATCCCTGTGCTGTCGATCGACCGGTTTTCGAGAAGAACTTAGCCAAGGTTGTCAAAATTTAACTTCTTGTCTGTCAGAAGTAACCACGCTCGGATAGCAGGGTTAATCGATAACTTTCCATCTGTCAAATTTTAACCAAAAGTTAAAATAATGCTCCAAATGGTTCAGAGCCTTAGAACATTATAATTTATTTTAGAAATGTCAAATTTAAGTAAAAAATCAGAAAAATGGAACACAGCCTAAGTTTGAGTTCCATTTAATGAATTTTCACTGACTCTTCGAAAATAATACATAATGTTCGAAAATCCCTCTGTTGTTTACCGTCCAATTTTCGAGAAATTGTTTGTCAAAATCGATTCCTGATTTGTCTCAAATAAGTCTGGTAGAATAGCAGATTTGAAAATTTTCCATTTGTCAAATTTAAGTTAAATTTTACGAAATGGACGGTAGCCTTGACTGCAGTCTAAATGTAGCGGGGTTGGCAGCTGTAGTATACTCCTAGTCCCACCATCAAATGGCATTTGCTAGATAAGATGAAGTTGCGACATAATTAAACAAATAAGCTCTGCAAACAACGCTCTTTGAAAAGAAATTTATGAATATGTTATTGGAAAAAATGCAAGGAGGATATTTTCGGACAAAAGGAGGACGTAGAAAAATTGTTGAAAAAGGAGGACATGTCCTTCTTTAGGATACCATATGGTAACCCTAGTCATGGTGCAACTGTCAAACTAATAGCGAATTCGTTTATTATCGAAACCGAACTTTTTGTCAGTGCGAACCTCAACCTGAGCTAGGTTTTAAAAACAAACGAGCAAACTGACGTTTGTCAGAAAACAAGCAGACCCAATCTTGATACCCGATCCAGGTTGGAACTGAATAATAAACGAATTCGCTATAAGTAAATCATTTTCTTCTATACACAGCCTACTACGGTATGAGCTATAGGTTACGTGCATGCAAAGAAAACCAAGGTATTGTATGCACAGGTGACCTTATTTGTACGATGGTGCAAACATTATCACGCATACGGTACCACGTAAAAAAAAACCTATTAAGATTTTGATGTTCCACATGCTAAAATATAAAAAAGAAATGATTTTGATTCCAATCGTAATTATAGCATGCTTATGGTCCAAATTTAAAAAAAATCAGCCTTTACACCAAAAATTGTGACTTTTTTTAAGTACGCAATTCGATTTTCTATGGCTGAAACCGGAGAATGTGATTTGAATCAAGTCGATTGGTTGTATCGTTATCGAAAAATCGTTAAAAACGTACCTGGTAAACTGCGACTCAGCGGCACCAACCATGTAAAAAGTCCGGGTAAAACCGTTTAAGAAAAGACTTGAGTGTACTACTAAATGCAGCTGATTACGAGTTGCCGATAATAGAACAGCTGGTAACACGCAGTTCAAATGCAAAAGGTTGCCGAAGAAAAAAATGCTACCGGCAATAGCCACACTCACACTCAAAAAATATTAAAATCTAAATAGATTAAAAGTTACACTAAATCGCAACTCTCCTGACCGACGCATAGCTTGATATAAATAGAGAGAATTCGAACTTAGTATAAAAATGGTTTATACGCGAAAAAGCATAAAACAGACATACATGTGAAATGGTTACCCATGATTTATTTGAAGAAATGCATTTTTGTCTTCAATTTAATATTCTTGTTTAAATTGATTGTTTGCAAATAAAAATAAAAGCGTTTGATCGTGAAAAATTTATTCAATGCAAAATAACGAATACATTTTACAGTTGATTTATCAAAATGCTAAATTCAAATAAATTCACTAGCCATTCCTGTGCCACTAGAACCAACAATCAATACGAAACTAACGATTTTAAATTCGCTCACTAGTTGACTAGCCTATTGGTCCCAAGAAAACGGATAACGTACCACATTCTAGTCGAAATTCTAGTACTACGAAATGTTTGTTTTGATTCGCTATGAAATTTTGACAGATAAAAATAGGGGTTATTGGATTTTCCTATGTTTCGAGGGGTGAATCGATTAGCTTGGGACCGAAGATAGTAGCAGAGCTGAGCCAAAACGTTGAGCATGTTTCTTCGGGACCTACTAGCATAGAGGTAAGTCTAAGACTAGAAGGTCCCGAAGAAACGTGCTCAACTTTTTGGCTCAGCTCTGGTACTTTCTTCGGTCCCAAGCTAATCGATGCACCCCTCAAAACATAGGAAAATCCACTAACCCCTCTTTTTATCTGTCAAACTTTCATAGCGAATCAAAACAAACATGGTGTAGTACTGGAGTTTATACAAGAATGGGGTACGTTAATCGATTTGCTTGGGACCAATAGGCTAGTCAAGTAGTGAGCCAATTTAAAATCGTTAGTTTTGTATTGATTGTTGCTACTAGTCTTAGAGTTACCTCTATGCTAGTACTATGCTACCTATAAACAAGCAGTACAAGATAAAGAAAGATCAGCTACCAAGCAACAGAGACAAAGCGAGGTTTTCAGCGATGAAATCTGACCGATCCACGACCAGTGTAAACGAATCTCGGAACGATAATTGGATGCCGTGGAATTTTAGAAGCCAGCGGTACTCTTTCGGAGATCCATTTTACAGTCTTAGTTTTAATTCATCCGGGATTTAGAGGATGGGCAGGTTGAAGTTGATGAGCCAAGCTGTGGACAGCGAAGAGGGAATTTTTAAATGGGGTTCTTTTAGAAACGTACGTCCACATAATCCCTCCTGTGGCAGATCGTATTGCAGTAGAAAAACCGTTTGTATTTTCTTCTGATGACCCTCAGACAACGATCACGTATCGGTTCAAGTCAAGATCAATCAGCTTGAACTCCTTCACAAAAGTAGCACAGCTTCTGGGACACGGGGAACGTGTTCATTAGACTGATGCAAAATTTGAAATTCTCGCTCCACAGTGCTTGAACGGTTCCAAATTGGGTCCTGCGTAGCCTCCCAAAATTTGAACTACTTTAGTAAGAAACTGACTTGGCGGAAACCATTTCAAGTTTATATGGGAATTACTATGGAAAAACATATGTTGTTGTTCATATCTATCTAACAATTCACCACATCACTATGCTTTTAAAAATGATAGCAGTGATTGTAGAAAATTTTCTTAGCTACAACTTTGTTGAAAACCAGTTTTCAATCAAATGTAAGGAACAAAAGTTATTAATGCTTCAAGTCACTGATGCCTTATGATTATGGTCATTCAACTGTTCAGCAGGCAACATTGGTGTTTCTGGTGCGAAGAATAGAGCACAAATATCATGGCTACTATGTCACACTGCAGAATACAGTGTTGCCCACAGAACAGCTGCTTGATCATGTCATAAGATTAGCAATCTCTTAAATAATTAATAACAATTTAATTTGACATTTGATTGAAAAACGATATTCGGCAAAGTTGTAGCTTTCCCGTAAGAATAGTTATAGAAATGTTCGAAAAAGCAATATGGAAAATGGGCAGAAGACAATGAACAAAAAGTTTGGTTTTCCCATAGTAATTTCCATATAAACTTCGAATAGTTTGTGCCAAGTCAGTTTCTTTCCAAATGAGTTTAAATTTTGGGAGATTGATTTTAAACCGTTTGAGCACTGTGGAGCGAAAAAAGCCAATTTTTCATCAGTTTGCTGTTCATGCAGTACCTGATTAATCTGCAGTTGTTCTTTCCTTTATTTAACGTCGATCTCTGTTCCGCAATCTAGTGCCAATCACCGACGGATATCGATTGCCATCTATTGACGGCAATCGAATGTGCAGGAAGGCAGCTTCCACACCTGCGTAGGGTATCGCACCCATTCAACACACATGGGCCGGGACCAACGGCTTTACTTCCCTTCCGAAGGAAGACGTGACCAGAGATTTTATGTCTCAGAAAAATCCTACCGACCTCGGCTGGGATTGAACCCAGACCCATCGGGGTGTTAGAAAGCAGTCACGCTTAGCACTACACCACCGGCGCCGGCTGATTAATCTACAGTTGCACTGCAGTTGCAGCAGTAGATTTCGCTAGAGTATGAAATACGCAGAGATTGATGAGATCATCTTCGATTGCATGGTGCATAAGCATTCCAATCTAACGTCGGGGGTCACCGCTTTCGGAATGACACTGGGCTTATCGAATTTGGCCAGATAAATTCCGTTCTCTATCAGTTATCGTTTCACGTGCATGTGCATTGCAAACACGCATTTAAATAGTTTTGGACAATTCTGTCGATTGGAATGGATAGAGTTGCAACCAGTAGATATATCTAAACAAAAAAACTGGTCATAGGGTGGAGAACTACTTAGGCCTAATCGCCCATTTTGGGACTATCGAGCAGAAAACTTCAAATAAATCCATGATTTCAGAGTTAACAAGTCAATTATGCGTTTGGTACGATACTTTAGTTAATAAGCTACCAAACGAAGTCAATGAGAACGTGTCGTATGAAGGTTTGCACACAATTATTCCCAAAAATAAATGAAGCGCTCCGACCGAATCAATTTTTATCTTCATCCGATAGGCCGAAGTGAATTCATTGGCGTTTCAATGCGTTAGACCGAGTTTAGAATCCGTAGGCCGAGTTTGGCGTCAAGAAGTAGTGTTAGACTTTTGACAAATATCTCAACAAATGGTATCTATTTATCAAATCTTACGTTACATACGGAAAGTTAAATAAATTTGGAAGCCATCAGTGATAATAATATTCCTTTTGATGCTAAACTGCGCTATATTAAGAAAGACTAAGAGCGGGTTGTGCTTAATAGGCCGGAAATGGGGTAGGTAACCCTATGTGTGCATGCCGCTGAGAAAATGCTAATAGAAGTGCAGACGCAACGAGAATACGTGCATTCCTCTACATGCACAGTTTTCAAACAAGCCAGAAAATCGAGGGGATAGTCAAAGTTTTTTTTTAAATGTAATGTATGACTGCTGGTTGATTACAAATTTGAAATTAATTTGGTACTTGTTTGACTATGTCTATAAGAAATCTGTTTATTTTTGTAAAAATGCATCTCTTAAATCTCGTAAAGGGATTAGATGTGGATTACCAACAAACAATTGAGAGCTCTTATAAAACACCTGAGTTGATCAAACGTTGAATAATAGCTTCCAGAGTTGAACAAGAATGTAGTTGTATCATAGAGGTAGAGGTTGGTAGAGGTTGGTTGTATTGCCATTTGATTAAAAGTTTTAAAAGCTGTTGGAGCACTCTTAAATGATTGTTTACGTTCGGTTTAACAATATGCTTTATAAGACCTACGATAACTTTTATAGCACCTTAGTTAAACTGATTCACAACAGCTATACAGAACGTGGAATAAACGCATCAAAACAAACCATTGGGAGCTCTTATACAACACCTGAGTTGATCAAACGTTGAATAATAGCTTCCAGAGTTGTACAAGAATGTAGTTGTATTGCCTTTTTGGTTAAACGCTTCAAAAGCTGCTTGGAGCACTCTTAAATGATTGTTTACGTTCGGTTGAACTGTTTGACAGGAGCCATATAGGATGTGGAATAAACGCATCAAAACAAACAATTGGGAGCTCTTATAAAACACCTGAGTTGATCAAACGTTGAATAATAGCTTCCAGAGTTGTACAAGAATGTAGTTGTATTGCCTTTTTGGTTAAACGCTTCAAAAGCTGCTTGGAGCACTCTTAAATGATTGTTTACGTTCGGTTGAACTGTTTGACAGGAGCCATATAGAATGTGGAATAAACGCAGCAAAACAAACAATTGGGAGCTCTTATAAAACACCTGAGTTGATCAAACGTTGAATAATAGCTTCCAGAGTTGAACAAGAATGTAGTTGTATTGCCTTTTTGGTTAAACGCTTCAAAAGCTGCTTGGAGCACTCTTAAATGATTGTTTACGTTCGGTTGAACTGTTTGACAGGAGTCATATAGGATGTGGAATAAACGCGTCAAAACAAACCATTGGGAGCTCTTATACAACACCTGAGTTGATCAAACGTTGAATAATAGCTTCCAGAGTTGTACAAGAATGTAGTTGTATTGCCATTTAGTTAAAAGCTTCAAAAGCTGCTTGGAGCACTCTTAAATGATTGTTTACGTTCGGTTTAACTATATGCTTTATAAGACCTACGATAACTTTTATAGCACCTTTGTTAAACTGATTGACAAGAGCTATATAGAACGTGAAATAAAGGCATCAAAACAAACCATTGGGAGCTCTTATAAAACACCTGAGTTGATCAAACGTTGAATAATAGCTTCCAGAGTTGTACAAGAATGTAGTTGTATTGCCTTTTTGGTTAAACGCTTCAAAAGCTGCTTGGAGCACTCTTAAATGATTGTTTACGTTCGGTTGAACTGTTTGACAGGAGCCATATAGCATGTGGAATAAACGCATCAAAACAAACAATTGGGAGCTCTTATAAAACACCTGAGTTGATCAAACGTTGAATAATAGCTTCCAGAGTTGTACAAGAATGTAGTTGTATTGCCTTTTTGGTTAAACGCTTCAAAAGCTGCTTGGAGCACTCTTAAATGATTGTTTACGTTCGGTTGAACTGTTTGACAGGAGCCATATAGGATGTGGAATAAACGCATCAAAACAAACAATTGGGAGCTCTTATAAAACACCTGAGTTGATCAAACGTTGAATAATAGCTTCCAGAGTTGAACAAGAATGTAGTTGTATTGCCTTTTTGGTTAAACGCTTCAAAAGCTGCTTGGAGCACTCTTAAATGATTGTTTACGTTCGGTTGAACTGTTTGACAGGAGCCATATAGGATGTGGAATAAACGCGTCAAAACAAACCATTGGGAGCTCTTATACAACACCTGAGTTGATCAAACGTTGAATAATAGCTTCCAGAGTTGTACAAGAATGTAGTTGTATTGCCATTTAGTTAAAAGCTTCAAAAGCTGCTTGGAGCACTCTTAAATGATTGTTTACGTTCGGTTTAACTATATGCTTTATAAGACCTACGATAACTTTTATAGCACCTTTGTTAAACTGATTGACAAGAGCTATATAGAACGTGAAATAAAGGCATCAAAACAAACCATTGGGAGCTCTTATAAAACACCTGAGTTGATCAAACGTTGAATAATAGCTTCCAGAGTTGTACAAGAATGTAGTTGTATTGCCTTTTTGGTTAAACGCTTCAAAAGCTGCTTGGAGCACTCTTAAATGATTGTTTACGTTCGGTTTAATTATATGCTTTATAAGACCTACGATAACTTTTATAGCACCTTAGTTAAACTGATTCACAAGAGCTATACAGAACGTGGAATAAACGCATCAAAACAAACCATTTGGAGCTCTTATAAAACACCTGAGTTGATCAAACGTTGAATAATAGCTTCTAGAGTTGAACAAGAATGTAGTTGTATTGCCTTTTTGGTTAGAAGCTTCAAAAGCTGCTTGGAGCACTCTTAAATGATTGTTTACGTTCGACTAACCACAATTTTGTTGCTAAAAATAGCACAAGTGATAGGCACGTTTATATGACCATAAGGCAATCATTATTCGACTGCAAGAGAAGTCACTCAAGATGAGCTTCAAATACTTCTCTCATATGATCAAAATACAGCAGAATAGAGCAGATGGAAACAGAAGCGGCTGGCAATCCGGGATCATGAGTTCGAATCTTGCTTCGAGAAACCCTTGGTGGAGTAGGTGTTATTAATAAATGCAAACATTAATTTAAGACATATATCATATAATCAACGATAACATTTCTAGATAAATTCTCTCAATTAATGATTAGAGAGATTCATTGAAAGAATATCAATCAAAGATTAAACAGATGCTTGTTTAATGTGAATGTGAATGTGAATGTGAATGTGAATTATGGCATAATTACATATTTTTTCAATGTGCACAAATAAATTAAATTAATAAAAACTGTACAAGCAATTATTTTGGCGTACCACGACAATTGTTAAACTAATTTTAATCTGTGAATATTGTGAGTACTTACACAACGGTTATTAAGGAGTCATTGAAAAGTGTTATAAACGCTTTTCACCGCTTGCTGTACAATGATTATTTAGGAGTCATAAAAGAGTGCAACAAACGCCTCTCAGGTTTACTCTCCACTAAATTTTAAAGCAGCTGTCTACAAACGTTGTATAAGAGCTTTCACCAAAATAATAAAGCTTGAGTTTAAATATGTATCTATAAACGTTGTATAAAAGTTGCTTCTACTCCTATACCGCGTATACATATAATGCTGTAGTTGAACAGGTTCTCCAAACCAGTGTAAACAAGAGTTTTACAGAAGTTGTAATAAACAAATTGTACAGTTATTATCAGCATGCAGTTGAAAAAAATCACAATGGAAGCGTTTCTTCAACAAGAAATTGATTTTGGGTAAACGTTTTACTGAATACGTTAGACAACACCTTTGTGTTGCAGTTGTATAGGTTCTCCAAACCAGTGTAAATAAGGGTTTTATAAAAGTTGTGGTGAACACATTGTGCAATTATTATTCAACATGCAGCTGAACAAAATCAAAACGAAAGCGTTTCTTCAACTGGAAATTGTTACTTGGGTAGGGCCATCCACATCGAGCGAATTTTAACACAAAATGAAATGTTTATGCTACAGATGACAGAAGTCGTACTCAGGATATTTTTAAACAAGACGAACTCTCATTTTTTAGTAGCAGTAAAATTATGTTTATTTCTGTTGATTATGATAGTACATTGATTTAACATTTTAATTGATTAGCCTACCTGGCTCTTCATCTATGTTTAACTTGATATTCTAATTTAATATTTGCGTTCATCAACTAGTTTACAGAAAACCCCTTTGGGGTGTGTTTTGTTTGAATTGAAAAAAGTGAAAACCTACCTACCTTATCTGCGTACAGCGGAGCGATTTTTTTCCTCAACGTCGACAGCACTGAAAGAATCGATTGATCACCATCGGTTCATAACCGCTGACGAAAAGTAAATTGGTATGCCCCTCGCGCGCCACTGGCACGCCTCTAGTCTTGGGAATCAAGCATCTTTGACAGTGGTTTGTTTACATTTCCATAGAGAAAAACTGGGGCAAGTTTGATCAAAGTAGACGATCACGTTCAGAAATGGAACTCGAAAGAAGAAAAAATATTGTGCACAAATAGGGTAGACGTACCAGTTATGGCTATACGTTCCCATTATGGTGTGTTCCAAATATGGCCTATGGAATTCCATAGGCCATAATTGGAACACACCATAATGGGAACGTATAGCCATAACTGGTACGTCTACCCTACCTGGAAAATCTGGAGTGGTCCGGTTCCAAGCTGGCTAAAGTGCTAAAGATGCCGAAAACAACAGTTTGTCGAGTGCTCAAAACCTACAAGGAAACCCTGAGTGTGGAAAGGAATCAGCGGACCTTCGAAAAAACTGGAACCAAGGATTGCAGCTGCGCAGCAAGGTGTTGAGATACGTTATAGCCAACCCCAGTTTTTCGATCCGAGATGTGGCCAGAAGGTACAACGCCAACTTTCAAATGGTGCGGAACATCCTTGCCGGGGAAGCATACCAGTCGTACAAAGCCAGTAAACATCCGAACTGGCACACGGAGCTGAATTCCGTGGCCAAAAATTCCGTGGCGCAAGGCTCTTGTACGACCGTGTTTTGACGAAACACAAGGGCTGCACTTTCATCGATGACGAAACATACGTCAAATTCGATTTTAAGCAGCTTCCCGGTCAAAAGTTTTACATCGCGACTGGACGTGGGGATGTGCCGGGAAGATTCAAGTTCGTGTTTGTCGACAAGTTCGCGAATAAGGCCATGATTAGGCAATCCTCGACGATGACATCCCAAGTTTACATCGAAGAATGTCTGAAAAAGCGTGTATTGCCGTTCATCCGCAAGCATAGGGGCCATCTTCTGGCCAGATTTGGCCAGCTGTCACTACTCCAAGGTAATTCTGGAGTGGTATGCTGCCAACAAGATCGATTTTTTCCCCCATACTGGGAAATTTCATAGCAGCGACAAATGGTGACTTTTCGATAGTTCACATTTTCACAGTAAAAGGATCAGCATAAATAATAATTTTTTGATGAAAGAATTTGGATAAATTATGTTGAAGCTTTTTGAAACAAAAGGCTGACATTGGCACAACGTCCCTTAATAAGTATAATGATTCAAGGAAATTTTAAATAATGTTTATATTGGTTGACTGCTTAATATGTGCTCATAACAGGAGAATTTTCTTTAAGTGGATTAATTTGACAGTTCGAAAGTGATTCGATTTTAGTACCCGTCTCCACCTGATCCTGATTTTTACGATGCCCTCATCACATTCGTGTGAATAAAAGATATCGCAATAAATTTCCGCTATCATACCTTTAATATCTGACATAAAGTTACTTATTTCTGAGCGACAAGAAATTAATTTTGACAAACACCGATACGAAAATCGGCCCACAACCAACAAATAAATTTTCGAACATTTTAATCTTTTTACGAAGTACAATTTTTAAGTGAAAATTTACATAAGTAAAATCGATTTCTATGTAGTTTTGTAAAATCAATCCATTTTTTTCACCTCTTAGATTTGGTGAATAGATAAATCACAGACAAACAGACATAACACTCAAAATCAAATTCATCGCAAATAGTGTTTTAGTTGGGAATGTGCTTGCATTTGTCATGGTGGCGCCACTGAAGCATTGAGCAAGACACCACATTTCGAACTTATCAGTGATGCCAGTTCTTTTTCACGTCTAGTTAGTAGATGTCAGCTCTTGAAAATGATAACTGGTCAAGGCATCTCACTAGAAAAAAAGTTGTTGAATATTACATCAAAGCTGCTGTACATTCCGTTCCTAATATTACGCTGTACGATGTACACATAATTTGAGAACAAATCAATCTGATGACTGTAATATGCTATCAACTTTTACCAATTATTGATGTTCAATACTTCACCATGAATGTCATTGATTGATACATATTATACTTTTTTGCTGTGTACACATTAAAGTGATGAGTAGAAAGGTGGTAGAAAGGGCACTAATTAGTGAAGCATTACCTCGTTTAAAAACTTGTTTCCAGCAAAAGAAAAAAGCACACTTAACAAACAAAACAAATTCCTTTAAAAATAAGTCTGAGGTTCTATGAAACATTCCTATGGATCCGTATTTTTGCAGAATTCAATCAATTCTATAGATCTACGGAAAATTTCGTAGCACCGACATCACTGACTTCCATCTATTTTATTTTTATTCAACACAGCCGACGCGTTGACAGAACGAGGGAAAAGTAGCTAGTGAAAAAATTGCATGAACGAGGGATGCTCCGGTTGCAAAACAATGCTTGGGAATGTGGATGGTAGATGGTGCTAGTGCGCATGCAAAATACGCTTAACGATATTTTTCGAAGAATTTTCTTTTAAGAGTTATGTCTGTTTGTCTGTGGATAAATTTTTAAGATATGTTTATAGTCTAACACTGCTTATTGATTCCAAATTCGTCATATAAGTTTCAATTCGATCCTAACGCATATAAACGGCAACGTTTTCTTCGAAGGATGAAGGTAAAAATGGAATGGAAAAATGGATTCGTTTGGAGTGCTGCTTTTGTTTTTGAGAACAAATGGTGTACATTTTCATACTTTGCACTGTTAAAGACTTTGTGTTATAGCTTACATACCCATTTTTTATTGCTGGAAACCAGCTAAACTTTGCTGGATTTTGCCAAGCTGTATAACCAGCAATCCTTCCAGCAAAGTAAATTTTGCTGGTTTACGTCTGTGATCTCTATATGGGAGTACCCTTTGTGAAAACCTCAAATGGAATATGTAAAAAAATTATGAAAGATTTGAGACGTTGATAACTCAGCTGCCCCAGGACCAATATCAATAATTTTATCACCAATGGATCAAAAATATTTCTACGCATCTGTTGAATTTAAGATTATATCATTTTCAAAATGTTACTGTTGAAAATTGGACGAATGTGCAACTTTTGCAATAATAATAAAAATTATCACCGATTGCCTGCGAAAAGCGATTTCCCAAACACAGATTTCAAAATTGAATTGCATCCGGTCTCACCAAATGGTGTTTATTCAATCACCGCGTGGTGAGTGGTGGTAGTGTTCTCCAGTACACAACGAAAGGATCCCCGCAAGCAGATAGCTAACAAGGTGGGTCTCAAACGCTGATCAGATTCAGTTCGAATCACCGTGTGTGGTGGTGTCCGGTCGTTGGCATCATCATCATCAGCAGCAGCAGCAGTGCTTTCGGCACGTAGCGTTGAACATTGTTCTCGGGTACACAACTAAAGGCTGCCTGCATGCAGCGAGCTGCAGCCCTCATGAGCATCCATAGAAGGAGGAAGAAGCCGCACCGCTATTGATCGGAATCAGTAACTCTTCGTGAGTCGATGTGGGCCATCTATGTCAAGCACGTCATACTACAGAGTATAGGCAGAGAGAACCAGGCTCAAATTCTAATTCCAACACAAAACACAAGCTCCTACGTCACCATTGCGTACAACCCCATAGGGCTGTCCCTTGTAGTTTTTTGACAGAAGGTTGCTGGAAAACCAGCAATTTCTTTGCTGAGAAATATGGCTTAATTTTGCTGGAATTTCAGCAATTATGAAATTACGAGAAGCTTTTCTCGTTTTAATAACAAAATAAGGAAAACAATGCATCAAGTAGTTAGAGAAATCACTCAAACCCTATTTTATTCAGTTGTTATTAAAATAACTCTACACAAAACTATTAGTCATCTCCAAGTTCTTCTCCATTCGCATGGAAGCATATTCTCCATCTTTCTGCTGAATTTATCTAGAATAAAAGGCAATCTATAAAAAGATAATATTTCCTTCAAAATATTTCCCTGTCTTACCGTTATTATTATGCAAAATAGTAGTCTTCTCCAAACAGTTATAATCCAGTTTTATGTTTATAACACAATGCTTTTATTGCATCATTTTATTTATAAGCGGTTGTCCAACTAATTAACTAGAATCACAAGTCTTTTTGACAGTTCATGATTTGCTGGTTTCCGGCAAAAACAACTGATTACTGGATTTTCAGTAATTTAAAAGTTGTTTGCTGTTGTTTCAGCTAAAATCGTTTTGTTGAATCATTTTCAGCAAACCATTTTGCTGGAAAATGAAAATAGAATTCGGTGTTTAGGAACTTAAGTATCGTACCAAATATAAAATTTACTCGTTAACGCTGAAATCATAAATATATGTGATGTTTTCTATATACCTTAGTTTTTTTTTCTAAATAAACCAGTAGATGTATTGGAACCTTTTCTGACGCTTCCCTTGACACGAATAATTCTCGTTGCTAGATGAAGTTGGTAGGAATGCCTGTCAAGGTACCATTGCACAGTGGTTCAGGAAGCAAAATTAGGTGGAATAAATTAATAACTCGAAAAATATTAGAGATAGCGTATTGACGTCTTCTAAACATTTTCTTGTGAGCTTTATTCGCGTTGGTTGCAAAAGTGTCCTAAACGCCAATTCTACCAGCAACGTAATTTGGCCTCTAACTTTTTTATTTCAATAGATAGAGAAATTAAATGTTCTACAAAGTTGTGAACTATAAAAAACTAGAAAACTTTTTTGAACATCGTTTTTGTCTATCTCTTTTATATTTGGAGATATAAGCCATTTAAAAAAACAAAAGCCGAAAATCAGATTTTCTGTCATATTTTATTTAAATATCACTTTTTTGGCCTACTATGTTCAGAACGATTATAGTTAATTTTAAAACACATATTTGCTCCAAAGACTCTATACCAGTACAAGTCTCCTGTCAAAAGTTATCGTCAGTTTTGTAGTCTTTTAGCTCAAATTTTCAAGCGTAATATTTCAAAATGGCGCAAGTACAACCGATAGTGATACATATCACTTTAAAAAGCATATCAAGAAGTACATTTTAGCAACTTTTGGTGAAGGTAATTTTTGATTTTTTTAAATAAATGCACTTTGAAAATAGGGGTTTTTATTCCATAAATCTACATTGTTCGGACTTCTTTCGAGTATTAAAGAACCAGATGGATGATTTACAGTAAATATTTATATTTACAACTAGTTATATGCTACTGACTAAACCAAAAACAAAAAATACATAAAAAATAAAGCTAGTTTTCAAAAATTAACTGCTTGGCTTTATCTGGTAGTGCAGGATTGTTCAAAGACAAAGATGCTCTATTGCTTAATGAAATCACAGGATCTGATGATAAAAGCAATCTGTTGAATACATCCGTAATATTAACCGTTCTGTTGAATTTTCGGGAGTGGAGCTCGCGATATCTCCGGATGCATTTATTCCTCGTCTCCTGAACCTCTTCGCTGCACATTCCAATCGGAAGTACCGTGTATTTAATAATGCCAGCCCCATGGACTAGCAATTTGTGCACTGTTGGAGACAATGCATACCAACCGTATAATTTCTGGTATAAAGCTCTAGTCTCTTCAGCATAAATTTCAAAAGAATTATAATTAATCTTCGACTTACAGTTAATTACAGTAAGCAGAATATGAAATCGCTCCAACAGAATTTCATTGAGACCGGTAATTTTTGCTGCAGCTTTCCATTCACGGAAAAACTTCCGGGCGGTATTTCCGTCATTAGAATTTCCGCCACCAGGCATAGGCTCACTGATGCGTAATCCTGTTAAAAAGGACAAAATCTGGTAAAATCTTATATCTTCAAAAACAAAAATATAATGTTGCAAATTGCTAACCATACGTACCAAATTCCGCACGTATCTTGCTTCGAATTTCGATTTATCTAGCTTTCACCGCTTCATTTGCCTTGCTTACACGCCATGTAGGTTTATAAAGGGCCAGTCTATACGACACTTTCAGAACCATTTCCATCGTTCTAATATATGCATGCAGAGGAGAAAACCCGAATTTGTACTTGGCTGGATCATCAGAATCTGGATCGCTTCTGGAATCGTTCAAACATTTTCCAGACCTTCCACAAATGTAGCATGATTGAGAGTTCGTTCCGGTTAAATCATTTACGACTTTTGTATCCAGCATTGTGAACATCATTTGGGGTTTTACACAAACAGATCGGTTCTCCAACATTACTTCCACATTCATCAAATTTTGAATTTGCGTATTCATAAGCGAAACCTCCCGTTTTGTCAACTCGGTTGACTCTTTTGCAAATATCAATTTTATCGGTCTGCAAAGCGAAATTGACGATGGCAGATCATTATTCCAAACAATTTCTTGGGTTTCTTCTGCTTCACGATGTCCAGTTAACCTTAAAGGAACTAATGAAAACGCGAATATATGGGAATCGCTGTATTCCTGTAACTCTTCATCCTCGTCCTCCTCGAAAAAACATTGTTTATATCTAGCATGGTTGCTGCTCCCATCACAACCCCATTTGTAGATAAGTGTATAATCGTCGTATGGTACCACCTTTTGGGACGTCGCTCTGCTCATCACGCTTGCAAAAAGCCGTTTCGTGGTGTGCTCCACAAGTTCCTGTAAAGGCACTTCAGCAACAGATGAATGGATAGAGAGACCTAATATATCATTATATAGGTATTATTCAATATTATTGACTCTATGTTTAACATACCTGAAGGATAGCATAGTTTCTTAGCTTCAACCAATTTGTTATAAGCTGGGTACATGTCCACGCCCTTGCTTATATTCATCTGCCGGATGTTCATGTACTGAGCCTTTGAAAACTCGTTTTTGCATAAGAATGCAAGAGCTTCCTCTGCTGTAAGAGCTTCGAATCCGTGTTTTGATCGATCTGCTGAACGCTGTAGCTCGATTGCCGTCTCGGGGTTTTGTGCTATTTTTCCTATCAAAGCCGGCAATTTGCGAAACCCTGCGGAGGCTACAGATGTTTCTGCAGCAAACGAAATTTCTTCTGCCGAAAATTGATTAAGAAGAGATTGAACCCTGCTTTTCTTTGATTTTCTGTGTGCATCTTTGAACGGCTTAGAAGGACGACCAACGAATGATTTTGAGGGCGAATGGACATCGACAATAAATTCTCCTCCAAGCCAAGCGTCATTGATCTTCAAAAATCGTTCACGTTTCCTTCCAGCTGCTCGCCAAAGTTTCTGAAACTTCAGCATCACCAGGGTAAGCTTCCTTTGCACCAAACTTACGTCCAGCTCTTCTCCAGAAAACTTTTTCTTTACAAATTCCAATAAATCTTTTACCTTATCTCCGTTCATGAGAAGAAGGGTAAGATCGGCCAAACGAATCGCTGATAAATAAAATCTGAGTTAATATAATGAAAGCACTTGAAAAAAAAATACCTTTTCTCATTTTGCAACGTTTTGAAATGAACAATTCAGCGTCTCAAAAATCAACGCTTGCTTTAACTCATACCGCAGTGAATGATTGATTAAAATTTTCAAATTCGTCTGTTTGTGTATGAAATACGCATACCTATAAATAATATTCTTGTTTATGTTAAGGGCATTAGCAGTCTTGCTTGGGTTCCATTTCTTATGCTATTTTGAATATTATATGCTATATATTATATAAATGTATTCACAAAATAGTGTATCATCGATCTGGTTCTTTGATACTCGAAAGAAGTCCGAACAATGTAGATTTATGGAATAAAAACCCCTATTTTCAAAGTGCATTTATTTAAAAAAATCAAAAATTACCTTCACCAAAAGTTGCTAAAATGTACTTCTTGATATGCTTTTTAAAGTGATATGTATCACTATCGGTTGTACTTGCGCCATTTTGAAATATTACGCTTGAAAATTTGAGCTAAAAGACTACAAAACTGACGATAACTTTTGACAGGAGACTTGTACTGGTATAGTGTCTTTGGAGCAAATATGTATTTTAAAATTAACTATAATCGTTCGGAACATAGTAGGCCGAAAAAGTGATATTTAAAAAAAATATGACAGAAAAACTGATTTTTGGCTTTTGTTTTTTTAAATGGCTTATATCTCCAAATATAGAAGAGATAAACAAAAAAGATGTTCAAGAAAGTTTTCTATTTTTTTATAATTCACAACTTTGTACAATATTTAGTTTCTCTATCTATTAAAATAAAAAAGTTAGAGGCCAAATTACGTTGCTGGTAGAATTTGGCGTTTAGGACACTTTTGCAACCAACGCGAATAAAGCTCACAAGAAAATGTTTAGAAGACGTCAATACGCTATCTCTAATATTTTTCGAGTTATTAATTTATTCCACCTAATTTTGCTTCCTGAACCACAGTGCATTGTTACCAAATCCAAAACCGTAGGATATGTTTAATTTATACTCCATGTACACCGAGCCGAAGAATGTAAGCTTTGCTTACAATTATGAGGGATTCATCATCGCAGGATGTTAGTGGAGACCGCATGAACCGAGGATGCAATGTACCTAACTGCGATCCATTACAAGAAAATGGAGAAAGAAAAATGTGAAGTTTATTAGTGAGTGAAATTAACCATGTCGAAAACAAGAAAAAGTGTTGCCGGCTGGACTCGAACCACGAACGTTGCGATTATCAGACCTTTGCTTTCTCCACTGTTTTCTCCATGCTTCGAAATATCGATAGGCTAGAAGCGAATAATGTATAAACCGGGAATTTTTTGACTGCTTAAAAAGCTCTAAATTTTAGTATACGCATCAAAATCTCTGAAAATTTGACTAAGGGTGAATCAAATATTCAAAATTTATTGGTATGTTTTTTTGAGATGAGAGCCTGTACCATTTTTACATTAGTATAATTGTGTGACAAGTACAATCATACTCTATGTCCAAGGAAGTCGAGAAATTATTCAACTCGAAAAATTCTTAGACCAGATCGGGAAATGAATCCAGCCACTTCCATCATGGTATTTCTTTACAGCTGAGCCTTTACCGACTGAGCTTAGGGGTGCTCCAATTGTTTAAGTTAACACTTCCTGATCAGTCACGATCAACGTACATAAATGAAATTTAAGTCCTTCATATCTCTCCCGATGCTCAAACGAAGTGCACTGGACCTGTCCCAAAGACTTCTGAACTGATTTATCTGAAAACACCAACATTTCCAGGGTGTCTACTAGACTGATGCAAATTTTGAAATTTTCGCTCCACAGTGCTTAAACGGTTCCAAATTGGGTCCTGTTTAGCCTCCCTTCTTTAGTAAGAAACTGACTTGGCACAATCCATTTCAAGTTTATATGGGAATTACTATGGGAAAACTAATGTTTTGTTCATATTTATCTAACAATTCACCTCATCACTATGCTTTTAAAAATGATAACAGTAATTGTAGAAATTTTTCGAAGCTACAACTTTGTTGAAAACCAGTTTTCAATCAAATGTGAGGAACAAAAGTTATTAATGATTCATGTAACTGATGTCTTATGATTATGCTCATTCAACTGTTCAGCAGGCAACATTGTTGTTTCTGGTGCGAAGAATAGAGCACACATATCATGGCTACTATGTCACACTGCAGAATACAGTGTTGCCCACATAGCAGCTGCTTGATCATGCTATAAGATTATCAATCCCTTAAACAATTAATAACAATTTAATTTGACATTTGGCTTAAAAACGATATTGGGCAAAGTTGTAGTTTAGAAAATTTCCCGTAAGAATAGTTATTGAAGTTTTCGAAAAAGCAATATGGAAAATGGGTTGAAGACAATGAACAAAAAGTTTGGTTTTCCCATAGTAATTTCCATATAAACTTCGAATAGTTTGTGCCAAATGAGTTTAAATTTTGGGAGGGTAATCAGGACCTGATTTGAAACCGTTTGAGCACTGTGGAGCGAAAATTTCAAATTTTGCATCAGTCTAGTGTCTACCCTCGAATCATACTAGGCTCTCTCTCTCTTAAATGTGTAAGATATGCAATGGGAGAATATGTATGCAGAAATCGTAACGTTCTGAACATTAAACATGACTTCTATAGTTATTGGGGCATTGAGTTACAGTCTAAAATCTTTTTAGGTTGTATTTTTTATCGCTGGTCGTATAAAGTTTGCCATCATATAAACTGAATATTTCGTATGATAATATGTACAACACAATCATTCAAACTTGCTTCATTTTCAGTAACGACCTATTTCCTGGGGATGTTCACTCTATGCAGAATCCTTTCTCATTCAACAAACCAAACAATCAACATTCAAACCAAGCTACCATTCGTGGTGCTCGACGTAGATAGGAAAAGTCTCTGGACGAACAACAACCCAATGATAGCGGCCATCAATCTCGGTAGCACCGTGTTTGTGGTAGACGGGGCCGTCGCTTTGACATTTCTTAACAACTACATACCACTGCACGACGAGGCCATGTTTCGAAAACCTGAAAAATTTGTCATCATATCCATTGAAACTGGCTCCGAGGCTAGAATAACCGATATTCTAAAGGACATCCAAAATCACCCGGCGATTCAGGAGATCGCCAATTTGCTCCTAATCGTTCCAGATGGCAGGACTTTCGAACTTTTGACTCACCGATACGTTGGCAATCCTCCGGAGGCATTGGAGCTTCTACATTTGGATACATATTACCCGGGGAACCGATCATTTTTGGAAGGAAATTCGCTGTTCCCGAACAAACTTACCGACCTGATGGGAAAGACCTACCGATTGGCATCGTTTTATTTGCTACCGTGGGTAATGACACGCCAGACCGACGATGGAATTGTGCAATATCAGAATCAGTCGTACACGATCGATGGTTTGGATGGATATCTGTTGGTATTGTTCTGTCAGCGCTTGAACTGTACCTGGGAGCTGCTGATAGGTAAGTTCTAAAATGCTAATTCTGCTCGATGCCCTTATCTAGCCAATGCTTTTCCATAGACCAATACTGGCAGTACGGGCAAGTTTTCCAAAACCGCACTGGAAATGGGATGGTTGGAGCGCTGGTTGAACGTAAAGCCGACTTCGCTTTGGCCGCCGTTGGAGCGTGGCATCAACTGTTCCACTACTTTAGTTTCTCGATCCCCATTCAATGGATCGGAATTACCTGCTTGCAGCCGAGACCGACGTATGAAAATAGCAAAATGGGAAGGCACTTTCCTACATATTGGATTTTTTTTCTCCGATTCCAGGTTGATTGAGTACTGGAGAATTATTTTCATGATGTTTTCAAAAACCGTCTGGGCTTTGACGATTATCACGTTCATTGTGATATCCCTTCTGGATAACTACATGCCCACGAAGATTGGTTCTTGGTCACCAAATAGGAGAGGCCTTTCTTGGAGTGTCCTCAATGTCCTTTGCGTCTTTCTGCTGTTACCGTCAACGATGCGTCGAAGTCGAGCTTCTGAAGTCATGATCTCGGTAGCACTTTTGGCCTTCACTTTAATCGTTGCCTATGTCTACATTGGTAAGATCCACAGCATTTTGGCCATTCCTGTGTATGAACCACCGGTCGATACCATCGTCGATTTTGCCGAGAGTGGTCTCCGCTGGAATGCTCCACATGAAGTGTGGATGTACCTTATCGCTGAAAGCGAAAATGTAAGCTTGGAGTCGACTTTGATACTATACAGGAATATTATCATCCCAACCCTGATTCCAGCCTCACATCAAACAGATCCTGACCAAGTTCAACGTTGCTCCGATTCCGGCCTTAAAAACCATTGCGAACCTTGGAGTCGAACCGATCGTCATGGCAAAGTTGCACTTCGGTCATTCCATGGTAGGCGAATGGTTCACGGCAGAAAATATCGAAAACTACCGGCTCATGTCGGATTTTCTCTACTACGAATACGACACGGGTTACGCGACGAAAACTTGGCCTCTACTGGGGGAATTCGATCACCTGTCGATGTGGTATCGGGATGGTTGCCTTTCGCGGTTCGTCGAACAGATGGACGTCTTTCGGTACATGAACCAACCGGTGCAGATATCGATCGAACACTCGAGGGATCGGCCTCCGAACAAGCTGAAGGAGATGGAGGTGGACGAGATCGAGGGAGGGCTGTTGTTGCTCGGCATCGGTTATGGAGCAGCCCTTGTCGCCTTCGTTGTCGAGATGTTAGTGAAAGCGGCCAAGAGGAAGAAGCTCGTGCGGCGGTTCGCTGGTAGATGGAAGCAACGAGCAGTTGGGAGACGATGGAGTTTAGAATGAGTCGGGTGGGATTTGCAATTAGTAGAGGAAAATCTTTCAAGGTTTTTTTTTTTTTAATCAGAGCTCATATTTAAGTTCTACAACTAAATGTTTAACCGTTTCAAATAATAGCCATGTTGCAGATAACTGTCTCTATCTCAATTCTAAATCATAAGCTTACGCATAAAGGATGAGTATTTAACGCGAAGCTTAGGGGCCGTTCATAATCCACATAGACTTTCTAGGGGGTAGCAAAATGTCCACGCTAGTCTACGAGGTAGGAGGGGCGGTATTTTACAAAGTCTACTAGCTTATTTTTTTATTTTCCAAAAAATGTATTTATCATAAACTACAAAAAAAAATCACTGCAGATTGGGTAAAGGCGTACACTTTCCTAGAGCTGGTTCACCCCAGAGACTTAATAAATAAATACCGGAGCAATGATTGGCCTTCATAATTTTTGCTACACGCAAACGTCTCGTATTTAGAATGAACCTCTTCATTCCTTTTGAAGATATGTCTTATTATTGAAATCATTTTAATTTCTGCGAAGAAGTGTTTCTGATCTTCAAAATAATACTGAATAAACCTTTTAATTTTTCAACACTTTGAAAGACATCCAGAGTACTGAATTGAAATTATATTGAAAATCTTTGGATATTAGCTAGGTTCTATAAAACATATTCGAAAGTTCCTGTACTTCTGCAAAGTTTCTTGAATTAAATTCTATGAACTCAAATAAAGCTCCCTGAACTTCTTCCCAATCAATTTAACTTTTCCCTTTTCCTATATACGATTTGTTAATAGCTTACACAAACTACAACTAAATTGTTAACAAGGTTGCTGAAATTTAAATATTTCCTATGGCTCATTGACTGTTCCTGGAGATTTGACCAAGATGCAACAAATTATGATGAATTTCTACAATATTCCCAATTACAAAACATACTGAATTTCACAAAATTCTTCAAACCATCCCGAGGTTTGTAAAGTGCCCTGAACTTCTACATAATTCCTTGCTCTTCAAAGGTGTTTTGCGAAGTTTCTAGATTTTCTATTTAATTCGCCCAATTTGTACAAAAAGTGCTGAATTCAGTTTATTTTCTGTTCCCTAAATTTGTATAAAAAGTTTGAAATCCCAATTAACATTCTAAATAAAAAAAATTAAAAAGTGCTTAAGACAAAAGAAGGTCCTGGATTTTTTTAAATGTTTTCTACAATAAACAAAATTTCATTAACTTCAGTGAAATTTTCAAAAAAATCGAAACTCTTCTATTAGATTTGAAGCATTTCAACGATTTCACTTGAACATCGTTAAAGCTACTGACGTTCAAAAAAACTCAATGAAGGTAGTGAAAAATGCCAATTCTTTAACGAGCTTCCCCAAATTTCTAAAAAAAAATCTATAACGTTTGAAGAAGTGTTGCCAAATAATTTGCATTTCCAAGAAATTCCCTGAAGCTTAACGAGTTCATTGGATTTTTCTGAAGTTCACAGAGATTTTAAAATAATAGTTGAACTCTTTCTACGTAGTTCCTGAAATTCTAAATTTTTTTAAAAGGTGTTATGAAATTTCTGAAGATTTTTAAGGTTTCATGAAGTTCATGAATGAAGATCACATTTCCTTTTGTTTTGACAAGTTATAACATTACGAAGGTAGCATGCAACTTACCTTTACCCTCAGGGGCTGCCTACTTTGTCGATTGAGAGGTTACGTCTGCGTCGTCGCAGGCGTCGGGGCACTTGCGGCAGGGATGCTCGTAGGAATCCTGTGAGCAATCGTGGTTAATATTTTTTTAGGCGCACTTTTCGGACATAGGTTAAAAATTTCATCCACTCGCGTACAAAAGGTTTTCCACAAAAGAGACCCCATCAAGCGATCGAGCGCCTATTTATCTTCTCCCTGGCTCGCAATGGGAGGACTGAACTTCCTTCCCACACACTTTTTCCAACCCTTGAGAAGGGGTGGTAGTTGTCTACTCGTGCAGTTTTCGTAGCGGACGGCGCTCAAATAGGCGAGTTTATTTTAAATATTATTACAATTTCTAGTTCTAGCTCCTATCTTTCAAACTATTACAATAATGGGTATATTTTAATTTAATGGGACATGCTCTAATGTTACAAAGTTGTCCAACAATCTACGAGTTTTCATTAATTTGTAAGAAGGTCCCTGAACTTCTGTAAAACTCAGTTTAAAAAATCTTAAAGGGCGGACATTGGGATACTTCATTTTGAAAAAAGGATAAATTTTTCAGCGTTCGATTTATAACCCCAAAATATGAGCCTGTGCAAAAAGTGGTAAAGATTGATTATGGTTTAAAGTTTAGAGGCGCTAATGGATTAAAGGTTGTATGGAGATTGTCTTGAATTAAATAGACCTGTGCGCCGCCGCGCCACGCCGCCGCCGCCGACGATTTTCATACGCCGCCGCTGCCGATGAAATTGAGCCGGCGCGCCGCCACAGTAAAATCTTTCACGCTGCCGAATAAATTTATGTAACGCCGATGAAAAATCCGCAGCACCTTTTCGGTAAAATGAATGTTGAATTTGTTGAAATTAGAACTTGTGTGTGATGCAGCGATTGCCATATAGTTTTTTGACGTTTGTTCGCACTTTCTCGATCTAGCACTCAGGAATGAATCATTCGGATCGGATTTAAATAAAGGTGAATAAGTGCCTATTATTAACAACACGTTGATATTTGACCTCTTATAGGTTCAAGTTGTGCGGGATTATACGTATATTCAAAATACATCATCTTCAAATACATAAACAAAAAGTTATATGACAACAATGCGTGTACATTCAAATATGTATCATAGTAGTACAAGTAATACAAGTAATCATTTACTTACCTTACCAATCAGGCTAAGGCCTTGTTGTCCTCTGCTGTCCGAAGAAGTCGTCTCCACTCTACTCGATCCATGGCCACAGTTCGCCAGCCTCGTAGTCTGCGAAGGGTCCGCAGATCACCTTCTACTTGGTCGATCCACCTTGCCCGCTGCGCGCCTCTTCTTCTTGTTCCTGTTGGGTCGCTTTCTAGAACCATTGTCACTGGGTCGTCGTGCGGCATTCTTATGACGTGCCCAGCCCACCGTAGTCGCCCAATTTTTGCAATGTGGACGATGGATGGTTCTCCCAGCAGCTGGTGCAATTCGTGGTTCATTCGCCTCCTCCACATTCCGTCATCCATCTGCACTCCACCGTAGATGGTACGCAACACCTTCCGTTCGAAAACACCAAGAGTGCGTTGGTCCTCCACGAGCATAGTCCAGGTCTCGTGGCCGTAAAGGACCACCGGTCTAATCAGCGTCTTGTAGACAGTCAACTTCGTGCGGCGGCGAATTTTATTCGACCGGAGCGTCCTCCGGAGTCCAAAGTAGGCACGATTCCCTGCCATAATGCGTCTTTGAATTTCTCTGCTGGTATCATTTTCGGCGGTCACCAGTGAGCCCAAATACACGAACTCATCGACCACCTCGATTTCGTCACCGTCAATCTGAACTCGGGGTGGGAGGCTAACATTGTCTTCCCTAGAACCTCTTGCTTTCATGTATTTTGTCTTTGATGCGTTGATGGCAAGTCCAATCCGTCTAGCTTCAGCCTTCAGTCTGATGTACGTTTCCGCCATCATATCAAAGTTCCGTGCCATAATGTCAATGTCATCGGCGAAACCAAGGAGCTGGATGGACTTCCTGAATATCGTGCCACTCGTGTCTATCCCAGCTCTTCTGATCACACCTTCTAACGCGATGTTGAACAGCAGACACGAAAGTCCATCACCCTGCCGTAACCCCCTTCGAGATTCAAAGGGACTCGAGAGTGTCCCCGATACTCGAACAACGCACATCACTCTATCATAATCATTTATCGCTATCATATTAAAATCGTGTAATGCTCAATAAGGCCGGAACAAATCTCAATTTTTTTCTGGTCTAGAGTTTTCCGAAGTGAACCGACACATTTTTAGCTTAAATTTTCGAAACAGCGTCCAACCTTTTCTGAAGTGGTTCAATACCTTTTTTGGGGAGTCCAAACTATGCTATTGAGTGATTGAATTATATTTAATGTTAGTCGGAGCTTTCCTGAAGTGATTTTATTAACTTTTAACGTAGATTCTGCTCCCCTAGATCCCTTCCTCGTTCTTGTGAGAATCACATCCTTTGAAAATTAGGCTAAGATTTCAATGTATGGACCTTTGTGTGTTCGTGGTATGGTAGATTTTTTTAAGCATGCACAATTGTTGAGAAAAGTGGGTACTTGTTTTTATATAAATTTGGGTTTCTTGATCAGCCAAGTTGGATTTTGGCTCCGTCCTTTGAAAAACACGCCTGTATTTTATAGAATAGTCCTGTGTGAGTTCATACACACTTAGATTTTTTTGCCGAGATGGGCACCACCGAACAGCTCGGCATTTTATTTTGCTGGAAATTCAGCAAAAAATATGTTTGTTAGCTGAGATCTCGGCAAAATTCCCGTTTGTTAGCTGAATCTCGGCAAGTTTTTCACTGAGATCCAGCAAAATAAAATGCCGAGCTGCTCGGTGGTGCCCATCTCGGCGAAAAAATCTAAGTGTGTACGTGATGGTAGATTTTTTTTGAAGCCAGGTTGGATTTCTGTTCTATTGTAGAAGTTTGTGCTTGGATTTTATAGAACGGAACCTGCTGTATCCGTCCGTGAAAGACCAACCTGGTTAATATTCACAAAAGTAGGTATTTTCATAGAAAATTGATTTTTATGTTATGCCGAACTGAATTTAGGCTCCAATCTTCGAAAAATAGGCTTATTTTTATGGAATAGAACTTGCTGAATCCAAATGTGACGATAGAATTTCTCAATTTTTTGAGAAAACCATGTTTAAATTCCCAAAAGTAATTGAATTTTGGCTCCGATATTTGAAAAATAGACTTCGATTTTGTAGAATGGACCTGGATCCATACGTCAGGGTTGAATTTTTTAATTTTAATGGTTTGAATTCACAAAAATACATATTTTGATGGAAGTTTAAGTTTACTGTTCAACCAAGCTGAATTTTGGCTCCGTCCTTTGAAAAATGGGCTTAGATTTTATAGACTGGACCTTGTTGAATTCATACGTGATATTACATTGAAGCATGCAATTTTTTTTTAGAAAAATAGGTTTGAATTCTCAAAAGTACGTATTTTCATAGAAATTTGTGTTTCTTGTTCAGCCAAGTTGAATTTCGGCTCCTTCCTTTAAAAATAGTCGTGGATTTTTATAGAATTGCTGAATCCATACGTATTTTCATAGAAATTTAGTTTTAAGGTTCTGCCAAATTGCATTTCGGTTCATATCTTTGAAAAATAAGCTTGAATTTTATTGAACGGACCTTGCTGAATCCATACGTGAAGGTTGAATTGGGTTTGTAATTCGAAAACTATATAACGTACTTTTCTTATACTTAATAAAAGGGTTGTAAAACTTTGCCATATGACTCCACCCCCTGCAATCTTAACAAGTCCTTGACATACTTTTCTATACAAATTCCACATGCACGGCCAATGAGAACGACTCAAAATTGAGTAAAAGTCACTCATATTTGAGTTCGGGTTACACAAATTCGCGGAAACGTAGATCACTCATAGAGTGAATAAATTTTCCGACGATTTTCCAAGGAAAACATCTCGAATATGACGAAAAATGATTTTGTTTTTAGTCTGTCTACTAGTTCACTTCTAACTTGTATACATTTTTTTTTAAATTTTCCTCATATTCGAGAAAATTTCCCGACAAATTATTGGAAAATTTACTCAAACTATGAGTGACCTACGTTTTAACGTGTTTGAGTAATCTGAACTAATTGGTTGTCCATGTGCGATTGGTTTGGAAGTTTTTTTTTCTAAATCATTAAACATAAACTCACGCCAACTCACGCCGCCACGCCGCCGCTACCGAAAGCAAACGGCGTGACGCCGCCACGCCGCCGCCGCCGGCAGAAAATAACATCACGCCGCCGCCGAAAATATTTCGATCGGCGCACAGGTCTAGAATTACAATCATCAACCGACTATCGCTGACAGAACGTTTTGTCACGCAGTGAGAGGTAGAGCTATGGCAAACAACAATCACCAGTAATGGTCGCTGCTCACAGGCTAAACGCTACACTCGCTGCTGATCATGAAAAGCACAACGAAAACAATGAAGACTTCTGCAGTGATGAGAAAGAGCGAAACGACAGAAGAAAAGTTTGTCTCGGCAGGCACGACTGTGTGAGTTACAAACAAAGCAGGCAACACTAAACGGAAGCTGTTGGGCTCACTCACCAACACACTCATATAAGCAAGCAAAGCAACAACTGTTTCAAAACGAGAGTGAGACAGATGAGTGTAGTGATTGTCGGGAATGACCAGATCGGTGATGGATCACAACAGAAGACGACATTCACCAGTTGCTTTTTACTTCTTTCGTCAACTTGATGGATGATCATGGAGAGAGCTTCAATGAGCACATTGATAGGAATGTACAAAGCGTTACTATCATCAGCTGACTGACGATCGTGATTGTGATATGTTGCAACTCTGATTACAATGGGAAATAATTGAGTCTCACTTACATTGTTCTAACTTTGGCTGTAGTTGTGCAAATGATGAACAAAGTTTATATTTGGTTGTCATGACAATGATTGACAAGCCTGTTATTTTTGTGATTAAATTGAGAGGATATTAAGTCAGTACTAGAGAGGGTCTAGTATAATAGAGGAGCGAATTAAAACCAGAATGGCGTGGCATACCATGCATAGGTGCTTTCTAGCAACACTGCTAATGCAATGAAGATAGGCGCTGTTCGATTGACTCTGGCTATGGCAGTTTGTTTGGCTCAAAACCAGCCAGTCCGCTCCTCTCTTATACTAGACCCTCTCTAGTCAGTACTAAAGGGAACGGAACAAAGTGCCTCAAAGTGTAGTGAACGACCATTTTCTGTTCCTGGTGTTCGTTCTGGTAACTGAGTTTGTCCAAAATCGATTTTGGCTTGGTTTTAAATAACCATTTGTCCTTCAGGACCTTTTTGTTCCGCGTATAGATCCTCACGATCGGTACGTTTCGACCAAGTCAGTCTCGACTGTCAAGGACCTTCCACTCTCCGACTTGAGCTCGCTAGAAAGAAGAGCATTCTCGGACTCGGAAGTCCCAATCGATAAGGAGAAAGACACTTCTTGGCTCGATCAAGGTGGCCTTGTCGCGGTCAGCCGATATTCACCAACGAAGGGAGACGCCGTTGACCAGAAAAGGCTACTTCGGAAGCTGCACAGGGATCGCTACATTCCCTTGTTGCGAACCGTCATCGCAGCGCGCAAACCCAAGTCTCAGATCCGCCATTGTCGTGACCACAGCTCCAGTCACCAGGCTAGTCGCAGCAGCAGAAACCCATAGAACACACCCCAAAATAGCCCAAATAAAACCTCAAAATCCACACAGTTCGAAAAAGTAGTGTAAATTTCTGTTCAATATGATGCACATAAATGGAGCGTCACATATCATATACGTTTACATTAAATATCATGTAAAGTTCTGACACATTTCATGCAATGTAGCAAATATTGTATTCAAAAGCCCATCTTTGTAAATGTTTGTAAACAACATTGTTTGCAAGTTGCTCGGTTGCGTGAAATGAAATACAAGTCTACGTGAATGAATGTTTACATCACAATTAAAATTCAGAATTTTTATCTGTGCACACCATAATTACTTTCACACCCACACTTTAGCTTTCAATTCATTTCACCATCGCTAAAGAAATCCCACACACTTCTGCACACTTTGTTCCGCGTAGCCCCTCGGAATTACCCACTAGCATGTCGGCACTGTGAAACAGTTCAGGGGTCTCATGCTACTGAGCTAGTTTCCCAGAAGTCTTGGTTGAGCCACTAGGGTGAATTTCGTCTAGTCTCAAGGTGTAGTGGTAAGCGTGATTGCCTCTCTCCACAAAGGGCTTCTGTTCAACGAAAAAACTCGCAACGGCTTCCTCTATCCTGACATGGATCACTCTGCCCAAGCAACAATTTTTGTTTTATTTAAGTTTTATAGCAGTTGATATAACCAAATTATAAAACCTT
Organism: Ochlerotatus camptorhynchus; assembly: GCF_037179485.1. NCBI lineage: Eukaryota > Metazoa > Arthropoda > Insecta > Diptera > Culicidae > Ochlerotatus > Ochlerotatus camptorhynchus. The sequence continues at coordinate 499,907 of NW_027040499.1, read as the reverse complement.
CACTGACGACCACATTGCTTTAACAATCTCCTGAGAACCGCAATACAGCTATGTCATGGCCAATTGGCCCAGTTTTAATGCAGTAATTAAAACTTGATATGCGAACTACTTTAGGAGCATAGGATTTATGTCAGTTTTATCACACTCTAGATGTGATTGTTAAAAATGAAAACATAAAACCTCCTCCAGGTCAGAAAGTTTTAACAGCCTTCTAATGACTACCATAAAACTATATTACAACCGCATAAATCGCTCCTGAAGAAGTTGATAAAACATGATACGCAAAACATTTTGACAACTTTGAAGGTTTTAAGTTGGGGTTTTTGGATAATAGTTAATATTGGGAAATATTTTATTGTGGTTTTATTCTTTCGATGTTTGATGTGAAATCATGATCCTTGTCAGTTGGTAATAATGGCTGATATTATTGTACATTGAAAATAAGACGACTTTATTATAATTTTAAACCAATCTGTATATGCTTCACAGCATGCCGTGCAATATTTATGGTGATTATTATACCAAATAGGAGCATAAATTTAGTGCGCCATATGAATACTAAAATATAGGGATATTTTTAATTTGTCTGCATTAGCACCATGCATTAAAGAGTCATTCAAAGATTATCTATTTAGTACAAAACTGTTACTACTGTTGAGCAATAACCAGTCACATATTATTTAATTATACATAGATGTATGAAAGTGTTTTATTGCCTATCAATTAAAGCGTAATTATTCATACTGTGTGAAATTTGTTCATACGGCGACATTTTTTTTCGTTATAACTTGCTACTCCTTAAAAATACCTCAATATAACATATTCTCCTAGATTGGAATTCTATAGCATAACATAAACCTAATGGTTGTATCTTAGCATTTCGTAGTCCAAATTGAGAGCGTTAAGTTATATTTAAGCTATATAACTAGCTTGCTGGTTTTATTCGGTACAGCGAATCAAAACAAAACAAAAACCATGACCACCTGTCAAAAAATCAACATTCCAAGCGATCCTCCTATTTTCGCTTGTAATCAAGATGTAAGAAATGCTTATTGGATCCACTAAAAGCTTTTTCAATACAAGGTTTATAGCCGTGATGTCAATACTGGCCATCTCCAAACGGATTTAGTGAAACTGTCGGCGTTGCTTTAAGAAGGGCTCGTGGATCTTTCGGAAGTGTATCGGAAAACCGCTTGTTCAATATTTTTAAGAGCTCCTTCACCGCACTGTGCCTTATGTAGGGATCGTATAACTGTAGTTCCTCCAGGAGTTTCATATTGTCGATCGTCTCATCTTCATCGTGTTCAGAAGCACTGAAGGGGTTTTCATTTCATATATCTGAATAGATTTGTTTTTTATAATGACAAAAAATTTCAGAGTATTTTTTGTTGTAGCAGTATATTTCTTATCTGTGAATCTTAGGCCTCTGATAAAGATGATAGTTGTAATGAAGCTTTAATGAAGGTCTAAGACTGCTTCAAGTTTTATATCGGTCATAAAAAGTGTACCATAAAACATAATTGTATGTTTTGTTTTGGTTTTATTCTTCAGTTATAAGTAGTGATGCAGAACCACCTTACAGCTACCGTTAAAACTATGAAGTCTGAGTTTTAATTTAGTAGTCATAAAACAGTTTTATAGACGACTTGACGGCCTGATTTTATGACAATCACACAAAACCGTAATACAACCACAGGCTGAAAGGGATGCTATGATAAAACAATGATAAAATAAGAATAAATCTTCCAAGCATTTAGATTGTTACTTGGGATGTCATCCATTCCTACGCTTCGCTCCTTCTGGACAATTACAGCTCAGCCACTCTTTCTCAAATCAACCATGTTATTAACCAGAACAACCGCAGTTTGGATCTTTGTTTTGTAAGCGCCGAGCGAATTTCGTCGACTGAAATCCAGAAAGAGAGCCGCTCTTAGGAAGTTCACCAAGCACCGCACACTATCCCTTCAACGTCACTATGTCAGGATCAATCACGCATACAAACGAGTTGCGAAGCAGTTTTGGAAGTTTGTCAACGAACAACGTCATGAAGCTGGTCTGCCGTCGTCTATGACACATAATGGTAACGTGGCCTCATCTACGCAAGATATCTGTCAGCTGTTCTCTGAAAAATTTGCTAGTGTATTCACGGACGAGAGACTGAGTGACGACCATGCCCGACTGGCTGCCAGTTACGTACCACTCTCTGGCCAAACCATGAGCAGAATTGACATCAATCCCGAGATGTTTTTCAGGGCTTCCTCGAAACTCAAGTCGTCGTACAATCCGGGTCCTGACGGAATTCCATCGGCGTTCCTCAAAACGCACTTGGACAGTTTGATGTCTCCACTGCTGCCCGTTTTTTAAAGGTCTGTGGACGTCGGAGTTTTCCCATCCTGTTGGAAGCTAGAGCACATGTTTCCAGTACATAAAAAAGGCAACTACCGTGGCATTACATCGCTTAGCGCTGTTGCTAAATTGTTCGAACTCGTTGCTATGGAACCGTTACTCGCTCACTGTAAGCCGTATATTAGTATCGACCAGCATGGTTTCATGGCTGGTCGCTCCTCTGTCACTAACTTGCTGTGCCTTACTTCCTACATCTCTAACAGTATGTCGGATCGTGCTCAGACGGATGTCATTTGTACTGACTTATCTGCTGCCTTCGATAAATTGAATCACCGCATATCAATCGCTAAACTGGACAGGCTTGGTATCTACAGCTGCCTCTTGCAATGGTTTCAGTCGTACCTTACCGATCGCTATCTTACTGTTGCCATTGGTGATCACCAGTCCCGTACGTTTGCTGCCACATCCGGCATACCCCAGGGTAGTCACCTGGGACCGCTGATTTTCCTGATTTATTTCAACGACGTGAATCTGGTAATTGAGGGACCACGATTATCTTACGCAGATGACCTACCTCCGAATGCACTCAATTGAAGACTGTTGCTTCCTTCAACGTCAGCTGAATGCTTTTGCTGATTGGTGTATTCTGAATCGTATGGAAGTTAACCCGTCCAAATGCTCGGTTATCTCTTTTTCGCGCAAGTAAGAGACTATTATGTTCAAGTATGTTTTTTTTAGGCACTGAAATTGAGCGCGTCAGCCAAATTAAGGACCTAGGCGTGATTCTGGATACAAAACTCTCTTTCAAGCAGCACATCTCGCACGCCGTCGACAAAGCTTCCAGAATTCTAGGGTTTATCTTCAGGATTGCCAAAGACTTCACGGATATCTACTGCCTTAAATCGTTGTAAATACTGCTCCTTGTCTCGCTCCATATTAGAATACTGCTCGGTTGTCTGGACTCCTCACTACAACAACGGTGTCGAAAGAGTTGAGTCTGTTCAGTGACGGTTCCTGAGATATGCGCTACGTAAACTGCCGTGGACGGATCCCTTCCGATTGCCTAGCTACGAAAGTCGTTTGCAACTGATCCATCTGGAGCGCCTGTCGGTCCGAAGAGATACAGCAAGGGCATTGCTAATTACGGATATTTTGCAAGGACGCTCCGATTGCCCTGTCCTCCTTGAGCAAATTGACATCAATGTTCAACCCCGAGCCCTACGGAATAATTCAATGCTGCGCCTGCCCATACAGCGAACTAATTATAGCATGTTCGGTGCAATCGGTGGTTTACAGAGACTCTTCAATCGGGTCTCCGCCAGCTGCTTCGCCGGAGGTTTAGTTCGTTTTTTTTCTAGATCAGTTTAGTTTGTTTAGTAATGTTCCTTTTTTTTTACGAGATGACTATCTATGTACTTATTGATGTTTTGTTTTAGTACTTTTCATGTTTTTTTTTTTTTTTTTTTTTTTTTTTTTTTTTTTTTTTAACTCTTTATTTGTTCCAAATTCAAAATAAATTACATTTCATTTTTAACCTAGGTGCTCCAGTTACTACAGTAACTTAACAGCCTTAATTGTTATGATATATATCTAAGTGTTTTTACATTGTTCCTGTCTTGGCAATTCAGTATTTTAAACAGGTTTTTTAAACCTGCATGTCAGTATAACAATTGATAGCTTAAAACTAAATAACTAAAACTAAATCTTATCTAAGTATAAAGGGAATTAATCGTTGCAATTGAGGATTGTAACGATTTTTGCCGGAAATTATTAATTATTTTGTTGGACATTTGTTCTAAAGTCTCAACATTCGGAATTCTATGTACTTCGGTAGTACTGTACCAGGGAGGCAACTTCAAAATCATCTTCAGAATTTTGTTCTGAATCCTTTGAAGTGATTTTTAAGTGAAGTGAAGTGAAGTGAAGTGCTTTAAAAGTTAATTTATGGTCAAGTATTAATCCAAGATATTTCACTTGGTTTGACCAGGAAATTGGAACTCCGTTCATAGTGACTATGTGACTACTACTAGGTTTCAAAAAGGAAGCCCTGGGCTTATGTGGAAATATTATAAGTTGAGTTTTGGAAGCGTTGGGAGAAATCTTCCATTTTTGTAAATAAGAAGAGAAAATATCTAAACTTTTCTGAAGTCTGCTGCAAATAACACGACGACTTCTTCCTTTAGCGGAAATGCCTGTGTCATCAGCGAACAAAGATTTGTGGCAACCCTGAGGCAAATCAGGGAGGTCCGAAGTGAAAATGTTATACAATATAGGCCCAAGAATGCTACCCTGAGGAACTCCTGCTCTAACAGGTAATCTATTAGATTTGGAATTTTGATAATTTACCTGCAGAGTTCTGTCAGTTAAATAATTTTGAACTAATTTCATAATGTAAAGTGGAAAATTAAACTTTTTCAATTTAGCAATCAAACCTTCATGCCAAACACTGTCGAATGCTTTTTCTATGTCTAGAAGAGCAACTCCAGTTGAGTGGCCTTCAGATTTGTTTGAACGAATTAAATTGGTAACTCTCAAGAGTTGATGAGTAGTTGAATGCCCATGGCGAAATCCAAACTGCTCATCTGCAAAAATTGAGTTCGTATTGATGTGAAGCATCATTCTATTCAAAATTATTTTTTCAAAAAGTTTACTTATTGAAGAAAGCAAACTTATTGGACGGTAGCTAGAAGCTTCAGCTGGATTTTTATCCGGCTTCAAAATTGGAACAACTTTTGCATTTTTCCATTTATCAGGAAAGTATGCCAAATGGAAACATCTGTTAAATAATTTTACCAGGAAAGACAAGGTACTCTCTGGGAGTTTTTTGATGAGGATATAGAAAATTCCATCATCACCTGGAGCTTTCATATTTTGAAATTTTTTAGTTATAGACCTTACTTCGTCCAAATCAGTCCCCCAGGAATCATCAAAAATATTTTCCCGAGAGAAAATATTCAGAAAATCCCGAGCAACCTGATTCTCAATAGGACTAGTAAGACCCAAACTGAAATTATGGGAACTCTCGAATTGAAATCAAAATTTTACCACCTTCTTTAAGCGCTGGAATAGGCTTTTGAGGTTTTTTCAAAATTTTTGTGAGTTTCCAAAAGGGTTTGGAACTCGGGTCTAATTTAGAAATATTATTTTCAAAAGTTCTGTTCCTCAGGGCAGAGAATCGCTTTTTAATTTGTTTTTGCAAATCCCGCCAGATAACTTTCATGGCAGGATCGCGTGTTCTTTGATATTGTCTCCTACGGACATTTTTAAGACGGATCAAGAGCTGAAGATCATCGTCTATTATAATTGAATCGAATTTAACCTCGCATTTTGGTACTGAGGCCGCTCTTGCTTCAACTATAGAAGTAGTCAGAGATTCAAGAGCATAATTAATTTCATCTTTGGTTTGCAAAGGAATGTTTGGATCGAAGTTATATTCCATAAATGTTCGATATTGCTCCCAATCAGCCCTATGGTAATTGAAAGTAGAGCTGTTGGGATTAGAAATTATTTCTTGAGATATTTCAAAAGTTACTGGAAGGTGATCAGAACCGAAGTCAGCATGGGTAACCAATTGGCTACAAAGTTGACATGAATCAGTTAAGACCAAATCAATAGTTGAGGGATTTCTTGCAGAAGAAAAGCATGTTGGGCTGTTTGGATATTGAATAGTGTAATAACCTGCAGAACAATCATCAAACAGAATATTACCATTGGAATTGCTTTGAGCATTATTCCATGAGCGGTGTTTTGCATTAAAATCACCAATAATGAAGAATTTAGACCTATGACGGGTAAGTTTCTGGAGGTCACCCTTGAGAAAATTCTTTTGCTGGCCTACGCATTGGAATGGCAAATAGGCAGCTATAAACGTAAGTTGTCCAAATTTTGTTTCAACAGAAACTCCCAAAGTTTCAAAAACTTTGGTTTCAAATGAAGAAAGAATTTTATGCTTGATTCGTCTATGAATAATGATGGCAACGCCACCACAGGGTCCATCAAGACGATCATTTCTATAAATCAAGTAATTTGCGTCCTTCTTAACCTTATGGTCAGATTTAAGGAACGTTTCAGTTATAACGGCAATATGCACGTTATGAACTCTCAAAAAATTAAATAGCTCGTCTTCATTATCTTTAAGAGATCGAGCATTCCAATTTAAAATGTTTAATGCTTTAAAATCCATTACTGAATTTTAAAGTCATGACAATATTATTAGCAAATTTTACTCCAGTTTGAATAGCATCAAACATGGAGTTAGATTTAAGCATATCAGAAATCATGTCAATTAATGAATTCTATAAAAAATCCATTTTAGGGGCAGTAATGCTTCCTAAGTCAAAATTGTCAAAATTTCCGTTAGAACGTTGGTTAGTATTTTGATTCCTACCCGCTGCAATAGCAGCATAGGTAGCTCCATTAACTCGCTGAACATTGTTAGCAGCGAGGGGAGTAGGTACAGATGAAACATTTGAAGCAGGGGTGATATTTGTACCTGCGGGTACGAATGTAGAATTTGTTCCTCGCTGACCGTTGTTAACAGCAGAGGAATTTGTACCTGGTCGGAAACGTGGAGCGTTTCCTACCTGTCGGTTAGAACGAGATTGTAGGATCGCTTTGCGAGTCTTACATTCCCAAAAATTGGATTTGTGGTTTTCACCACAATTTGAACATTTAAATTTCTTAGGATCTTCCTTCACAGGACAGTCGTCCTTTGCGTGAGAGGAATCACCACAATTCATGCATTTAGCTGGCATGTAGCAATTTTTAGTTCCGTGACCCCATCCCTGGCACTTACGGCACTGAGTGAGTTTTTGGAAATTTCCTCCAGTCTTCCTGAAGTGTTCCCACTTCACTCGGACATGGAGCATAAGGCTAGCTTTTTCTAAGGCCTTAAGGTTGTTTAGTTCACTAGACTTGAAGTGAACTAAATAAAAATCATTAGAAATCCCGTTGCGCGAATCGCCAGGACGGAATTTCATTTTCATTTTGATTACTTGGAGTGGCACAACTCCAAGTAATTTTGCCAGTTCATCTTTGATCTGATCCAGGGATTCACCACTGGGCAGTCCTTTCATGACAACCTTGAACTCACGTTCAGTTTTGGTGTCGTAAGTAAAAAATTTGTGCTTCTTCTCAGTAAGATACTTGAGAAGACATTTAAATCCGTCCAAGGTTTCAGCCAATACACGGCATTCACCCCGACGTCCAATTTGTAGTGAAAACTTAACTTTCACGAAATTCAAAAGTTCCATGCGAAGAGCATGGAAATCGGTAGTGGTTATCACAATAGGGGGAATCTTTTCCTTCTTGGCATTAAGCCGGGAAAGTTTACTAGAATTTTTCTTGGATGATGGATCATTCTCATCATCCGTGAGCAAATCAAATTGATTACTCAAATTAATTTCTTCATAAGGGGGGTCAAGAGTTTGCCCCTTTCTTTTGCGTTTAGGCGCCATGGCGGCAGTAATTTTTTTATCCAAATCGACTTCCAAGCAGATTACTATAAGAATCTGAAGGATCGAAGAGGAATTTTCCAAATCGATATCCAAGAAGGATTACCTCGGGTAGGGTCCAAACAAGGATCGAAGAGGAATAAGAGGAGTTGAACAACGTAGAAAATTTTTACAGGTTGAGCACTGAAAAGTGCTGTTTAAATTTGTTGTAGCTTTAGGTAGTAGTAGCAAAAAGCAAATAGATCCGCACGGCATGAGAGCACGATGCGGACTGTGACTTTTCATGTTTAGTTTAAGTTACATCATTGGGGCAAATAACGCCTGTTGATGTTCAGAAATATAAATAAATAAAAAATAAAAAATTCCAGTCGGCAGCTCTGGAATTTTCTGAGGCAAAAAATCTCTGATCACGTAGGGGGAAGTAAAGCCGTTGGTCCCCGGTCGATAGGTAGGGTCCAGATGTGGGAGCTGCACCGGTAGCATTTATACTCAGAACGGAAAACAAGATCGATGGAAAACAAACCAAGGAAAAAACAAATCTTATCAGTTAGGGCCATGCCCCATATATACTAGTTACGCCTATGTCTATGAAGTTTCCAAAATATGAATGAAAGTTTCAAAATTTCTCAGGAGTTGTCTGGACTTTCCCGAGATTCCCAGGGCGCTTAAAGTTCCTCAAAATATTCCCTGAATTCATGGAGCATCTTCTTCTTCGCATTTCAAACTTGTTGCTTATCTCATATAAGCTTATTGCGTGCTCTCAACTTAGTGTTTTAAATGCATGGAATCGAAGCAGCCACCTCCAGCATGATCTTGCTTTGTAGCTGCGCCTTTACCGATTGAGCTAAGGGAGGCTCCTAATATTCATGGAGCTATTCAGAATTAATTACAGATCTATAAACTTCTCCAAAAAGCTGTCCTGAAGTTATTGGGGCTGCCCTTAAGATCTCTGAGCATGTTTGAAGATTTCTGAACCCAGCTTGTCAGAGAACAACGTTTTCACGACTTCCTTGAATTTATTAGAACTTCTCTTAGAAGTTCCAGCATTTTCCATGAAGCAGATTAAACCGCCTTGAAGTTCCCTGAAGTGGGCGAAGTTTTTAAAAAGATCTCAGATCTTACCTTATTATCCCACAATCTTTGCTTTCATTCCTCGCTTTTGAGGTCCTAAAAAATGACGGGACCATCCTGATTTTCTCGTTATTGTTCTGAGCATCCTTCTGGAATAGCCCTAAAATTAATCAAACTGTCTTGAAGATCTCTTAACTTCCCGGTGCTTTCTGCACTTCCTTGAATTTATCGGAGTAAAGTTCTTGAATTTATGGGATTGCTTCTTGAAATATGATCTTAAAACTTACCCGTTGTTCTGTACGTTCTTGAAGTTCTCAGAACTACCCTCAAGTTGTCGGAACTTTCTTGAAATTCTAGAAATTCACATGAATTTCTAAGACCTTTCCAAAGGCTCCCGCAATTTAAAAAAAAGAGCCATGGTCAGGCATGGAAAATCATTTACATTCATTTCGTGCATTCATTTACATTCCCCAAGCAACACAGAAAACATCTCAACTCTTTTATTTTTTTTATTTAAGTTGCCCAGAAATCCCTTAAATGGTATAGGAAATACATCTTGATACGACAAAGTTTCAACTTTGTTGCTTCATTTACTTTAAGTCACAATAATGAAACTCAACTGTTTCAATGTACTGCTTGGATGACCTGTCAAATCATGCCTCAAATGGGAGGAGCAAACATGTTACATTCAAATTAGTATGAAGTTATATGCTACGTGATATTGTATGAAACACTTGAGCAACAAATCTAACTTGTATTGTGCTTGTTGAATGAGAGTTACATAAAACATTATGTTTCCTATAACTTTGGTGCAACAGAGTGTGAACTATATGTTTTTGTACCTATTGAGCAACTGTTTCGAATGTTACTAAAAAGTTGACGAACCAAGATGTGTTGAAGAACCTATTTGCAATCTTGCTCCAATTAAGCGTATGAATCTATAAGTTTTCAAACTTCGTTTTGCAACCAACTGAATCAAGTTGTCACTGTAAAGGTTTGTTGTAACCATCTAGTATCTACCATGGCTCAAATATGTCTTGTCACTTTGATGTTGTAAAATATGTTTTGACAACATTGGCAAAAGCGGAGAAATCGTAATGCATGTGCTAACATCTGCATAGGAAATGGAAGACCACGACGAGGACGATAGGATTACGGATGGCGAGGGACGAATGTGACTAAAGACGATGCCAACAGCGGCTGGCGTGGCCGTAGTCTCTCAACCGACCGGGTGTTCCAAAGGGCTAAATAGAACGGTGAGAAGCCTGAAGTGACGATGGATTGGTTGTTGCGTGAGCTGGGGGCAGCAAATATGTTGATACCGCCGAACGGAGATGTGACCGTTGAGGATCCGTTTGAGACGGAGCTCGTATTTTCCGGAACTGCTGGCGAGCTGGAAACGGCACCAAATAGCGGGTGGATTGCCAGAACTAGTGGCTCATAATGCCGAAACCTGATGGCTGCTGACGGAGGAGCTGCACCGATGTCGCTACCACTCGATGTCACATTGCTACTGACAAGTGACGTTTAAAGCACGCACATGCTCAACAAATTGTATGATTGTTCAAACTACACATTTGCTACCTATTTTCAACATAACTGGAACATGGATACCATCGATAATACGTAATGGTGCAGTTATGTTGACAAATCGTTGCGGTGTTGTTGCAGTTCAATATGAATCATTAATTTTAATATCCACTCATCTGCAACGTAAAAAATGCTTGTTCAAAATGTTTCATGATGTCTTGAAAAATAACTACATTATTGTAACGTACTAATTAACATATTTGCAACAGTTCAGTGAGCTGCATTATATCTGGATGAACCATACGCTACCGGCCGAAATTATGTTGCTATAATGGAGAATGTTCACAAATATTCCAAACATTAAAAAATTAAATAAATTCATAATTTTACACTGGTTAATGGTTATGAGAGGGCGTTTTGATATGTTATCGGTGCAAGACATTAAAGAACTATATTGAGTTCTCCATTTTGGTTGAATCTATTTTCTTATGGTGTAATGTTGTTAAGGTGAAGGCTTTTATTAGTATTTTGTCAAAATTTCGATAGAAATCTTTGCTTTATAATTATAAGCTATTTTTAAAAAGATCAGTGAATGATGATTAGATGATTATGAAAAAAAATCTTCTCGTGCAATAAACTGGGAGTTTGAATCCTTAGGGTTTGAAGTAAGAACTCTAAGCGTTGAAATATCGATCCCATTCACTAATCATTGGATACTAATATTATGATAGACCAAGGGGTCAAAAAGCAAAGATTTATGTATCGAGCATGAGCATGATTGACCGCCCCCGGTTGCTACTCTGTTATTGCCAGACCAGCTGTAATTACACATATAACCAATAGAAGATGCTTGGGACTAGCAATCATCCTCAATGTGTAAATACTGGTGATCTAAAACTAGGCAATACCAGCGCCGGCCGCGCCCGAACACAGGTCAAGAAAGGAAGGGGTAGGAATGTGTTGACGTGACACTCGCTTTGATGGAAGCCGAGAACACCTCTGCACTTTCACGAGGAATCACTAGGATATTGGGTAATAGGGTTGGGTTTGCAGCAGGGTTCGTTTTGGTAAACAATAAGCTGAATTCATGTCCTAACAACCATATAACGTGAAGGAGCTTGGGATTGAACCCACGGTCTTCTGCTCAGTAAGGAAAGACGTTTGCCACTAGGCAGACGAGCTCCTTTTTAATCATCGAGTTGCTCTTATTACCATGTAGTCATGTTAACAAATAAAACGATTGACGAATCTTGAATGTGGATGGGCTTGAGATTAGGCTCATGATGTTCTGCTCAGTAAGCAAAACCGGTTGCTCTAAGGCCACCGAGCCCCTCATATCACATTATCGCCTTTTTTTCCGTGTTGGGTGTATTCATCACTGCGACCATTACTTTGATCTATTGTGATATTCCCCGTTTTTATATTGCTTTATCAGTTATGTCGTATCACTATTTTGTGAAGCGACCGACATAGACTGACCAAAAGCATTTTCCCAGCCAGGTATTACATTTCGAATGAAATGTACTACTTTACTGGGACCTGCATTCCAAATATCAAAGGGTTCTGCCAGCCCCTTATCCAGAAAAATACGCCTTTTATTGAAGATTGCTGCACAAGAGCATAGCAGGTGTTCAGAGTCTTCCTTTTCTATACCACAGAATCAACACATATCCTCTTGAAGTTTTCCTATTAGCTTCAAATGATATTTACATGGACAATGTCCTGTTATCAAACCAGTATAAAGGGTGATACGGTCAAAATTTGGTCAAGGGAAAACGCGTGTAAATCGGTGAAATCGTTTATTTAAAAAATCAAATTAAATTTCTTTTTCAAGTTCAATTAGTATAAAATTCAGGAAAAATATTCAGTTAGGCTTCCGCTTTTCCAAATTCGAATTACCGGGCCTTACGCTTGACCCCTGCCATCAGATTTTGTACAGCCACCTTGTCCACCTTCTTCGCCGCAGAAAGCCAGTTTGCCTTGAACTGCTGCTCGCCCTTAGCAGTTTTTTTGGTCTTCTTTAGGTTCCGCTTGACAATAGCCCAGTATTTCTCAATTGGGCGGAGCTCTGGCGTTTTGGGAGGGTTCTTGTCCTTGGGAACCACCTGCACGTTGTTAGCGGCGTACCACTCCATGGCCTTTTTACCGTAATGGCAAGATGCCAAATCCTGCCAAAACAGTACGGAACAACCGTGTTTCTTCAGGAAAGGCAGCGGACGTTTATTTAAACACTCTTTCACGTAAATTTCTTTGTTGACAGTCCCGGAAGCTATGAAAATGCTGCTTTTCAAGCCACAGGTACAGATGGCTTGCCAAACCAGATATTTCTTTGCGAACTTTGACAGTTTCATGTGCTTGAAAACATCTGCTACCTTTCCCCTTCCTTTTGCCGTATAAAACTCCTGTCCCGGAAGCTGCTTGTAGTCGGCTTTGACGTAGGTTTCGTCGTCCATTACCACGCAGTCAAACTTCGTCAGCATCGTCGTGTACAGCCTCCGGGATCGCGCTTTGGCCGTCGTATTTTGTTTATCATCGCGATTTGGAGTCACTACCTTCTTGTAAGTCGATAGTCCAGCTCGTTTTTTGGCTCGATGCACGGTTGTAGACGATACACCCAGCTTATTTGCGGCATCTCGGAGAGAGAGGTTAGGGTTTCGCTTGAAACTACCGGCAACTCTATTTGTCGTCTCAGCGGCTTCCGGTTTTCGATTTCCCCCCGATCCAGACTTCCTGGCTGTCGACAAACGTTCCCCAAACACTTTAATTACATTTGTAACGGTTGATCTGGCAACTTTTAGCGATTTTGCCAACTTTGCGTGCGAGTAGCTCGGATTTTCGCGATGCGCGAGCAAAATTTTGATACGCTGCTCTTCTTGCTTGGACGGCATTTTGACAACTGAAGAGTGAATTCCAAAATCAAAATAGGAGCAACATTCTACACACACACACCTTCAAAATGAGGGGTGTTCAGGTTTTTTAAATGCAAAATTGAAAGAAATACGTCAAGTTGATATTGACCAAATTTTGACCGTATCACCCTTTAGACACTGAGATCTTTCTTTGATAATTCAAGAATTTTGCTTGTCATTGAAATGTTCGGAATTATGAACCGTTTCGACTGCCTAGCAATGGAAGTGTTGTTCCAATTGGTCTCCACTTTCATTTTTTTCCATTTCTTGAACTTCATTTTAAGAGAACAAGTAGAAACTCCACAGAATGGTTCTGAATGAATTGCTGTGATGATCCTAGCCTGGCTAACGTATCGGCTATTTCATTCCCTTCAATTCCACAGTGGCCAGGAACCCAATATAAGTTTACTTGGTTTTGACAGGCCAATTTCTGAAGTGACATTTAGACATGGATAGTGTGTTTTCATCATTGTTTCTAATGTTTCTTCCACAGACTTAGTAAAAGTGCCGTCTTCATTTTTAAGAGTTCCTAAGCCATTTGAATGATCTTTTGAAAGGACTTTTTGCAATCTGGCAGCAACTGGAGTATTTTCAATGTTTTCACATGTATGCCTCCAGTCCTTCCTTTTAGATCTTCGGATTTCCTTATTATAACATGTGAGGGCTTCCCTGTATTGATCCCATTGTCTTGTTATTTTCGCCCGGTTAAATAGCTTCCGGGTTTTCTTCCGAAGTTTCTCTAAGGTTTTATTCCACCAAGGTACATCCCTATTCGTAGAGCGTTCCTTTGCAGGACAGCTGTCGTAATAAACTTGTTGGATTAAGCTTGAAAGCTCATGAAAATTTTTCTCAAGTTCATTACATGTTTTTGAACATCCTCTCAAGTTATTAACTCCAACTATAAGCTTTGAGTTGTATTGCTCCCAGTTAGTTTTCCTGGGATCTCTTATAGTTTCAATGATTTGTTGATTAACTTCATAATCAAATATAATTTACTTATGATCGGACAAAGATACTTCATCCGATACGTGCCAACTCTTGATTTTGTCAGAAATCGTTGGACTACATAGTGTTAAGTCAAGAACTTCTTGCCTAATTGTGTTTATAAAAGTTGGATCATCCCCCTTATTACATATATCTATTTCATGTTTTAAGATAAAGTCTAAAAGGCACTCACCTCTGCTGTTGATGTCTGAACTGGACCACACTGTATGATGGGCATTTGCGTCACATCCAACTATGAATGCTTTATTTTGTTTCTTGCAGTAAGACACAAAATGTGCAACCTCTGGTGGTGGTACATCTCCCACGTCTCCAGGAAAGTATGCTGAAGCAACATAAATTTCCGTTTTGCCGTGGGTTGTTGGCACCTCCATCATGATTGCTACGATGTCTCTTTTAATAAATTCTGTAATCGGAAAAATTTTAACTTTTTCATTTACTATAATGGCAGCTCTTGGAGATAGCTGCCCTTCATCATAAATTAACTTACATGATTTTGTAGGAATTCCTAGAATCCTACTTTTGTTTGCCCATGGCTCCTGGATTAGCGCTACATCCAGTTTACTTTCTGTGAATCGTTTGTAAAGTACAGCGGTTGCTCCCTTTGCATGGTGCAGATTCACTTGAATACATTTTATTTGCTTACTTTTCATGTTGTTGATTGAATTTGCTGCGCTTATTGGGTCGAACTTTCTCCCCAACATTGGTCCTGCGGTTACCGATAGGTGGATTTATATTCGCCTGGAGATTTATTTCTCTGTATCCCAGCGCTGATCCTGTATTTGTCACTCGATCATCGTTTGTTCTCTCGTTAACTGTATTTGTAGTATGACCAGAATCTAGTTTTTCTTCCATGTCCTTGACACCACTGGATCCTGGGATTTTATCTGAATGATCTACGACCATTCCATTATCACCAGTTTCCTCGTGGGTCTTATCGGAGTCATGGTCACTCCTGTGTTCTGGTCTCCCACGATCATTTGATTCATTTCTTTGAGCCAGATTTCTCTTCTGGAATTGGGCGTTACCAAATTTAAAATACAGCACAAAGTCGCAATCTTTGATAGAGTTCATAGAAACTCCATCCACGGTGAAGATTAATTCAACGTGTTGTTGGTTTATAATGTTGCGCTGGAGTATTCTCCATGCATCCACTACTAACCCATCGTTTTGGCTCTCTAAGAGTGCTAGAATCCCTTCGTTTCTGTCTTCAGCACTCCATGGAAAGAACCCAATTAGTATTTCTGGACGAGGGATGTCTTTTTCCTCCACCACAGTAAGTTCCGCCCCAGTCCAGGGTTTTAAAGTAGGAATTATGCTACACAACCAGTCTGCTGTTTCCTGGTTTTTACAAACAATCACTAAGTAGCCCGACTTGAAGGCACAATGTCCAAATTTTGGTTTAAGTGCTTCTTTCCTTTGTCCAGCAACTTCTGTAATGATTGCTTTTTGTGTGGCCATCAATTGTTCTGTAGTAAGTTCCACATTGGGATAGCCTTTCGGAAGGATGCCCAGCTTCAGACCACAAACTACTTCCTTATATGAGGGGTTGATCTTACCCTCAGTCCCTTTATGTTGTCCTGAGTGTTCGGATCTATGCGCATCAATTCGATGCTGTACAGAGCTTCTTGATTTAGAAGGCTTGTTATTGCCACAGCTCTGTCGAGGAATTTTTGGTGGACGTGGATTACCACTGCTGTTGGAACCGTTTAGGTCTGAGTTCCACGAGCGTTTTGATAAATCCGCCGGTTGCTGTGGTGTTTGAGCCAAGCGGAAAGCTTCTTCTCGACTATGCCCACTCTTCACAAGACGCTTGAAGCGTTACTTAACTTTTTCCCCTTTTTCCCCTTCTCTTCCTTTGATGGGGTTTTTGGTTGTTCCAGTAATCTTCCTTGGAACTGTTTCGGTGGTAGTAGTGTTGGTGGTGGTGATGATATCAACGTTACATTAATGCCGTCTTCGTAATCGTCGTCATCATCGTAGTCGTCATCATTACCGTCACCATTCCTTTCTGGAGTGTTTAAGATGGATGAAGAACAGGAAGGTACATCATCGACGGATTTGCTTTGCAGTTGTAACTCCTCTTCCTCCCTTTCTCTATCAATTTCCATCTTCGATCCACTCATGATACCGAGAAAATTTGGTGTTGCTAGAAAACCACGCGAAAAATATGTTGATATTGTATGATATTAGATTTTAATAATTGTATACCTTGTTTCAAATATTTATATGATATTAATAGTTGTATTTTTATTAATAATACTAATAACTAAAAATCATACTAAAAAATTAATTATGTACAAGAAAATAAGTTGGAAAAAAATATTGAATTATTAATATATTTTACGGCTTTCCACCTTGTATGTAATGTAAAGGAAGCCTGAATCCCCCAGTCTCCCCTAATTTCCACATTCTTTAGTGATGATAAACAATCAAACACTTGTGAGTATAGTTGCCTCGCTCACTCATCAAAGCAATTATCCATGAGAAGGACAACAAGTAAAATCAATTTCAATGTTGATATTGTATTACACTGCCACTATCACACACTCTTATTGTTGTTATGCAGCATGCGTATGCTGATAATTGAATAACATTTTGGCGAAAATGGCCCGTTTAGGTTGCACGACACGGTACACACTGCAATAAGTATGTGGGATTTAATATTATTATTATTTATAGTTATCACCACTCAATATTATTACAAACAACATTTCATCTGTGACCGTAGATTATCGCCTTACTCAAGTTTTGACGTAGGACTACGTCTTTGATTTCTATATGGGGGTACACTTTGTGAAAACCGAAAATGGAACATGTAACAAATTAAGAAAGATTTTGAACGTTAATAACTCAGTTGCCCCTGGTCCAATTTCAATAATTTTATCACCAATCGATCAGAAATATGGCTACGCATCGATAACAATGCTTCCGAATGTTGATTTTCAACAAGAAACTATTGAAAAACTGGTAAATGTCCAGCATTGTCCAAAAGCATCGAATTAACTAACAAATCCACCAATTACCTACATGCATATGCTGCTTCCCCAGCACAGTCGTCAGAGAGTAGTAAGTAGACGAAACAGGTCGAAGTGGCATTCGCCTCCGATCCTCGGGCGCGTGCGTATAGGGAGAACCAAACGCAAATTCTTCGAGATAACCACCATCCGTCGTCTGGCTCGCCGTGGCGGTGTCTGACGTATCTCCGGTCTGATTTACGAGGTGTGCTGAAGGTGTTCCTGAAAAATGAGATCCGTGATGCTGTCACCTACACTAAACACGCCACACGTAAGCGGCCATGGATGTCATCTACGTTTTGAAGTGACAGAGACGCACTCTGTTTGGTTTCGGAGGTTAAATCATCACCAACTTTGGCACCAAAATGGCTCTTTTCAGGGCCACCAAGCTTATTACAGTAAGGAGTAGGAATAGAATTCATCTGCCTGTTTGTCCATATTCAGAACCAACGATCACATAAAATGCTCATGTAATCAAACTGGAAAGTGCAGAAACTCAGCGATGAGTAAATTTGCCACATGTTTTCCCAGGTTTTTCCAGGATTTTTCAGGGATAAATTCCCGAATTTGAGAAAAGTAAAGATTGGATTCACTCAGTCTATTGGTACTACTTCGAGACTGAATAAAATTTTCGTCAATTTCCTCATTTTCTGGCTGATTTTTAAGGTTTTCCACAGGAAACTATTAAACAAATTTACTCATCGCTGAGTTCCTGCACTTTTGGCGATTATGAGTGAACTAAACTCAAATTTGGGTCGTTCTCATTCACCGTGTACGCAAAAGGAAAAGAGCCAGTGTCGCTACTTGATAGCAAACTACTCATAATGGGAGGAGTCTTTGTAGCTTTTATACCACTTGGTTGCACATCATTCTGCTTTAACCTTAAAAGATATAAAAGAGCGCTGCTGTATGGCATTAGCTCATTTTCGCTTCGGACGGCGTGGTGAACAGCAGCAACAGTAGGAAGGTGGTGGCTAGTCCACTCCTTCACACCTAACAAGCAACAATTAACTGATCGTGACAAAGGAGGAAAAGTTCTTCGAGATAACCGCCATCGGTCGTCTGGCTCGCCGTGGTGGTGTCAAACGTATCTCCGGTCTGATCAACGAGGTGTGCTGAAGGTGTTCCTGGAAAATGAGGTCCGTGATGCTGTCACCTACACTAAACACGCCAAGCGTAAGTGGCCATGGATGTCCTCTTCAATAAAACGGCTCTTTTCAGGGCCATCAAGCTTACATCAGTAAAGAGTTGAAATAGAATTTATCTGTTCTTGTTTGTCCATATTCAGAACCACAAGCCCCCAACGACCACACAAAATGCTCTCCAGAGTTGTAATCTTGTAACCAAACTTGGAGGCAGGGGTACATGTGATTTTGATTGATTCTCTTAATCAACTTTCTTTTTGAAAAAAAAAATACTACAAATTTGGTACGCCTACAATTCAAAAACAGAAAGAGTTGAGATAATAGATAATTTATCAATTAAAAGAACTAAATGCTCTTCACATTTATTCCGTCCACTAGCGGTCCTACGTCAAGCTTCCGTTCGTGCCCCTAGGCACAGAACCTTCTACTTTTTATAACTATTCAAATCCGGCACCGACGACAACGAAAAGTTTTACAAAATACACGATAAACAAGCGACTGCAACCGACGATCTTTTAAATCCTAAAACTAAAAGCTACGAAAGAGTACTTAGGCCTTCATTAAGATCCACTTTCACGCGACGTTCAATGTTTCGATTTTCTCTTTACGCATGGTTTAGACAATCATAACAAGCTATGACCGACGTGACGATTGTTTAAGACCTGGTTAAACAAGCTATTCAAATGAAATTACGTTCTCGAATTTCACTTGGCATGTAATGAACAACAGAAATACGCGATAATTCATATTTTCAGCGGTTGGTGGTTAATTTTAAATATACTAACGGTACTGCCTACGACTACGACGGCGATTACGACAGCGACTACGACGGCGCCTACGACAACAATAACAGCGAATTTGTAACTTACCATTTGTCTAGGATAAACATTCTTGCCCCGCACCTCCAATGGTTCTTCATGTCCGCTATCGGTCACTGTTTGCAAAATATCTAATAGCAATTATCTTTGTTGTGATACTTCCTGTATTGCCACGGTGATCTGGGAGGAGGTTCGCATCTAGTGCCCTCCCCAGGAACCGCTCACGGCCCGTCCAGACCTGGGCGTATCCAGCAGGACATCCTTCAGCTTACTCACAATCTCCGACACATAATGCAAATCGCAGGCACACTTACGCTTGTTATAAAAAAAACACCCGTGCAAAGAAACTGATCCAATACACGTCACTCTTGCGAAAGCACACCCGTCGTCGTCGAACGGCAAAAAAAGGAATCGGTGGGCAATTTTGTGATACGGATTTCGACAATCAACCGGGAATGCACGAATTTCACCACACCCAACTGCGAAACACGTTCAGAAGCACTTTTGGTACACTTTCGTTCGAAAACACTCAATTTTTTTTTTCAAAAATAGTTGCGAGTGAACCAACAGCATCACCGCGTAAATAAACTAAAATTAAAATTATCACTCGCAATGCCACAAATTTCTGGACCGGGAGAAAAAAAAATCTCAAAAAGCAAGGATTTATAAATTGACCAGAAATTGATGATACCCAGCAGCTAGCTGGTATATTTATTTGGAGTTGAATTTTTGTTTCTTGTTTCCGGGAGCCATACGAGTCCCACAACTGTTCTTCAACGACCGTCTTCGGAATGCGTAACCGCTCAAGTTTTCTCCATTTTTAGAGAATATTGACGGGTAAATACATTTTTTTCAGACATCATCGCATAAAGATGGACTCAAAAGCCGCAGAAAATCAACCTTTCGGTTTTGTTGGGAGTCCAACTTTCTTCGATGAGATTGTAAGCGTATTGTTACATGCTAATTTTCTATGAAATCTTTGAAAAAAAAACTACAAGGGACAGTCCTATGGGGTTGTACGCAATGGTGACGGAGGACTACGTTATACGTTATATAATAAATGGTAATGTGTATCTTTATTCAGTCAGATATTAATCTGAACCATATTTTAATTATTTTCCTTACCTCATTTTTATATTTTCATTTTCTATTCTATTTACTATCGTACAGATTTGTCTTGAATCTGATGAAATATTGCTTGGAGCCAATGCCCATGATTGTGCTGGGTAATTAAATTTTTTAATTCAACAGATTGCGTTCAACATTTCCACATCGTATAATGGCCGCACCAAGCAGACCGCTCGTAAGTCCACCGGAGGAAAGGCTCCTCTCAAAAAGATGGAGGAGTGAAGAAGTCTCATTGCTACCGGCCAGGAACTGTCGCTCTGGGTGAGATCCGTCGTTACCAGAAACCGACCGAGCTGCTGACTGCATGTTGCCTTTCAAGCGTCTGGTCCGTGAAATCGCCCAGGACTTCAAGACCGATCTGCGCTTGCAGAGCTCGGCCGTTAATGGCCCTACAGGAATTCAGCGAGGCCTATCTGGTCGGTCTGCTTGCCATCCATGCCAAGCGTGTCACAATTAATTCATGTTCCATATTCGGTTTTCACAATGTGTAGAAATCACAGACGTCCTACGTCAAAACCGTACGGTCGTGTCATGGATGCAACCTCTTATTCTTTTTGTCAACATTATTTTCATAAGGCAAATAAACTAATTTGTTATCGCGAACTTTGCTAACGCTGCGTTCGAACATTTAAAAGTTCAATAAATCATCAAAACCTCTTTCACGTTGGGAATCGATTTGTGGCCCTGAAAAGGGCCGATTGATTGTATGGAAGGTACGAATTTACTTGGAGCTAGTGTACTTGGTGACGGCCTTGGTTCCTTCAGAAACAGCGTGCTTGGCCAACTCACCCGGCACCAGCAGACGGACAGCAGTTTGGATTTCGCGGGAGGTGATCGTCGAGCGTTTGTTGTATTGAGCCAGACGGGACGACTCAGCAGCGTACGTTCGAAGATGTCATTGACGAAGCTGTTCATGATGCTCATGGCCTTCGACGAGACTCCGGTGTCCGGGTGGACCTGCTTCAACACCTTGTAGATGTAGATGGCATAGCTTTCTTTCCTGCGCTGTCTCCTCTTCTTCTTCTCTCCCTTGACGATGACTTTCTGCGCCTTTCCGGACTTCTTGGCGGCCTTTCCACTGGTTTTCGGTGCCATAGTTTAGCTGTTCGCTTCGGTAGAGAATAACTGATAGTCGTTTCGACGGTGGTGTCTCGTTTTGTGCTCGTAGCATAAGAAGCGAAACTCCTCTCCTTTCCAGTATTTTGCTTCCCACTGCATGTGTTGTATCCTCCCTGTATTAATAATATGCTACTCGACACAGGTATAAGTATACCCTCGATGAGTGAAATTAACCGACCTATCTTGTCGGTCTGATCGCTATTCACGCCAAGCATGTCACAATTATGCCAAAGGACATTCAGCTGGCTCTTCGTATTTGTGGTGAACGCTCTTAATTTTTCCGTCGAAATCTATCAAAACCGGCCCTTTTCAGAGCCACAGATTCCACAAGAGAGTTGGGAAGGAAATTTCTGCTGCTTACAACTGATCGCATCACAGTGAATCCTGATCTAAAAATTGCAACCAGCAAGTGCCCTAGAACCAAAAGCGATGCGATGCTATGACGATGACTGTAAGGGGCTTAGAAGCAGAAGGGCGAAAGCCAATTCGCTTTTTCGATTTCCTCTTTTGTGATGACCATAGCTTCATATTTCGCACTATTTCTGCTATGCTCCTCTATCATCCACAACAATAAACGTATCAATGAATGTGTTTGCCGTCGAGTTAACGTTATCTGACCGTGCACTACGTAGTTGCTCCTCCGTGAATGATCACAACTAATCCACTTGCACAGAGAACTACATAGATGGGTGCATGGGATAAGCTTTCCGTCTTCAATGTACAAGCACATTAATTCATTCTATAGATCAATTCACAGCGCCGGCCACGTCCTCCCGGTCTTTTGGGGAGGGAAGGATGATTAGTTCGACGTCCGGTTGTTACTAGAGAGCGAGAATGCCTCTACATCTCCACGGCTATCTTGGGAAGGATAGTAGTGTTAGCGAGGTAGGTTATTTTTACATTAGGATTCACTGTTCTTTATTTAAATCTAGTGGGGATAGCATAAGGCAAAGTGAAAAATTGAAAGGGGGGGGGGGGGGGGTAGGGGAGAACTCCCTACCTTCTGCTCAGTAAGCAGAAACGGTAACCACTGAACTACAGAACCTCGTCGTAATGCTATATCGACATGTTTCGTCTACTTACTACTCTCTGACGACTGTGCTGGGGAAGCAGCATATGCATGTACGTAATTGGTGGATTTGTTAATTATTTCGACGCTTTTGGACAATGCTTGACATTTACTACTTTTTAAATAGTTTCTTGTTGAACATAAACAGTCAACAGCATTGATATTGATGCGTTTGAGTAGCCCTGATCGATTGGTGATAAAATTATTGAAATTGGTTCAGGGGCAGCTGAGTTATTAACGTTCAAAATCTTTCATAATTTGTTACATGTTCCATTTTCAGTTTTCACAAAGTGTACCCCCATATAGAAATCAAAGACGTAGTCCTACGTCAAAAATGATTTTCTTGGATTATTTATATCTTTTCCAACATTAGGGATTGTCCACAAATTTAGTAACGGAATTGGGGGAGAGGGGGGTTGACATACAATTTATTAGGTGAAATCATAATTTTATCTAAAGCTATTTAATGCCAAAACACCTCCAAATACATTAAGTGCGCAAATGCATGTAAAAATTTACCCAAATGGATATCTTACGATCTTCTGAAAATTTTAAAATCTTAGAAAGATTTTCGGGAAAGGGTTGCGAACTGCAAATTTTACAGAGTCTTACAAGGATGTGAGGGAGATTTAATGATCATTCAAAAACCTTACCATAATTTTATACTTTCGCTTGATTTTCAAACCTCCAATGTCAAAAAATTACATAATTAACCACTTTATTCGAGCACTTAAAATTACGTTTACTACCACTCGAACTCGCACTTGGCGTAGATGGCCCACAGCGACTCACGAGGAGCTACTGAATCCAATCAGTAGCGGTGCGGCTTCTTCCACCTTCTTTGGTGAATTGACGCTCATGTGGGCTGCAGCAATGCTGCTGGTGCTGCTGATAAGGATGACGACGACCGGACACCACCACACACGGTGATTGAATAAGCACCATTTGGCGAGACCAGATGGACTTCGATTTTGAAATCTGTGTTACGGAAAGCGCTTTTTGTAGGCAATCGAAGATAATTTTTATCACCATTGCAATAGTTGGACATTTGTGTAATTTTCAATAGTGACCTATTGAAAATTGATAAATTGTTCATTTTAGCAGATTTGTAGAAATATTTCAAATCGATTGGTTTGTTTAGAATTAAAATTTATTCGCTATTAACAGAGCAATAAGTAGTAAAGCCCTGACCACTTTTCGTAACGCGGTCAATTTTGTTTTTTTTTTATTGCACCCTCAATATGCTGCCAAGAAGTGTAATCTTACGTCAAAAGAAACAGATAGGTTTCTGTTCACTCATGGTTACTCTTTGAGACCACCATGAGAGACTTGAGCGTATCTGTTTTTGGTAAGCACAGATTCAATCGTCGTCGTAGGCCGGCGCCGGTGGTGTAGTGGTAAGCGTGACTGCTTTCTCACCCCAATGGGTCTGGGTTCAATCCCAGCCGAGGTCGGTGGGATTTCTCTGGTCACGTCTCTCTTCGGAAGGGAAGTAAAGCCGTTGGTCCCGGCCCATGTGTGTTGAATGGGTGCGATATGCTACGCAGGTGTGAAAGCTGACTTCCTGCACATTCAGTTGCCGTCAATGGATGGCAATCGATGTCCGTCGGTGATTGGCACTGGATTGCGGAACAGAGACCGACGTTAAATAAAGGAATGAAGAAGAATGAAGAAGATGCAATGGTCAGTTTGTCGAAACTTTAGACATTTCAATGTAAACTAAACAACACCATATTGTTGAGGAAAACGTTACCCTTTCAGGTGGTGGGTTAGTTTAGCTAGTTTAGATACGTCCGTTTGAAAATGTTATCGAGAGTTGGTATTTGGGATCCAAAAGCTGTTTTACTGATCGTACAAGCTTAAGTTTTCTGAAGAAGTCATTGCAAGCAACACGTAAATGTCCATTCGTATTGCGTATTAAATTGTTGGCGATCTTTTGGGACACCTTCATACATATTTGAAAGAGTTTATAAAGTAGCTTATTTTTTTTTCCACGAATACTTCCTTCCTACCTAAAGCTGGGTTTAGACTAGGCAAGTCAAATGATCAACTCAGTTGAATTCAGTTGGCTTGAAAAGTTGAGCCTAGTTCAACTTTTTTCAATTCAAGTGAGTTGATCAAGTCAGTTGAATGGCATGGTTTACACGTTCAATTCGCGTTCAAGTCAGTTGAATTCAACTGACTTGATCAATTGAAGTGCCCTGTCTAAACCCAGCTTAACGGTAGTCATTCTACCTGAATCCGGTATGTTTGCCGAACGCCGTTATTTATTTCCGCCATTCTCGCAAATTTGCAAGGCACTATGCGCTCAACAGAAAACCCGAACCAAGCATGACCGTTTTTCGTTCGTGCTTTTCGTGCTTTTCGTGCACTACACCGCACTGTACGATGCGGATAATAGAAAACTCACAGATAGATACGAACTATCTTTTAAATAACCGAAGGGTGGGTCAATTGTAAACTTTCTATGTGTATGTTTTATCATACTGCACGCATTCGTATCGTATTTATTCAGATTGAATGCATAATCTGCAAAAGTCGATTTAAAATTATGAATACAATATAATCTGAGCCAATAAAACGAGTTTGAATTTGTTGCACAATTATGAAAGTCTACGTGGACTTTTAAGGGGTGGGGGAGCAGTTTTCGAAAAGTCTACTCTAGTCTACGAGGGGGAGAGAGGGGTTATAATGTATCAAATTTTGGTCTACGTGGATTATGAGCGGCCACCACAAAAATATAAAAAATGGCGCATTTTGAATTTTATAAAATATTGGAATCAGGTATAAAAAATCCAAGAATATCAGATTTTTTCTGTGAGTATTTTTTTTTTCTATTCAACATTTAAAAAAGACGGGTATAACCAAAATTGTAAGGTCTGGATTTGCGATATTTTATACCCAACTTTTTACCATCATGATGTAGAAAAATTGTTTTTGCACGTTAAATTTGACGAACCAACCCACGGCTAAAAGTCTCGACATTAAAAAAAAAACTAATGTAACTTTTTTTGCACGAAAATTGTCTAAAGCATCACAGAAAAAATCTGATTTTCTTGGACTATTGATATAATTCATTTTTTGAAAAAAAAAATCTAAATGTAAATGATCGCCGGCGGTGGTTAGCTTCGCGTTAAGAGGGTTAGATTTGTATTGTTTTTTTTTTAATAATGAGAACGACATTGATAACGGCTGCACACTCGGTAAATACGAAATACACGTACCTCTCTTGAATTCAAACTAATTACTTACTTAAGTTAACGAAGTAGAATGAAAAATGGCAACGACTCGTTATATTTGCTCTCAAACTATCACAGGTGTTCACTCAGGCATGGAAAATCATTTACATTCATTGCATGCATTCATTTACATTCATTTGCCCCTAACTTTTTTCATCAACAGAACTTCGCAAAATGATGCATGGAGCATTTTTAGTTTTTATTATTAACTACAACTTTTGCTAGTAACTCAAATCTGTATCTCTTATGCATCACGAATTAGAGCGGGGAGAACTCGTTACTGTTTTTCAGTGAATGTAAAATACATTCACTGAAAAACAGTTGTGGATTCTGTTTGCTCTGGTTCGTCATGCATACGAGATACGGATTTGAGATTTTATCAACAAGCTAATAACAAAACCTACAAAAGTTTCATAAATCATTTTGCGGAATTCTGTTGATGAAAAAAGTTAGAGGCAAATGAATGTAAATGATTTTCCATGCCTGTGTTCACTAATCAAACAAAATGAAACTACATGACAAGTTAATTGATCTAATAATTGAAAACAAGAATAATCCATGTTTACCCTATCGTAGCATAGATAAAGAGAATCGGCTCGCTTTGAGCTTATCATGAAATTGTTACTCACATCACACTGGACGACTTTCAAATAAGGTTGCTCCGTTAGCATAATGGATAGCCTGAAAAGTACACTTCTGGTGGAGCTATTGTCGACCGATCAAGCCAAGCTCGTCAGCTACATTGGTGCTCAGTTTCCAAAATAATCAAAATATCCCCAATAAACCGATCTCATTTTCAGTGGCCACCTACTTCCTAGAAGTGTACACCATCTGCCGAATCCTCAATCAAACGGCATACTCCCTGAAGTCTCCTCTGGATATCCTATCGGAACGACCCGTCGCAGTAGTTAGACCGCAAAATACCGCTGACATTACCGCCAACCCGTTAGTTCAAGCGATCGAACTGGGCTGTGCCGTGTTCCTGGTGGATGAAGACACCACGCCATATTTCCTAGACCACTACATATCACTGCACGATGAAATTCTATTCCGAAGACCGGAAAAATACGTCCTAGTAACGGTTCAATCTACCGGAGCGGCACAGACGGAGCTGCTGCAAGCTATTCAACATCATTCGTCGCTACAGGAGATTGCAAATTTGCTCCTGGTGGTTCCACATGGAGACGTTTTTCAACTGATCACCCATCGCTACGTTGGTAACGGTCCCGATTCCTTGGATTGGATTCTTCTGGACACGTACAATCCCGAAAATGGTTCTTTCGTGGAGGATTCCAACCTATTCCCGGATAAAATGAGCAATCTGATGGGTAAGACGTTGAAGGTAGCAACATTCTACCTACTTCCGTGGTCCATGATGCGCCAAACGGATGAGGGAATCGTTCGATATCTTAACCAATCGTATACGATCGACGGGCTGGATGGATACATCTTGGTACAGTTTTGCTTGTGGTACAACTGCACCTGGGATTTGTACGTCGGTAAGTATGTGGTAATTAACTGAATAGATCAATGATTTTACCGTAGCTGAATAATCAGCAGATCAGGAGAACCAATATGGCCAGGTGTTTCCGAACCGAACCGGCAATGGAATGATAGGAGCGTTGGTAGAACGTAAGGTAGACTTCGCAATCGGGGCCGTTGGAGGTTGGTATCAACTCTTCAAATACTTCAGCTTCTCTAATCCGGTTCAATGGATCGGAATCACGTGTCTTGCACCAAGGCCTGGGTACCATAGGTGAAATCAATGCATAGATCTCAACTTAACGTAAAGCGTTTTTCATTTCAGGTTGATCGAATACTGGCGAATCGTTTTTATGATGTTCTCGGACAAAGTTTGGGGAATTTTGATTGCTACATTTATTCTGATTTCCATAATGCAGTACCTTGTACCCCCTCGGAATTTACCTGAGCGGCATACTCGACGAAGCCTATCGTGGGTAGTGATGAATCTGCTAGGCGCTTTCCTGCTGCTACCGTCAGACCTCCGACGGGATCGTTTATCCGACGTTATTCTCTCAACTACTCTCTCCGTGTTTACCATTACCGTTGCCTACGTCTACGTTGGACAAATTCACAGCATTCTCGCAATCCCCGTATATGAGCCTCCCATAGACACAATCGTAGATCTAGCCGTCAGTGGAATTACTTGGAACGCTCCCCATGAAGCCTGGATGTACGCCCTGGTTGGAACAGAAAATGTATACTCACTCGTTCTCTTCCCCCCTGTTTAATACTTATTGGTTTCCACTTTTCCTCAACAGCCAAACGTTCAGAAAGTTCTTACAACCTTCCAGGTGCCCCGGATCGAGAATTTCCAGAGCATTGCGGACCAAGGCGACCAAGCCATCATCATGGCATTGCTCAACTACGGCCACTCGATGGTCGGAACCTGGTTCGATGGGAAAAACATTGAAAACTATCGTCTCATGACGGAGCTGCTCTACTTCGAGTATGACACCGGGTACGCGACCAAAACATGGCCACTGTTGGATAGGTTCGATTGGCTGGCCATGTGGATCAGGGATGCCTGTCTCTTCCAGTATGTCGAACTGGTCGATGTATATCGCTACATGAACTTCTGGGTACAGACTTCGATCGCGCATTCAAAAGATCGACCGCAAAATTTGTTGAGAATTATGAACGTGGAGGAGATTTCCGGTGGGTTGATGATCCTTGGGATCGGCTACCTGTTGGCTGTGGCAGTGCTTTTGCTGGAGTTGGTTTTTGCGAGGTTCAAGCTGGCGAAGATTTACAAGAGGCTGCGATCGAAGTGGCAGAGTTATAGAAAGAGGGAACATTGAATATTAGAAAATACGGATGTTTCGGCTATCAAATGCAGGAAGGTATTTGCAGCTCAACTAACAGTTTAAGCAGCAGAACAGCACATACAGGCTAATATGGGCGTCTCCTGCAATTGTTTGTCTGTATCAGCTATTCTGCAGCTACAATTGTTAGTTGGGATATTATTTCTTTCATATTAATTAAAAGATTGCAATATTGAAGCTGACTTTCAATAAAACACAAACACAGAATATGTATATATTTATAATTGGATTGAATGGAAGGATAAAAAACTAGATCACACATTGTTTCAATGCACAGTCGATGGACACTGTCAATTTGACAGCAATATTCACTTTACAACTTGAACTAGTTTCACAACCATAATGCACTCAATAGCATCTGTACATATAATCAATACAAACTTTAACTTTTTGGCCAACCATGCTATAGAAATTGGAAAATCTCCTTTCAGCCGATTTAATCGGACAAAAAAGAACGTCCCAAATAAATTATTCCACTCTGGTCGCTTAAAATTGATCGTCCAAAACTAGCCTACCGCTCCTTTAACATGAGGTTAAAAAATTCAATAAAGCAAACTGGAAAAGTCGCCGTGAGGCAACGGTTTCTATGTCATTCCATCCATCATTGCTGCTAAATTTCCTCAAAGCTCACCGAACAATGAATTGAATCGATAATGTTTCAGTCTTCCTCGGGACGATATCGTTGCGTTGCAAACAGTAAATAGTGTCAGAAGGTACGAACGATAAAAACTACCTGCGTGATTTGTAGAACATCGATATTTAATCGAACGCTCAGAACAAAACATTTATTCCTCCCATATGCAATATCCCCGCCAGTGGATAAACATTTATTAAATAGTGTGTCAACAGATTTCTTGTTCATACCGTAAGCACATAAATAATAAATGCACTGAATCATAGCTCAATCTAATCAATAGTGTACCATGGAGAATTGAATCGATGTAACGTTATAACCACGCACGGGGTATCGGAACATGAATATTATCAAACTGGCATGAGCCTCGGATCTTTCTTCATCAAAAGTTAGTCAATAAGGTTAAAATCAAACTGTGACAGTTTGAAAATATTTTATCGGCGAAAACTTGAAAAAAGGGATTTTAGTATTTCACCCTTTTGCACCTAAGAATGATAAAAAAAGAGCTCAACAGCTCATGCTCAAATTAATAACTGTTAGTCATTTTAGCTCCAATTTGGACAATTTCTGCGTCAAATTAAAAAGGTGTTCTTCCTCCTATTACAAGATATGGTCACCAGGATTGCTACCATCATAAAATGTCTGAAAATGTTATCATCTGTCATTAATTTGCGGACATAGATGTTCAAAATATCACATTTCCCATTCCCTAATCACCCTTCCCTTCAGGTGTGTCGAACTTTGTACAATTATTTAATAGAGAATTAATAATAAGAATTTCGTTACAAATGTATCGTTTAGTTATTCATATGAATTTACTCTCTCTGTAGATGTTCAGCAGTACAACAGCAAACATTATATGTATTCATTTAATATGAAGACTGTTATAAGCAACAACGCAACTCAGAAGTTTCTTCGAGAACTCAGCATTGGTTTTGGGTACTTTGTAATTTTCCCACTTCTTTATGAAATCTTTGTGTACCGCTTCAGTTGTTTGTTCGGAAAAGCTCGCCAAACCGTTTTGTTTGCTCTGGCAGAATTCTGCCACGTGCTGCTGTATCTTATTTAATTTAGGAGTAGCCGGTAGCTGAGCTAATTTCCATGATTTGCAAAACTCACTGATGCATTGCTCGTAGTCCTTTTGTAGATTTGTACCGAAACAGGCATCAATAACCTTCTGCAATGCATCAAGAACATTAACAAAGTGTTTCGAGGCTGAGTCACCAGTATCCAACAAGGCTCGCTTCGTCAGCAGACTGCGGCAGTGCCTCCCAGTAAACCCGAACTGCGCATGGCGTGTTGCGCTTGACGCTATGATCCAAGCCTGCAAGATCGGGATCGTGCTCTGCAATCGCATTGTATATCGCATTAACCATACCCAGAAGAAGATGCAACGAGGGTGGTGGGCACACATCCAGTATCAAGGTTGTGTCATTTCCAGGGATAAGCGGTGTGTATACGCAGTTGAAATAATCTTTTGCGTTTATCTTGTTGCCTCTATTTGCAATCCACGATGCGCTGTTTTCCCTAACGGACCCGATTGTACGCAGCGTGCCAAACTTCTCCCCCAAATATTTCTTGTTCACGGTACAGAACGCGCAGGGATACGTTGAACTATTGCTCATTACACTCGCTATTATGTTAATGATCTTGTGATCACCTAGAACGAAAAATCAAAATGAAGAACTGTTTCAAGTATATAAGTCTACCTTATTATGTACCCGTGACAACAATATCCGTGTAATCCAAGTTCCAACTTTGACCATATTTTGGTAACGTTCTAATAGTTTTCCTGAACATCTTCTACTATGCGAGAATGAAGCAGCTTTTGACTCCAGAATCCTTATAAACCGACTTGTCCACGCACTGGGATCCTCTTCGATGAGCTCCAACGCCTGGCAACGGCTGAGCGAACTATCCGGAAATGGTCACTGGTTCAGGGGATTTTAGCCACAGAAAGTTAAACTCTTGTAGTCTTGAAAAAGACTGATTGATTGGCTTGTGGTTGGCTTCGGTCAGGAGAAAAAGAGATGAACTCGCGGCGTTAGAAATTAATTGTATATTGAACGGGTGTTATTCGTATAATGGTTCGATTTGTACTGAATGTTGGTGAAATTTGGTGCCGGTACTTTTATACCTACCGACTCGATCGAGAGTGATCGAGCCGGGAGGATATTCCTAGGTGATGTAGATGCTTGTTTTTTCCTGCTGTGTGGAGTGTAGAGCGAAATACAATTATGTGCGGTGTGTGGGTACAATAGGTTTAGGTTTCTGCTTGTTCTGTGTCGCTTGTGCAGTGGTATCTCGGACCATCGCGTTGTCCGCGACATACCGGCCACCATGAAAAATGTGTTTCATTAAATTTAACAATAAATTCACTTCTTAACTAATACTTCTCAATCAATCATCTGGGTTGGCAGCGGGTGCTGCATTGTCGTCAGGGCCACCAGGCACTTCGCCGGAAGTGGAGGTGGATCTTGCGTCATCGTCGATGGGAAGCAGGCAGATCTTCACGATCGGTCGGTCGAAGACTGCGCCGGATGCCAGTCTGACGGTCACCACACGGACGAGGCCATCCGCGCCGGGATGGACGGTTTCGATTCGACCCATGCTCCACCTGAGTGGTGGTAGGTTGTCGTCCTTCAGGAGTACCAGCTTGCCGAACAGAACATTCGGCTGCCGGTAGTAGTGCTTCGAACGCTGCTGTAGTTGATGAAGGTAGTCCGTCGACCAGAGTTTCCAAAAGGTTTGGGTTCTGCGCTGCACCTCCTGCCAAAGCAAAAGCCGGTTGTTGGGAACTTGGGCAAGGTCGGGCTCCGGGATTAATTGGAGAGCTGATCCGACCAGAAAGTGTCCCGGTGTGAGGGCTTCAGTGTCACTTGGGTCTTCAGATAGGGCCGTCAGTGGCCGAGAGTTGAGACAGCTCTCTATCTGGCAGAGGATGGTACACATAACATCGCTTGACAGGGATTCCAAGCCGACGACTCGCCGAAAATGATGCTTGAAAGCCTTGACTGCGGCCTCCCAAAGGCCGCCGAATGTCGGAGCGTTCGCGGGGATGAAGTTGAACTGGATGGATGATTCAGCGCAGAACGATGCTATCTTCAGTCGTAGTTGTTGATCGTTGAGTTGCTTGCAGAGGTCTCGGAGTTCCCTGTCTGCGCCCTTGAAGTTGGTGGCATTGTCACAGAACAGGGCGATTGGCTTGCCTCGCCGTGCAACGAACCATTTCAACGTTGCGATGAAGGCTTCGGAGCTGAGATTGTCAACCAATTCGAGGTGTACGGCCTTCGTAGCCTTACATACGAATACAGCGACGTATGCTCGGATCGGTGGAGCTGGTTTCGTTCGACGTACTGGTACCTTTAGCCAAACTGGACCACAGAAGTCAACGCCCGTGTTGAGAAACGCACGGGTCGGAGTGATGCGAACTTTCGGAAGTTGGCCCATCAGTTGGTGTTCTGCTTGTGGTCGTGTGCGGTAACAACGCAAGCAGGATTTGACGTGTCTCCGTGCCAGGTTACGGAGGTTTAGTGGCCAATATTGTTCACGGATGTGTGCGATCATCGCACGCGGACCAGCGTGGAGAAGCTGCTTGTGCACCGAATCAACGAGCAGTGAGGTGAACGGATGCGCTGCAGGCAAAAGATGGATGCTTGCGCGTGAACGAGTATGAAGAGTGGTTCAGCCGGCCACCGACCAGAAGTACATCATCGTGGATGAAGGGATTCAAGGTACGTAATGGGGATTTCTTGAGATCCGCTTCGCATCTGGCCTGAAGCATAGCGATTTCTTGGCTGAAGCACTCATTTTGCACAACTTTCACAAGGCCTTCTTGTGCTTGAAGGAGTTCTGCTGAGGTAAGGTACGGAATAGCTTGTAGGTGGAATCCAGCGAGCTTGGCCCGACAGTACCGCACAAATCTGCGGCAATATGCAGCGATGCGGGTGAGTCTTGTTAGTGTCGAGTAGCGGGTGAACAGTGTGCGGTCGGGAGCTTCGGTGGATCGAGTGACGGCTGCAAGCGTACGAAGCTTCACCTCGAGAACTTTGGGAGGAAATTCACAGGCGTCTTGGACTGGAAACATACTTGGCCACTCCGCTGGATCGGACGTTAACCACGGTGGACCCTTCCACCATAGTGCGTTGTTGACGAGCTCGCAGGGATCGACACCCCTCGAGATGAGATCGGCCGGGTTCTCCAGACCAGCGACGTGATTCCAAGTGCCTCCTTCAGTGAGTCCCCAAGTAACACATAAAACATCTTTTTGAAAAATAATTAGAACGGCTTGTTATATAAATGTATTGTAAGTGATGCAGAAAACATCCCACGTTATATGTGAGGTTTATAGATGTTTTCTTCATACTTCCTAGATTCAACATTTTCCAAAATAGTTTTCTTTTGCTTTTATCTTTAAATGTTATTTAAACGTGCATCTTACTGTTTTAATACCACTATAAAACTTGTCGTATACAAAATCAATCTTAGTTGAATTTATAAAGTTCTTGAAGAGATTCTGAACTTTCCAGATTGACGTAAACATTGACGGTGCCATTGAGCCGGACTGTCGCTTCACGCAGTGATTGACAGTTTCTTATGAGGTATTCGGAGGTTTGTTATAAAGAAAGTTGAAAACACTTGTTTATTACATCTCATAAATTAATATAACTGAAAATGTGCAGGTTGTCTTATGAGGAGTTGAAAATACTTTAAAATAACACTCTGGCAATTAGATGTACACTTTGCTGCTAACAAAACATCTTTATGACGGATCGAAAGCGTGTTGAACGAGAATATAATTTTCATGCCATTGGCAAGAACATGATAGATACTTATAACAAACCTCTCATCAAGCGGAGTTGGTCTAGATAGGGAGTAGTAAGTCTACCACGCCAAGGACCCAGTGATCGAATCCCATGCTCAAGTTTTTTTTTATTGTTTTTTTGCCGCTGGTTTTTATGATGTTTCCAAAACATGTTATAAGACCAGTATTTAGTTGTATAAGCTCCGCGTCTTGCGCTTTTTAGGTTATATAAATGTATTTAATGACGTATATTACAGTATTATTGATTCTTTACGTAAGTCATTAAAAAGTATTTTCAACTTCTTTATGACAAGCCGTGTTGCTTGGGTCGCTGCACCTCCGCGACACGATTTGCCACGAAAGTGTTGTAGTTGGACGGTGGGTTGTACAGCCAGTGGAGAGTGATTGAAGAGTCAGACCAAAAATAAGCATGAGCATTTATGTTGAGGCTTAACATAACAGTTTGGTGCAGTTGGCTGAGGAGGACAGCAGAGCAGAGCTCTAGCCGGGGAATTGATAAGGTTTGGATAGGAGATACTCGGGATTTGGCGGTTAGGAGACGGGTTGTGACGACACCACTTCTTCCGACACTTTTCAAGTAGATGCAAGCTCCGTAAGCATTTTGGGATGCATCGCAAAACCCATGAAGTTGCACGTTGTCTCCGGCGCCTGGAGCTTTGACCAAACGAGAGATGGAAAATGTTCCTAGAGCAGCCAGACCAAGTCTGTAGTCTTCCCACACGGTACAGAGTGCATTGGGAAGCTCTTCGTCCCAGCTTAGTTTCAACTTCCAAAGTTGTTGGACAAACACTTTGGCTGTGATGATCACCGGACCCAAGATACCCAATGGGTCGAAGAATTTGGACATCTCGGAGACCACGATTCGTTTTGTGATCGGATTATCAGAGAATCGCTCAGGAACTTTGAACCGGAAGGTATCCGATTCAGGGTGCCACAGCAGACCGAGTGTGCTGACGGAGCCTTGGATGTCATCAACTGCGACAATTGGCCTATCATCCTTCAGGTTGTCCGGGATGTGTGACAACACTTCGGACGAATTCGACGACCACTTTCGAAGTTCGAACCCTGCGGACGCAAGGATGCTCTGCACTCCAGAATGCGCTGCGTTGCTTCTTCCACAGTGTCAGCACCGCTGAGGAAATCGTCCACGTAGAAATCCTTACCGATTCGTGCTGCAGCATCGGTTTTGCTCGCCGAGTGATCGTAGGACAATTGCTGTAGACACCGAGTAGCTAGATACGGCGCACATGCGGTGCCGTATGTTACCGTGGTCAGCTCGTAGGGATGCACGTGTGAATCAGTCCTGCTTTGCCAGTACACGAGCTGAAGACGCCTATCGTCAGGATGTACCCACATTTGGCGATACATCTTGGTTACATCTGCAACTAACGCCACTTCGTACATGCAGAACCTGATGACGATAGCATATAATGCATCCTGAACAGTCGGTCCCACCATAAGGCAATCATTGAGAGAGATTCCCGTAGAAGACTTGCTGGACCCATCGAAAACCACTCTGCACTTAGTGGTAGTGCTGCTCGGCTTGAGCACGGCGTGGTGAGGAAGATAGAACGAGCGGGTATGGGTTTTGTCTTGTAATGGATCTACGGGAACCATATGGCCAAGTTCTATGTACTCTGCCATGAAGTCTACATACTGGGCCTTCAAATCGGGGTTCTTGCTGAGTCGACGTTGCATCCATTGAAATCTGCGAAGGGCACCAATCTCGGAGTCACCAAGTTGACTCAAGACGTGCTCTTTCTTCGGCAGGCGTACAACGAATCGGCCTGATTCGTCGCGGGTGGTGGTTTCGGAAAAGTACATCTCGCAAGCTAATTCTTCCTTAGATAGTCCACGGCTTTGAGGGCAACTCTCGACTTCCCAGAATCGAGTCAGTTGTTGGTCCAAGTCATCGGTGGTACACAACAGAGCGACTCGCTCAGGTCCTTGGGTAGCGGTATCGATGGCAACAGGTCCACTTACTACCCATCCGAGCACGGTACGTTGGAGAATAGGCTGGTGTTCAAAAGGACCAGCATTTACTGGGATCTGTCCTTCCTGCAGAAGGCTGAAGAACAGCTGAGCACCGATAACCATATCGATCCTTTGCGGCGAAGCAAAATCTGGGTCTGCCAAGACTACCTCAGGAGGGAGGTTCCATTGCGAAATGTCGATTGCCCGAGAGGGCAGATCGTTGGTGATCTTGGAGAGGATGCTGAACGTCAGTGTGTTAGAGTAGGTGGAATTAACAGAACTGAAATCTGCTACGGTGCAGTAAGTACTGTTGACAGTAGAGCCACCCATTCCAGCGATAATTGCAGCTTGCTTTCGTCGGTTCAATCCCAAAAGTTGAACGATTCTTTCGGTGATGAAGTTTGACTCAGAGCAGG
Source organism: Ochlerotatus camptorhynchus (assembly GCF_037179485.1). Taxonomy (NCBI): domain Eukaryota; kingdom Metazoa; phylum Arthropoda; class Insecta; order Diptera; family Culicidae; genus Ochlerotatus; species Ochlerotatus camptorhynchus. The sequence goes on along the minus strand of NW_027040499.1, from coordinate 463,366 downwards.
AGTCCAACAGGGTTCGAACAAATGTAGATCTCCCCGACGGGCCGTGGACCTTTACCACGGCGGTGGATAACAGAACAGTCGAGTAGGTGGTGGTGGAAGAGCTTGCTGCAGCTAATGCGTTGGTGAGAGGTTGGTGGGTGGCGGACGAGGTGATTGGTGATGGTGGAATTGGAGTGGACAATGATGCCGGGACCACGGCTCCACTTCCGGTGTAGGTGGTGGATTGTAGATTTCCAGTAGGTGGTTTGACTTGGGGTTGGGTGTAACGATCGTTGGGGGAGGAAGAATGCAAAAGTGTGTGGTGTTTTTCGTTGCACTTCCGACAGGGTTTGGAGGAGCAGTCACGGCTGAGATGACTCGATGATAAGCAATTCCAGCATAGCTTCTTCTTGCGGACGGTGTCTTGCTTCTGTTCGATTGACATCCGTTTGAACACCTCGCAATCGTAAATCCGATGCGGTTGGTTGCACACGATACAGCTGAAGGATTTTGGTGAGTATGATTTTGCAACTGATGCGGTATGAGCAACAGAGAAACGGGGTTTATCTTTTAGAGGGGAGGGTACCAGGATTCCACTGTTCAAGGACATCAAGATCCGAGCTTGATCTTTCAAAAAGGTAATCAGCTCGTCATACGTAGGAACCTTCTCTTTATCGTTACCTGTTGACCGTTCCCATTCCCTCAAAGTGCTTTGATTCAAGCGACTGCACACCATGTGCACGAGCAGGGAGCTCCATTGCTCTGTCTGCTCCCCCAACGTCGTTAGGATTTTTACATGGCGTTCGAATTGGTCAGCCAGGCACAATATGGTAGCAGAAGATTTCTTTTTCACAGGCTCAATGGCGAAAAGAGAGTTAATATGGTTTTTAATTAGCAGGCGCTTGTTATCGAAGCGACTGACCAGTAAATCCCAAGCGATCCTGTAATTATCTCCCGTAATGCTAGTCGTATCAAGGAGTTGCTTGACGGGTTCCTTGAGTGCTGCCATCAAGTAATGGAATTTATCTACAGCAGCCAAACCCTTATTGTTGTGGATTAAGCTGCGATAAGCATCATAAAATGGGATCCAATTGTCTATCTCGCCATCAAAAGTTGGCAAATCAATTTTTGGCAAGCGCACTACAGATGTAGAAACCTGAGAGGTATTAGCAGCAATATGGCGGTTCACTTTATTTGCGGTGAGAAAGTCATGCAAATTGTAGTACTTGTCCTCCATTTCATTGCGGCTCTTCATAAACGTAGCCTTTGTTTCGGATTTTTCATCCATTAGCAATTCAAACTCAATTGAAGCGTTAGTAAATCGATCATATAATAAATCTAGCCTACTCAATCTAGAGTCGATCTTGTCTCGATCGACCTCGGCATCGTAAGTATTGACGAAGTTCTCGATGGTCTGTATTGCGTCCGTAATGACGCTCAATGCTTTTGACCGTTCCCGAAGCGACGTCATATCGCCTGCTGAGATCGTCACGTGAAAGACAGACCACCAATTACCACCACAACCCAAGCCAAATTCTTAAAAATCGATGCCAGTCCACTCCTCCAATCAAAAATCCAAAAAACTTGCTTACTCTACGAGAGTACTCACCAGTCGACACGCCAACCCAAGCACCCAACTCACAATCGATGACGCAGGTTCTGACGCCCAAACCTGGAAACGGGGATGGCACAGGTTCTGACGCCCAAACCTGGAAACGTGATGGCACAGGTTCTGTCGCCCAAACCAGGAAACGTGACGGCACAGGTTTTGACGGCCAAACCTGGAAACGACAGCAGTCGAGGTGTGGGTTTTGTCGATCAAACCCACGAAACGAATCCAACCACTAACGCACTTGCGCGTTCAAATGCGCTTTCTTTTATTGTCCACTTTTCCAAATATTTTTTTTTATCTAGTTCGTTTATTTGGAAGGCTCAATCGCGTTAGCTTTACGGAGCCGATAGTTCATTGTTCTTTGTTTGTAACAAAATTCACTTAATTTTATGTCTAGTAGGAGTTGGGCCGAATACTCGCGGCTTACTCAAGGTTAGAGAGGTACATTGTCGAAAGATAGGATCAGGGAGGAGTTTGGGGGTAAGGTTTCGTTGTCTCATCAGAGCGTTGTCGCCAGTATGAATGGTAGTGCGGTCCAGTTTCGTCTGGAGTTCGACCGGCTATGGTGACCAGTGGGCGACGATGAGACTCATCGAGACGCGGGGACAAGATAAACAAAAACTATTAAAGAGAGACAAAAGACAAAGGAATTAAATTCTTATACTAGACATTTGAAGAAACACATAAACCGACTGCATATAGCAGATATCACGAGTTCCCAACACGTCTCTGATAGGAACATAGGGTTGTCTTCCTTGGGCCTCAAGGGTATTCAAAAGTCGCTCTTTGGCGGCGTCATTATCCGTACATAGCCAAACTGCGTGATCGATGTCATCGTAACCGTTTCCACACCGACAGATGTTGCTGTCTACGAGGTTTATTCTATTGAGATGAGCATCTAGCGAGTAGTGGTTGGACATAAGTCTACTCATCACGTGAATAAAGTCACGACTTAAGCCCAAGCCTTTAAACCACGCTCTCGAAGAAACATTAGGAATAATTGAATGTAACCACCGTCCAAGATTTCCATTGTCCCAATCGGTTTGCCAACTCGAAAGGGTACTCTGACGCACTAAATGGTAAAATTCATCGTGTGAAATTTTCCTGTCATAAAATTCGCCTTCCTGCGCGCCCACCTTTGCGAGAGAGTCCGCCTTCTCATTGCCTGGGATTGAGCAATGTGAGGGGACCCATACAAAGGTAATCATATATGATCTTTCGACCAGCACACACATCTGCTCCCTTACCTTTGAAAGGAAATAAGATGAGTGCCTACCTTGTTTCATCGACCGAATAGCCTCAATCGAACTGAGACTATCCGAGAAGATGAAGTAATGGTCTGCGGGCATGTTGGAAATCATCCCCAATGCGAAGTTGATTGCTGCCAGCTCAGCAACAAAAACGGAACAAGGCTCCTGGAGTTTGCGGAAGGCGCTAGAGTTTTCATTGAAGACACCGAAGCCAGTGGATCCACTGAGACGAGACCCGTCTGTAAAATATATGTTCACGCAATTTGCGTGTTGGTACTTTTCAGTAAAAATACGCGGGATAATAATAGGTCGAAGTTGATAGGGGATCCCATGAGTTGCTTGTTTCATGGTCAGATCATATTCAATTGAGGAACTGCGATTGGTGAAGTGAGAACGGTCTGGAGTGTAACAAGGAAGACACATATCCGACGATATGTAGTGGTGGTAGATTCTCATAAATCGAGATTGTGTGTTCAGCCCAAGAATTTCTTCAAAATTTGCAATTATAAGTGTATTTGTCACTCCGCATTTGATTAGTATTCTGAGAGAGAGAGCTCTCAGAAACGGTTCTGGAGGGGTGTTACTCCTGCCAGAACCTCGAGACTCATGTTATGCGTTGAGTGCATACAGCCAAGAGCAACAACGATATTGAATTCGTTCCAATTTTATTAGGTGACATTTTCTTGCCGAGAGAAAGCAGAAAGAGCCGTACTCTAGAACAGAAAGAATTGTTGTTCTATAAAGCGTTATGAGGTCTCCCGGATGAGAACCCCACCATGTGCCGCAAATTGAACGGAGAAAGTTGATCCTCTGCTGACATTTTTGCTTCAAATACGTAATATGGGTATTCCAAGTGCACTTTGAATCAAACCAGACCCCAAGGTACTTGAAAGACAATGATTGAGTAATGTTTCTGCCCAAAAGATTAAGATGCATTTCGGCTGCGTACCGCTTTCGAGTAAACACTACCAGTTCAGTTTTCTGCGGCGAGAATTCGATCCCTAGATTCCTAGCCCAAGAAGACAAGTTATCTAAGGAACTTTGCAATCTTGCACGTCCACAGCATGTGGACCTCTTATGGAAACCACACCGTCATCTGCAAGTTGTCTTAGCGTGCATTGTTCTGCCAAACAGTTATAAAGAAGAGGGCTGAGACATGAGCCTTGGGGCAGGCCCATGTAGCTAATTCTGGAAGTTGTCAGTTGTCCAAGGGAAAAGTTCATTTGCTTTTCTGACAACAAATTGTACAAGAAATTATTTAAAATTCCGGAAAGTCCATGGAAACTGAATCAAAAGCCCCCTTAATGTCCAAGAATACTGAAGCCAATTGCTCCTTGTGCGCAAAGGCCAGTTGATTATCTGTGGAAAGCAGCGCTAGACAATCGTTTGTTCCTTTGCTCTTGCAGAATCCAAACTGTGTATTTGATAGCAAGTTATTTGTTTCGACCCACTGATCGAGTCTCCGAAGGATCCTTTTCTCCAACAATTTCCTAATGCACGAAAGCATCGCAATCGGGCGGTATTAGTTATGGTCAGACGCTGGTTTGCCAGGTTTTCGAATGGCTATTACTTTGACCTGTCTCCATTCAGGCGGTATAATGTTGTTTTCTAGTAAGGAATTGAATAAGTCTAGCAAGCGTCTTTTAGCGATACCTGGGAGATTTTTCAGAAGATTGAATTTAATCATATCGCTTCCCGGTGAGGAGTTGTTCGATGAAAGAAGAGCCATAGAGAATTCCAGCATTGTGAATGGTCTATCCAGAGAGCTGCCACTCGGAGACGCTTCTCGAAGAATATGTTGTGCTGGAACTGAGTCCGGACAGACCTTTTTAGCGAAATCGAATATCCATCGGTTGGAGTATTCTTCACTCTCATTAGAAGATGAGCGGTTACGCATGTTGCGAGCCACCCTCCACAAGGTGTTCATTGAGGTTTCTCGTGAGAGTCCCTCGACGAAATTGCGCCAATAACCGCGTTTTTTTGCTTTGATTAATTGATTCAGCTTTGTCTCAAGCTTTGAATATTCCTCGAAGTATGTGGAGGTTTTGTGTCTACGAAAAGCTTTGAAAGCATCAGATTTTTCTACATCCAGGTGTGGCTGGTCTCCTTTTGAAGGGCGCACTTGGAACTTTTCTTTTTTGTGCTTCCAGTGAACTTTTGTAAATCAAATCGGCGAGGAATCGATATTCTTCCAATGGTGGAAGCGTATCTATTGATTCGGCACCGATTGTCACCGCCGTTGCATATTTATGCCAATCTATATTCCTTGTAAGATCAAATGGAACTAGAGATGGTTCTGCAGAGTGAGGGGCACACTTAATTGAAATGATGATTGGCAAATGATCGCTACCATGGGGATCATTGATAACCTTCCACAGACAATCCAATGATAGCGATCTTGAACACAAAGATATGTCGAGTCGGATTTCTCGAGCCGGAGGTTTTGCTATACGTGTCGCTTCACCAGTGTTCAAAATAGTCAAGTTGAAATCGTCGCATAAATCGTAAAAAATAGCCGCTCTATTGTCATCAGTACAGTACCATGGGAGTTCATATCACTCAGAATTAATACTGGGGATGGAAGAATCGAAACTAGATTCCAGAGTTGACTACGGCTAATGGAGGTTCTTGATGGAACATAAACTGAAGCTATGCAAAAGTTCTTCACATTTATTTGGCAAGCGACGATTTCGACGCCTGATAGAGCAGGAAGGGAAGTTTTGTAGAAAGGGTAGCACTTTTTGATCCCTAAAAGTACTCCTCCATAAGAATCGTCTCTATCCAGGCGTATAATGTTAAAATCGTGGAAGTTGAGTTCTTTATCGGAAGAAAGCCATGTTTCACAGAGAGCAAGTATATCACAATCAGAATTGTGAAGTAAAAATTTGAACGATTCTAGTTTAGGCACTAGACTACGGCAGTTCCACTGTAGCACAGTGAGCATATCTTCAACCTCGTTCGACGAATTATCCATCGAAAGATATGATTGATGCAAGGAGGGGCCATGAAACAGTCAATTGCTTAAGATATGATTCTAATGTTGGAAGCAAGGCAGAAACTAAACTTCTAAGAGGGTCTTGTATGTTGAACATATTTAATATGAATTCCACAATGTCCGAAAAAGCTAGCAAACCTCGTTCGGACTTGGTTTGAGGAGCAGCTTTATTATTTTCCTTATCTTTTTTAGGCAATGGTGGAAAATTCCTGCTGCATCCAGGGATTGGTTCAGCAGGAGCCTTCGGTTTCGTTGTTTCATCCCCATTACCCTGGGAATTTGCCAATCTTCTGGAGGTGACTTTAGTTTTCTTACGGCGCACTTTCGGGGAGGGTCATTTTCTTTTTGAGGATCCGTCCATTTTTGAAGGTGCGTGTACCACCGTAGATTCACCTTCATCGGATGAGTCAGAGTCCGATTCTTCAGCTGACAAAATCGAAAATTGGTTTGCATCTTGGACGGCTGATGCAGCCTTCACCATTTGTGCATATGACTGCTTGGAGCGTCCAGAGATTGAACGCTGCACTTTATCGGAGTGCTGCTTGTACATCGGGCACTCCTGCAAGGGGTGAGGATTCTCGCCACAGTACGCGCATTTTACTGATTTTTTGTGGCAATAATCCTCTTTGTGGTTTTCACCACATTTGCCACAACGAGTTTTGTTGCCGCAATGGAAGGCCGAGTGTCCTAGCCTTTTGCAGTTGGTACAGTTATAAACCCTCTGTACAAACAACCGCACCGGAAAAAAAAGCACCATCAACTTTGACAAAGTTCGGAAGAACTGAACCAGCGAAAGTCACCCAAAACGAGTCTGAATGCTGATAAACTTTCTTGCCATCTTGTAAAGACACTGAATGCAGTTGCCTAACATCCAGTATCTTTACAAGCTCGCTTGTGACTTTTCTGTTTTCAAAACAACCCGAGGCACGTTTCAAGTCCTCGACAGACAGACTCGCGTCGCCTTCTATCTCCACATCTTGAGAAGGGATGTAGATGTTGTACTCAACACTAAACAACTCGTGATCAGCAATTTTATTTGCTACATCATAATTCGGTGCTTCTACATGCAATTTGTTGAATCTCTCCTTATGTACCAAGATTCCCGGATACTTACGCAGCAAGTCTCTCGAAATATCGAGAGTTTTCAAGGGTTTATTTTTAGGCCGAAAAAAGACAACCCATGGTCCTTTCGAAAGTGGTTGGTAATACCTGGTTCGCGCAACGTTGGCATCGGAAGATGCCATAAGTGTTGCGCAAAAGCGGTGCGCAACCGCTAAAGAAGGAAAAATATAAAAACCTTCTCCAATTTATTAATTTTAATTACTAGTAATCAATGTTTTTTGCACGGCGTACAAGCAAATTAAAGTAAAAAAAAAAAATAAAAAAAAAACTTATATCTAGTTGCAACAAGTTGTCCCACTATGAACCATACTCCCTTACCAGGGGTCAGAGCCACGAGGCAAAACAAAACTACAATAGGGAGGCACACGCTAAGAAAAAAGTATGCATTAATGTTTAAATTTTAAACAGTTTCGAGAAAACCCGCACATATTCATAAAATGAATAAACGCTGTTTACTCATCGGATGAATAAACGCGTTTTTCTCTAAAGTGATTAAATTTTAATCATTAATGAATAAAGACGTTTTTCTCAAAAGTGGTTAAATTTTATACAGCGGACGATTTTAAATGGTTGGTTTCGTGTATTTTCGACATATTATATAAACAATTACATTCAAATAAAAATCAATAAAAAGTAATATTTTTTTCTAGTATAATAAATAAAATTAGGAGGTACATCTGGGCAGAGCAAGATCGCACCATTAATCTCTTAAGTTTTCAAGGCACTACAATGTCGGCCACTTTGTCATCGATCGAAATCCCGTCCAGGTGGAACTCGGATGTTTCTTTTCACGATCCCTTCGTCGACCTTCCCGTGTCGTGCTCGGCAACCATTCCGTTCCGTTGCCCCGCGAACTCGATCCGAATCGTCGTGTTGCCGTTTGCAGCCCTGTAATGGAGATCAAAAGTTGCAAAATAATGAGAGTCTATTCGGATCGTCGTGCTGCCGATTGAAGCCCTCTGTAATGGGGATCAAAAGTTACAAAATAATGTACCTTGTTAGATATACTTACTATTAGCATCGGCCATCTCTTTGGCCTGATCCGACACGGCGACAGGATATTCCAGTCGGCATGTCCAGCAATATCAATCGGAAGCCAACCGTACCGGACAACGCGTGTAACAGCTGAATCTGCAGCTCACTAACTCCTCTGGAAAACCTTATAAAGATAAAGTTCTCACCGCTCTCTGGAAATAATAAGAAAATTATAAATTACTATTAAATTGTATCTAGATTATAAATAATACTACAAACAATCTATCTACCTGCAAAAAGTTGACCAATGATGGCCGCTGTTTTTGGAAAATTATTGTTCACAAGTTTTTTTTCAGCCACCAGTGAATAAAATTTAGACACTTTTGTTGAAAAATGGTTTTCTCTGGAAATGTCTAAATTTGCTATAAATTTCAAGCACTCTATGACAGCACAAGCTCTCCATTTACGCTTCTCTACAGCTGTTGTTTAGTTGTGTGTAAACTTTAAAGGCGCTTATTCAACTTTTTCCCGATTGTCCAATAATCACCACACAGCTTTATCTTAAGCTAGGGTTAAATATTGTTGACGCTTTTTTGTTGGTTAGGTTGATTTGGCTGCGGTGAAATTAGCTAAGCACACCACCAAATTATTACCCTGCACCGGTACCTGGACTTCAACTCGAGAGGACCGCATGGGCAAAACCTCGACACTACCAACTTAGCTACGCCAAAAAATCTACATGCCCTTCTAAAGCTAGATCACTTAGTAGAGGCTTTATAATAGTGCACATGAATCACTTTTCTCGACTAGTTAATGCAGCTTTGTAAAGGAGCGGAGTAAAAGCTGTAAAACCATAGAGGTAGTAGTGAGCCAATTTAAAATCGTTAGTTTCCATCGGTTGGTAAAACTGCATACGTATAAAAATAAACCTAGTAAACATGCTTCCAGAGTAGCGCTAACACAGTTTATTAGCTGAGTACAGGTTGCTTATATGTTGAAAAAGTACCTTTGATGTTTATGTTATTCAGCAAGAGTGGTTTGTTGTGGAAAAGCCATCAAATGTGTGATATATTCACTTTATTAGCTTTGTTTTGCGGCTACAAGTTGAAAGTTAATTAATATTTGAAAATAAGTAACATTAGCGTTTATGGACTGATGTTATTCAGTTCTTCTGACAAATTGAATAAAGTTCGTGAAAAAGCTGGGTAAACGCTCTCCAAAACTATTTTGCTAGCTTCTGCTTGTAGCTGTATCTGCAGCTTTTTTTTAACTACTTTACAGCACTACGCTAGAAAAGTTAGTTGAGATAAATGTCGGCTGATGTATACTTTCAACTTCAACGCAATAATGTCAAAATTTTCAGCTTTGTACGTCAACAAATATATGTTTTATATGCATTGCAAAAACATCCCAACATCACGTTCAATAATACGTTCATACAGTCACATCACAGCGGTAAATTACACATGTAATCTGATGATCCAATGAAATCATTTCCTTTTCACTTGAAGCGACAAAAGCAATTAAATTTACTCTCCATTTACAGTTACATATTACAATAGACTGCATGTGCATACTAAGTCAGTTACATACACTTGTTACCGAACGGTACATTAGTGCGAAAACATTAAAGCCCCGAAATGATTGATCCAAAGAATCATTTAAATCCAATCGGTTCCACACAGAGAAATTTGCATTCGTAGAAAACTGTATCGCCTTTCTTCTTGAAAACTGTATAAAGCTAATGGTGCATCGTTTGGAAAATTCAGTAGCAACAACAATGGATACAACACTGTTGGTAGAACCTGTATGGGGATTGAGCTCGCTATCAGATTTTATCACTATTATTGGTAATCTAATAAAGGCAAACATAATATTCAGACGGTTCTTATCGCTTCGGTTTCAGCTACGCATTATCTGTCTACGGCTTACAGTTTCTGCTTTGTGACCAACGGTACCAATGATGAAGGATTCGTGGGAGTACATTTCGATAAGCCCTTTATCAGCATCGATGTGGAGAATGTCACTGAGTCCATTCAAATGGCAAATCTCGAGCTAGGGTGCCAGGTAGACGGATGTGTCGTTATCATTCGAACAAAATTGAATAATTTACTTTAATCTATCAGGTTTACATTCTAACCGAAAGCGCTGCCATTGGGTTTCTGGACAGTTACCGATACCTACAGGATCACACGAATCAACGCTTTTCGAATAAGGCCTTCATTGTCGTAATGGGAAACGATGTTGACTACAGTCGGCTTCAGGCTATCCTCGATCGTCCCATCATATGTGATATCCCAAAATTGTTAATCCTCAGTCCATCATATCTGCACGGAAACATTGAACTTTGGACGAACAAGTTTTCCGGAAGAGACGGTCACAAACAGCTTGTGCAGTTGGATACGTACATCATCGCAAATCGTAGCTTTCAGTATGACAACAGTCTATTCCCAGACAAGATCAAGGATCTCGAAGGTCGCTTTGTTCGTGTGGCCATGATCAACTACGAACCGTACACAACGTGGATCGAAGTGGTATGTTTGGTAGCGAATTCTGGTTCATGATTGACAATTCTACACCCAACAGGAGGATGAATCGAGAGCCAATGCCTACGAGGGCGATGACAAAAAGCTTCGGGTAGACGGTACGGAAACTCGGATCCTGCTGGAGTTTTGCCGCATTCACAACTGCAGCTTGGACGTAGCGACTCAAGAAGCTGCGCAGTGGGGTGAAGTTTATGAAAATTTTACCGGCATTGGGATTATGGGTGCGATCGCTGAACATCGCGTAGATGTCGGTGTTGGGGCGATGTTAGCTTGGTTCTACGATTCGAACTCACCAACTCAGTCGTTATCTCGGACCGGAGTGACCTGTATTACTCCGAAGCAGAAGTAGCATTCCTGGTAAAGCAGGATAATTGAAATCTTTGACGAAATCAACTCTGTTTCAGATTACTGCCATCATGGTTGACACCTATTTTACCATTTTCCAACCTTATGTGGGTGGCTCTTATTGTCACAGCATTCATCACTTCAATAGTTCTTACAATTTTTAACCATTTGACAGTGAATGTCATCTTGAATACAGTGAGTAACAGAACTTCGATTATCTTGCAACTAATTTGAATTGCATTCCTTCAGGACGATACGGTGGACATCTGCGAAGTGTTCACTTCCGTTGGATCATCGCTGATCCTCTGTTCCATCCTACGAATCGAACAGTACAAACTTGGTTCACAGTTGACGATCATCACGATTCTACTCTTTGCCGGTCTAATAATCGGGAATACCTACTGTGGTGGTCTGTCCAGCATTATGACCGTCCCTCAATATGAGCAACCGATCGACACTTCTGCTCAACTAGCCGCACGGGAAATGATTTGGGGAGCTTCACACGATGCCTGGGTATATGCTTTCGAAGACTCGGACGAGGTTTGTCACATTCATAGACTTTCAACTCATGCTCAAATAATTAACATCCTTGCAGGCCCTTATAATCAAGCTGGCATCCAACTTCCGCACCATGACCAAAACCGTCCTGCACGAACACGCCAAACGGGCCGATATGGCGTACGCTATCGAACGTCTACCGTACGGGCACTATGGAATCTCCGACTACATCGCGCTGGACGTGGCAAAAAACTTCCAAGTCATGGTGGAAGATCTGTACTGGGGCCACTGTGTCGCACAGGTCACCAAGACGTGGCCCATGAAGGAGCACCTGAACGAGCTGATTATGCACATCTTCCAGAGCGGTGTGCAGCGCTACTGGGAGGAACGGGTGCTAGCGCAGTTCCCCGAGGCGTACACCGTTCAGAAGATAATCGGACTGGCCAGAGTTCACGATAACCCGGGAGCGATTGCCCTGAAGGTGTACCACCTAGCGGGGCCATTCTATTTGCTGCTATTTGGATTGACAGGGGGTGTTTTAGCGTTTCTGTTGGAGCTGGCGCTGTACGGGGTTTTCATGAAGATCAAGAAGCAATAGCCTCAAATGAATATGAATAGTTAAATCTATTTTCACTTGATAGTGCATGTGTCGGCCGACACTTAGATAAAACATATTGATTGACGAAAGAAATTGTAAAATTATTGATTTCTGCACCGTGATGTTAAATTATGAAATTTTAAATATAAATTAAAAAAAACTATTAAATTAACTTCGTCCTTGGCCATTACTATCCAACAAAATATTCATAAATGAAACTCACCAACCTAAAAAAAAAATTTTTTGATTCACAAACTTAATTGAAAAAGATATCGAAAATCATCAAGAGATGGAAAAAATAAGTTTCATGTAATTTTTCTCACAAATCTAAGAAAAAAACATATATACATGGATTATCGATAACTTTTTCCAACATTTTTAGAGCAATCAAAACGCGTCAGCAGAAAAAAAATGTTTTGCTTTAGCCTCAACTTGGCTGCCCTTTGAGCACTTCCACCGATATCATGAAGCCACAGGTAATACGTTTTTGTTGAATCCCGGTAATGGTAACTAGCAGCAATAAAATTATGGTAATCAGAAACATAACGATGCCAATAATGTGGGTTACGTTTTTTGGATTGTTTGAAAGTAAATAAACATTAGTTAACTGTTCCTAAAGTACATTGATTCAATCATAGCTCCTGCAAAGAAGTGGTTATCCATCGGTAAGTGTTAAATTTATCGAGTGAGCTTGCCAAACTGAATGGATTTAAATTTATTGTGTTCGTCTCACTGGGCAATAAAGCTGAATACATAATTACATTAATAAGTTCCCGAAACTAAAGACTACAAGAACGGGCAGTGATCCTGAATCGTACACACTGCGATTATTTCACAGATATCAGTGAATTTTCTGAACAGCTGAACGTCAGGTAAATATTTCGGTGATTTGTCGCAGATTTCCTGTAATTTTTCACCGAATATCTGTGAAAAATCACCGAACTGCTTACCGATCGTTCAACTGTTGAGATTTCGGTAAAATTACACAGAAATCTTAGAAATATTTTTAGTGTGTATGTCGTTTGAATTCCATTATTAACATAATTATTGGAAAAGGAAATTCATATATGTTGTTCATAAGTCGAACCTCATGAAATTCTTAGGTCTATTTGCCTCAATGTACGCCTTTAACCATTTCATTTTCCCAAGCGTTGAAAGACGAGTGGTCAATACACGGGCCCCCTAACGTCAACGTCCAACATTCACTGCGATGTTCATGAAGAGAGGATGATAGTAAATGAAACTAACATTCTTTGTAATAAAGTTTTGGTTTGCGTGTAGAGGTAGATTATTAGGTTGAGGAGGTGGGTTTGGTATAGGATTTTGGTTTGAATTTGAAGAGTTATTCAACGAATTATTTTCACGATTTCTTACATTGTATGGATTTAATCTGTTCATAAAAACTAATTAAATCCTTAAATTGGAGCGAAAATTTAAAATTAGTTAAAATCAGTTTTTCTTGATGTTATTATTGCTTGAAATTGTTTCTCGGGAATGATTCGACTAATAGCGAAAGAGAAAAAGGCGACTTGTTTGCTCGTCACTTCAGGCAAGTGTTCCACGATTTTTCCGCTTCGCCGGCACAAGTGCTGGATGCTACAGTTGGGATGCCACGTGATGCGTTTAGTTTCGATATTCCTCGCATGTCAGAAGACATGGTGATAGCCGCAACACGCAAACTAAAGCTCTCGTTCGCCGCCGGACCTGACGGCATTCCCCTGCCGCTGGAAACTTTCATATCTGTTCGCAGTCTACAAAAAAGAAGATAAACGGAATGTCACAAATTATTGTGGAATCACCTCCCTGTGTGCCTGCTCAAAACTGTTCGAGATTATCATAAATAATGCTCTGTTCGCGTGTTGCAAAAATTATATCGATACAGAAAAACACGGCTTTTAGCCGAAGCGCTCCGTGTCCACGAGCCTGGTGCAGTTTATTGACGTAGGACTACCTCTTTGATTTCTATATGGGGGTACACTTTGTGAAAACCGAAAATGGAACATGTAACAAATTAAGAAAGATTTTGAACGTTAATAACTCAGCTGCCCCTGATCCAATTTCAATAATTTTATCACCAATCGATCAGAAATATGGCTACGCATCGGTAACAATGCTTCCGAATGTTGATTTTCAACAAGAAACTATTGAAAAACTGGTAAATGTCCAGCATTGTCCAAAAACGTCGAATTAACTAACAAATCCACTAATTACCTACATGCATATGCTGCTTCCCCAGCACAGTCGTCAGAGAGTAGTAAGTAGGCGAAACAAGTCGAAGTGGCATTCGCCTCCGATCATCTGGCGCGTGCGAATAGGGAGGATGGAATTGCGTAATTTTTTGCACACTCATCGCCATATTCAGAACCAAACGCAAATTCTTCGAGATAACCACCATCCGTCGTCTGGCTCGCCGTGGCGGTGTCTGTCGTATCTCCGGTCTGATTTACAAGGTGTGCTGAAGGTGTTCTTGAAAAATGAGATCCGTGATGCTGTCACCTACACTAAACACGCCAAGCGTAAGCGGCCATGGATGTCATCTACGTTTTGAAGTGACAGAGACGCACTCTGCTTGGTTTCGGAGGTTAAATAATCACCAACTTTGGCAACAAAACGGCACTTTTCAGGGCCACCAAGCTTATTACAGTAAAGAGTAGGAATAGAATTCAGCTGCCTGTTTGTCCATAATCAGAACCAACGATCACAGGGTGGAAGCAGGGATACAAATTATTTTGATCAACCTTGATCAACTTTGAATCGCCACGGCCGGATATTTTCGATGGAAGAAGCAACAATCTAGCATCTAATTCAACGAAGACGGCAGGAAACATTTGTGAAGCCGAGTTATTTACGAAAGAGAGTGTCGATGAAGAGAATCGATCAATGTAGATAGGACCTATTGAAAAGTGACGCGATTTGTTTTCCGTACTGAGCTCCAATGCTACCGACGCCAGGGAGGCAGCTCCCACACCTGGACCCTACAAATCGACCCATCAACTCAACCGGGGACCAACGGCTTTACTTCCCGAAGGAAGGCGTGATCAGAGATGTTATGCCTTAGAACATGCCGGTGGCGCCGACTGAGATTGGACCCAGGCCTGCTGGGGTGAGAGGTAATCACGCTAACCACAGGCGCCGATATCTTTCAAGGTGATATCACGGCGAATGAGATCGACCCAAATTTGAGTTTAGTTATCTCAGAAATAAGAAATAAAGTGCAGGAACTCAGCGATGAGTAAATTTGCCTCATGTTTTCCCAGGTTTTTCCAGGATTTTCCAGGGAAAAATTCCCGAATTTGAGAAAAAGTAAAGATTGGATTCACTCAGGCTATTGGTACTACTGCTAGACTGAATAAAATTTTCGTCAATTTCCTTATTTTCTGGCAGATTTTTTAGGTTTTCCACAGGATACCATGAGACAAATTTACTCATCGCTGAGTTCCTGCAGTTTTGGCGATTATGAGTGAACTAAGCTCAAATTTGGGTCGTTCTCTTTCGCCGTGTACGCAAAAGGAAAAGAGCCAGTGTCGCTACTTGATAGCAAACTACTCATAATGGAAGGAGTCTTTGTAGCTTTTATACCACTTGGTTGCACATCATTCTGCTTTAACCTGAAAAGATATAAAAGAGCGCTGCTGTATGGCATTAGCTCATTTTCGCTTCGGACGGTGTGGTGAACAGCAATAGCAGCAGTAGGAAGGTTGTGGCTAGTCCACTCCTTCACACTTAACAAGCAACAGTTGACTGGTCGTGGCAAAGGAGGAAAAGGTCTGGTAAAGGAGGCGCCAAGCGTCATCGCAAAGTTCTTCGAGATAACCGTCATCGGTCGTCTGGCTCGCCGTGGTGGTGTCAAACGTATCTTCGGTCTGATCTACGAGGTTTGCTGAAGGTGTTCCTGGAAAATGAGGTCCGTGATGCTGTCACCTACACTAAACACGCCAAGCGTAAGTGGCCATGGATGTCCTCTTCAATAAAACGGCCCTTTTCAGTGCCATCAAGCTTACATCAGTAAAGAGTTGGACTAGAATTTATCTGTGCTTGTTTGTCCATATTCAGAACCACAAGCCCCCAACGACCACACAAAATGGTCTCCAGAGTTGTAATCTTGTAACCAAACTTGGAAGCAGGGGTGCAAGTGATTTCGATTGATTTTCTTAATCAACTTTCTCTTTGAAAAAGATTACTATAAATTTGGTACGCCTACAATTCAAAAACGGAAAGAGTTGAGATAATTGATCAATTAAAGAACTAAATGCACTTCACATTTATTCCGTCCACTAGCGGTTCTATGTCAAGCTTCCGTTCGTGCCCCTAGACAAAGACCCTTCTACTTTTTTTTTAAGCTATCAAGTTTTGGGTATTTGCTCAATACTCCTTTGTGACTAGACTACCATGCGTCGCTTTAAATCAGTGGAGACGCATGGTTTTCAATGATTTCACAGTGTCGAGACCAAAGAAATCTTGGTGTTATATTGTTTTTGGAAAGCTCATTTTTTTTTGCTAAACATATCATATCAAAAATACGCGAAGGCGTGTTTTTTCAAGACATATTTTTTTTAAAGTCTTATGTTTTTTCCTCAAAACTATTATGCGTCTCCAGGGCTGTCATCTGATCACTCAATGCGAACAATGTATTGATTTTCTAAAATAACAAAGTGAGAATCAAGCAAACACAAAGTTTGCTTGTCTTTCACCCTGCTCAAGTGACCCACACCCACAAATAACGAAAGCTCAATGTGTAGCCATCGCTCCGACGGCTCCGACGCAAAGAGCGCTACTCAGTGTAGGGTTGCAAATGGGAAACCCAGCAAAAAGACAAAATTATTCTTCTTTATGCCTTTCTTCATCTCCTATGCATGCAGTCGTGATAAGCAAAGTCTCCAAAGAATTCAAAGAAGACATTAGTGCTTGTTGTATTATATTCGCTCCATGCGCCACACGGAGTGTACCGCTCGTTGTGTGGATCGCTTCTCACAGATTAGTTGGAAAATAGTGTGCGAAGTAAATGGGAAAACCACACACTTTTGCTTTCCAGCCCTGTGCGTCTCCATTGGTTCGAAGTGACTAAACTATCCCGTGTTTTTATTAATTAAAAATGACCTAGGACAACATATTTTACTACATCTTACGGGAAAGTACAGAGGGTGAATCGAAAATCTATAATTGCAACCGTCACGAAAAGGTATTAGGTTTTGAACGCTTATATCTTTGTCATTTGTAGATGAAATCAAAATTCAAATACACCAATCGATTGAGAATAACTCTACGAATCTGCTTTCCCAAGTATCCACAAACATAGTTTGAAAAATGTAAAAAAAAGTGACATTTTTATCACTGTTTTCATGAAATAAACGTTTTCCTTAAACCCAATCGTCATAATCGAGTACCACTTGGTTGCACATCGTTCTGCTTGAAACTGAAAAGTTATAAAAGAGCGCTGCTGTCGTACCGTCGAAGAAACAGTTAAGTATCAAAAGGCAACCAAATCAAGGCCGCTTAGGAGCCGCACACTGGACTATCAGAAAAACGCCAAAGTCATTCTCGTACGTTCTTAGCTTGCATCGTTATCAGACGGCTTGGACCCAGCTGAGATAACGCACCCGGCGGTGCAGGGAAGATCATTTTCTCTACCGTTTCACTACCAAGTGCCACCATAAAAAAAAATACAATGATAAATACACGCATGGGCAAGAGCTTCTGCAACCGAGGCAGATAACAGCGCTTGGCAGGAAACTCAAACGAACAAGTGCCGCGCTTGACTCGGTACACAGTAGGGCCATGCGTATAACAGCAATTTATAAAATAACGAACAATTTGGATGGCTCGAGTGACACTTGCCTTTGATAAAAACACGTCTGCTGAGGATTCATATTTCTAAAAATATCATCAATCAATGAAACAGTCATCGGTCGTCATTGAAAAGCAATGCAACTATGTTCTGTCAATCTAATTGAAACTTTTATTGGCTCTGTTGTCTTGTGAATTTTAGCTATAACGGTCTCTTTTCTGATTTTTATCCCTCAATCTATGGAATCTACACGAAAACTATGTTTGAACAAAATTTCTAGAACAGAATAAGGAACATTATGCCGTAAACTACATATTTTTATATCATATGGGTGGAAAGTTTGTAGAACAAATACTTTAAAATT
Organism: Ochlerotatus camptorhynchus; assembly: GCF_037179485.1. Taxonomy (NCBI): domain Eukaryota; kingdom Metazoa; phylum Arthropoda; class Insecta; order Diptera; family Culicidae; genus Ochlerotatus; species Ochlerotatus camptorhynchus. The sequence continues at coordinate 445,297 of NW_027040499.1, read as the reverse complement.
CTTCACTTTTTAAGATATCTTCAAGTATGAAAATAGGTCAAACTTCAATAAAATCACTTTGAATGGTCATCTTTTGGTCACAAAGTTGGTAGGTTACACATTAAGCTTTGCAATGATAGTTGTGACAGCAGTTTTTGTTGTTTCAGTCTCGAGATACAAATATTATAAGCCGTAAATTACCTTAAAAACATAAAAGTAACTTAAAGCACCTCTAAATCATCACCGATTTTGCTGAAAATTTGCACAGAAGTTCAAATTAAGATGACGAACAGCAATCACGGTTGACCCGGTGCATTCCGAACATTTCTGTTAAAATGAACAGGTCTAGTATTTATTTTGATGACACTCGCTTGGTGTTTTCCATCTCACAGTCTACAAAATAGACTACCTGACACTGCAATACATGTACCTCTATATATGCATTTAGATTAACATCCGAAGTCCCTCCTTTTTAAATACTCTGCACAAAAGATACTTTCTATACCGCACCTCATTTATAAAAAGTAGAAAGGTCTAGGGGCACAAACGGAAGCTTGACGTAGGACCGTTGTTGTAATTATTTCAAAGAGAAAGTTGATGAAGAGAATCCAAGGGACTCTCAACTTGGGTATTTTCGATTCATCTACCCGATTTTAAAAGGTGTATTTTGATTTTTTTGATATTTATGAATTTTTAAGTTTTGTGCATTTTGGTATTAAAGAGTATTCAATTCACAGGAGTTCCTACCGAATTATATCAATGGGGCGGGGCGGAAAGTATCGTTTGTGCAGAATATGAAAAAAAGGAGGGACGAGAGATTGAACTCGTGAGAGCTAATTTTCTCACAAATTTGATTTTATTGGCTTTCTGGGGAATTATTCTCACTTCTCTCAAATTCTATATGGATTTTTAACACTTCCTACCAGCGCACAGTGGTCCAGGAGGGTGTGTTTCAGGTTAAAACTAAAAAAGTGCATAAAGATGCAGTTTAATCAAGTTGGTGTCTTGAGACAAGTTTAGATTTGAAAACAGGCGCATCTGATGAAGGGGTTGTCCATAATGTAAATCCCTTATAACAAAAAATAAAATTTCTAAATTTTTTCTATGCGGTTTAGAAAAATAAAATGTTCCACAAAATTGTAGATCTTATCATTTCCACAAACTTTGCTGAAGACATCAATGGTTTAAATCGTCGTTTTCATTGAGATATGAAGTATTTTTTAAGGAAGGTCCCTACAAATCGATTTTTCAACCATAACTTTTTTATTTGATTTTTTCATGGCATACTATGTAAGAAGGAGTTTTTTTATTTATCAAAACAAGCAAGAATACTTCAACACGCTACCTCACAAATGCAACATGTTAAGAGGGTTTATGTGTTCAAAACATACGATATTCTGGTGGATAATTTGCAAATTGGGGCAACCAGTTTTTTAAACTAATTACGCGATAAAGTTTTACGTGCTTTGATGAATATTTTCATGTATAAATAACAGAGGGGATGTTATTTTTCATTCCAGGACAGCTAATTTAAATCATGGTTTTTAGCTCAATTTTACTTAAAATTGGCACTTTTCTGAGCTAACTTCTTATATTTCAAAGTTTAATCATCTCTTTTAATTATAAACGTAATTTTTGTAGAAAACCACACAGCTTAACACATAAATATCACACTGCAATATTATGATTCTGCTAATTTTAATAGATGTGTGCCATATTATGTTATTAACATCATCGAAGTCATTAAAAAAGATAGGGTTTGTGTACAGCGCAAAACCGCATTATTGACGTAGGACTACACGATTATTGTTGTTGCTCCATTCAATAATTTTCACTAGATTAATAACACATAAACTTAATTTCCAAATGAACAATGTTTCAATTCAGTTTTCAAATATTTGAAATTAGGTGACACTCAATATCCTAGAATGAAGACTATATTTTCAGAACTCACTTAACTCACTTAGAACTGTAACTGAATAATAATTAAAACTTATCGTTAGCGACGCCAGTGGTGTAGTGGTAAGCGTAAATGCCTCTCACCCCCCCCCCCCCCCTCTGACATAAAATTCATGATCACGGCTTCCTTCGGAAGGGAAGTAAAACCGTTGGTCCCCGGTCCATGAGTTAATAGGTCGATATGTAGGATCCAGGCGCAGGAGCTGCCTTCCTGGTGTCGGTAGCATTGGTACTCAGTACGGAAAACAAGATCGACGGAAAACAAATAATAAAAAAATATCAATCGTAAGTTAAAATGCATTTCATAGAACATTCCAGTTTATAATACATTGCAGTGCATATGACATCATATAACATGTTTGCATCTAATAAGTATTGTACACCTGCACAACTTTTCCGGAGACACCAACCTTCTATCAAATCGGGATGTCATGTTAAACAAGTAATTAGAGATCAAATGGCACACTCTCGCTACCTGCGAGCGGGTTATGAACTGAGCATTTCACCATCCAATACGCTTTATCCATCTGAACAACTTTGGCCAAGACATCAAACTTCTGTTTAGTTACACGCAAAAAATATTAATTAATAATTAATTAATTTTAAGTAAGTTTTTACCTTATTGTTGGTAAAGCTTTTATCTATTTTTGGATTTCCCTTGTTTACTCCGAAAACAATTCATCCTATTCTACACATTTTTGGGTAATTTTGAACGGGCGTGTAAAAACTATAAGCCAAATATCGATGAACATTTTAATAAGGCTCGATCTCCTTTGATCGATTCGCTTCACTGACTTTCTCTTGCGTTAATACATCCGCAGATGAACTAACACAAAAAATTACAGGTGCGCTCTTTTATAACCTCACTATCGGCTATCTGCCTGATAGTCATAGCAAGTGCGAGAGCAAGCGAGCACTTAATGGTTGATTATGGTAAAAATGTTTGATCAATTTTTAATAGTTTACTATTGATAAACAACTATAATATTTACACCAAACGAATTTTACATCAAATTTTAATCAAGTGGTTTAATAAGATTCGAAATCAATTCATAATTGGGCAAGTTATAAACGTTCAAAACCTGACACTATTTCGTCACACTATTTTGTCGATTTGCACCCATGTTTATTCCACAAAGACATAGTTCATACGTTAATATTAAACATCAGCATGAAGTATCTCTCACAATATTTGAACGAAGTTATCTATGCATTTGGATTTAGTTGGTTCGGAGAGTATCAAAACTGACATTATGATCAGAACTATTCAAGACCTTTAATACCGCGGATCGTTAACCGACAATAATCTGAGGAAGCGAATTTCAATCGAATCTCTAGGATCCAGCCTTGTAGTATCGATACTCTCTAGTTTCGCCAGTTGTGAATCAGTCGAAGTTTTCATTATTCAGTATTTTACAGTATTATTATTCAGTATTTTACAAGAAAAAAGCACGCGCTGAAGCTTAAGGGTTTGAAGATAACGGAAAGTCAGTGTATTTTCACAAGTATTGTGGGACTTTTATTAGTCATAAGTATTTACAGAAATATTCATTGCAAACAAGAAGCTGGTTTACCTTTTAATGGAAGGGAAGTTGTGACCGAGATGCTGGATCATGTACAAAAAATGTACAAGAATATTCCCCAATGACGGCTGCTTTTCCTCCACCAATTGTTCAACTTTGCAATGATATCTTTTTTTCGCTTCCGTGATATTCATTAAACGTTGAATATCACGGAAGCGAAGAAAAATAGATATCATTGCAAAGTTGAACAATTGGTGGAGGAAAAGCAGCCGTCATTGGGGAATATTTGAAAAACTCTGTTCGAACTGGTTAAAGGGAAAACTAATTTTTGAGACGCTGAACGTCTCGAGTACGCCAAGGGTCGCCCCAAGAAAACGTTCTCATAGTCGAGCACAAATAGGGCGCGTGAATTGCGGGAGCATTTTTCTCCAAAGGAACTGATGTTTGCCGCATCATCTAGTGTTGAACCGCCAGAAATTAAGCTTGATGATATTTGAAATTAATGTCAAATGCATTACCTTATTTTACGTAACAGGAAAGAAGAATGCCGAGATTTTAGAGAACATCATGAAAGCACCAAGTTCAATGGTAACCTCAGAAACCAAAATCTAATTATGTTTGCATATAAACGCAAGAGCTTCTTCTGGGGAATACGACCAGAAGAAGATCTTGCGTTTATATGTAAACATAATTTCTCGAAAGCGCAATACACGAGTATTCGGCTTAGTATTCTTCAAAACGGCAAAGATATGTATCCAGCGTATGGCAAAATTCTCGGAGCAAAGGAAATGTATTATCCATATGGTAAATTTTAAAAGGGAGTCTAGGATGAACTAAAACTGTACAAACACTTATGCCTTATACAGGAATATCGATTTCGCCATCCGTGGCAGTAGTTAGGCTTCAAGAACTTCTGGACCACACTAAGACCCGCTTAATAAGAAGTCAAAGACGGTGAAGTTAAGGAGTATAGTGATTCGCACATATCCGTATTCTCGACCCCTCTGCGTAAAGTAGCAAAGAAAACTGGGTCAGCTACGGAGGAAATTGTTTGGGTCAATACTCTACCATCATCAGTTACTTTATGTCGCCCAAGAAAATTACTGTTTGCCATAAAAAATGCACAATTAACGTCACAATAAGTTGAGCATATCGAAAGGCAAATCGTTCAGTTGAATCCAACCATATATCGATCAAATTGTATCGAGGTTCCAGTTGTTCCAAAACTGTATTCCAGTTTGTTCGATACAAAAGTTGTGAATTATGTTACCGGTACCAATACCCAATCCTATTTGTGGTCGTGCGGGGAAAAATCTAAATACTGTCAACAGAGAAGATGACCCGAACGAAACCGACACATCAAAATACACCAAAATTCAACAACAAGATCAATGGTGTCTATATTAAGTATCTATGACCACATTAGCCACATCCGGCCATTTCCCGGATGCCCCCGGGGAGGTGACCAGAACCAAACTTGATCCAAAACCCACCTTGTATAAAAGTTAGCTCAGAAAAGAGCCAATTTTAAGTAAAATTGAGCAAAAAACCATGATTTTAAATTAGCTGTCCTGGAATGAAAAATAACTTCCCCTCTGTTATTTTTATATGAAAATATTCACCAAAGCACGTAAAATTTTATCACGTCATTAGTTTAAAAAACTGGTGGCCCCAATTTGCAAATTATCCACCAGAATATCGTATGTTTTGAACACATAAACCCTCTTAACATGTTGCATTTGTGAGGTAGCGTGTTGAAGTATTCTAGAAAGTTGCTTGTTTTGATAAATAAAAAAAAAACTCCTTCTTACATAGTATGCCATGAAAAAATCAAATAAAAAAGTTATGGTTGAAAAATCGATTTGAAGGGACCTTCCTTAAAAAATACTTCATATCTCAATGAAAACGACGATTTAAACCATTGATGTCTTCAGCAAAGTTTGTGGAAATGATAAGATCTACAATTTTGTGGAACATTTTATTTTTCTAAACCACATAGAAAAAGAGTTAGAAATTTTATTTTTTGTTATAAGGGATTTAAATTATGGAAATCATCAGATGCGCCTTTTTTCAAATCTAAACTTGTCTCAAGACACCAACTTGATTAAACTGCATCTTTATGCACTTTTGAGTTTTTACCTGAAAAACACCCTCCTGGACCACTGTGCAGCGTGTTCTGGAAAATGGTCGGACGATGATTAATCTCACCAATTCATTCGGGCCTACAATTCCACACCTTCTATAGAGATCAGGTTGAGCCTTGATAGCTAGCTGCTTGCGGGAACTGATGACCTTGACAAATGTCCAAATAATACTTGTGTGGTGCATATCTTGTATTAAAGTTGCAGTGTATTATATGCTGAACGTTCAGGTAATCACCCTGTGCATGGGTGCTCACTGTCGACTTGTCAATACGTCTTGCCAGGGGGACCCTATCCCTGTCAACCACATATAGATGCACCATAGCTCACATGATCTTGACATTTTTGGAAAATCTGACACTTTTGGACATACTGACAGCGGTAAAACTGACGGAGGCACGACAGAACAAGACAGCTTACTTGTTCACACTTGCATTGCAGTGCTGAATGCTAGAAAGAGTAGTCTGTTGCAGTCATCCTCCTTACCCACTATATTTATCATATTGATGTGAGCTGCCCCCGTGCGTCTTGCACAAAAAAATAAATTTGTTTCAGTTTCTATTCCGTTATTTTTCTCTAGCTTCTGGGCAGAGGGCTAATCATGCACGCACAATAAAAACAAGCCTTTTTTGTGTGAAAAAAAACCTTACCCGATGTAACACGGTAATTCGGAAAGATCCATAATCGCTGCTGGGGTTTAAACGCTGTACAGACTGGAGAGTTATAACATGTTATAACGGTTGTCAAATAATTGCAACACAGAAACCACCATCAAGATAGCGCTATAACATGTTATAACTCTGTAGTCTGAACGTACTATTACACAAGAATATAATGCTGGGTATATTTACACTTTAACGCACAAACATCAGAATAAGTGTTTAATTTTGTTTTGTTTTCAAGTACGTTTTTTTTTTCAATTTAGAAGTTGTAGAATGTGATTTTATTAAGAGTTAAGGAGTAAATGGGACGATTCGCGGCATGTATATAAATAATAAATTCACAGCACAAAACGAACGAGTAAGTTTATGTTTTTGTTTCATTTGAGATGTGAAGTTACACTTGTGTCATCCAAAATGCATGTCAATTTTGCGTTGAATGGATCATGAATCAGTCAAATTTATATTGGAGATAGTCAGGAATCACTACACGATGATAACATATAAATAACAGCAACTAGGCAGTTTTAAAACGTTTTCAGATTAAAATGTTTTCAGATTCACGGCACATTAATTTACTATAGGGGGAAAGGAAAACATGTTTTCCCTTAAATTTTTGTTATGTTATATTTTTTTGTTAAGAAGAGGGGTAATGTGTGGTGCATATCTTGTATTAAAGTTGCAGTGTATTATATGCTGAACGTTCAGGTAATCACCCTGTGCATGGGTGCTCATTGTGAGTGTCAGAATAGGTACCTCGTCCTAGATTCAGCCATTTTCCCTTCCTCTTCTCGCCAGCCAGCTTTCGACGAGGTAAGACGTGTTTGCAGAACGATTGCTGGGTGATTCCTTTCTGGAGGATATCTAGAACTTCACAATACTCTTAACAAATTTATCGTGGTCCTGAAAAGGACCGTTTTGTAGTGATAGTTGAGTAATCAGAGCTGAGCACGACGAGCTACTGATTCCGATCCTAGCCTTGCGGTGGGACTTCTTCCTCCTATATGGTTGCTCATATGTGCTCTACAGCTCGCTGCTTGCAGGCAGCCTTTCGTTGTTGTTGAAAGCACTCCTGCTGCTGCTGCTGCTGGACTGAAAACCACCACTTATGGTGATTGAATGAGCACCGTTCAGTGGGACCGCATCGAATTCGATTTTTAAGTCTGTGTTAGGGAATGTGCTGTTTTCAAACATTCGGTGATAATTTTGATCACCATTGCAACAAATGGACAATTAGTATTATTCAATAGTGACCTATTGAAAATTAACTAAGTGTTCATTTTAACAGATTGGTAGATAAATTTCTGCTGTTGCTGACGATGTCTTAACACTCGAAAGCAATTTTGTGAAATTTGAAGTAAAACAAATTCTAGCTAGTTCTGCATGATGATTATGTTTGATTTTATTTATTTGTAAAGTCACTGCGACATACCAGCTGGCGATTTGTTTTTATGATAACTCCTTTCTTGAAAACAGGGAAAAACTCACAAACAGGCTGCTTTTTCATGGTATACAGTGTGATAATTCAATAATCAATAAATTATCTCAACATTTAGTGGCAAACCATTCATAAATTTTGGTAACATACAAAAAATTCTATAATCCACATTAAATTTCATATGTAAGCACCGATTGAAACAATCTTTTCGACGTCACTACAAGGGTGATTGATTAAACGAAAGAAACGAATCGTGTGGAATGAAAGCCGAGGAAAAACTAGTTGTTCCAATATATTCAGGCCTACAATTCCACACCTTGATAGCTAGCTGCTTGCGGGAACTGATGACCTTGACCAATGTCCAAATAATACTCTTTAACAAATTTTTGGTGGCCCTGAAAAGGACCGTTTTGTAGCGATGGTTGAGTAATTCTGAGCTGGGTGTTCAACACGCATGAGGCTGTCGAGCTGTATGTCGTTTGGAGCGAGGGTGACACGCATGGCATAGATGACCGACCCGCAGCGACTCACGAAAAGCTACTGATTCCGATCCATAGCATAGCGGTGCAGCTTCTTCCTCCTTTGATGGTTGCTTATGTGGGCTCTGCAGCTCGCTGCTTGCAGGCAGCCTTTCGTTGTTATTGGAGAACAATTTTCAACGCCACACGCCGAAAGCACTGCTACTGCTGCTACTAATTTCGACGACCGAACACCAGCACACAGTGGTGTGGTCGATGGGAGCGTGTGGTTCTGAGTATGGCGATGAGTGTGCAAAATATTACGCAATTCCATCCACCCTATTCGCACTCGCCCGAGGATCGGAGGCGAATGCCACTTCGACTTGTTTCGTCTACTTACTACTCTCTGACGACTGTGCTGGGGAAGCAGCATATGCATGTAGGTAATTGGTGGATTTGTTAGTTAATTCGACGCTTTTGGAAAATGCTGGACATTTACTAGTTTTTCAATAGTTTCTTGTTGAAAATCAACATTCGGAAGCATTGTTATCGGTGCGTAGCCATATTTCTGATCGATTGGTGATAAAATTATTGAAATTGGACCAGGGGCAGCTGAGTTATTAACGTTCAAAATCTTTCTTGATTTGTTACATGTTCCATTTTCGGTTTTCACAAAGTGTACCCCCATATAGAAATCAAAGAGGTAGTCCTACGTCAAAAGGGAAATTCTTTTAGAAGCAGGGCTTAGAAAGTATGTGTGAACAATGAACGGAAAACAGATTACGCGTAATTTCCGATAGATGTCACCGCAAATAACAGCAGTGACATCTGATGGAAAATTAATGAAGAAGCTTGACTAAATGGTTAACTAGTGCAATATTACTCAGAAGTGCTTGTGTGACTACAAACCCACGTTCTACAAATACTTTTTGGAAGTAAAATCATCAATTATTGAGAAATTGTGCAGCAATGAAAATCAGTGCTATGTCTCAACTTATCAGGCAGACGGTTATCTGAAACGACCCAAATCTTCTCGGTGTTATCGGGCCAACATGAAAGTAGTCAGAAACAATGCGTCACCATCTACTGGTTGCCTAACAAGCCTTTGGAACTGCATACGTTCGATACGTAACTATGATGCTTACTATCGAAACATTTAACAGTTGGAGAAGCTGTATATGAGTTTTTGCTCTGATTTTGAAATTCAATCACTGAATCCCTTTTTGAGTGTGTTGATTTATTTCCTTTTAATTCCGTTAGCTTATCCGCTGACAGATACGCGTATATCGTCTACTACTTGCAGACTTCATCAAATAAACAGATACCATAAACTATAGTATGAAATTTAAAAGTAGTAGTAATTTACGTTTATTTGCTGTTTTTTTAAAGTTTCAACATTTGGTTTGACATTTCAATTGGTTAGCCTTTGGCTCTTCAACTTTGGTTTATTAAATTGGTTATTCTAATGTGATGATTGCGTTTAGCGCTAATTGACAGTATGCCCTTTTATGGGATTGTTTTCGTTTGAAATTAAAAATTTGATAACCTACCTACTTGATCACAAGAACCTACCTAACTACTTAAACTAGGTTGCCAAATCACGAATTATCTGGTGGTTTGATCGCAGACAGGCAACTCTGAACCTTTCCAGCGTGGAAGTATGTCGCTCCTCGAGTGTTGGAAGACCGGCCAGGTGGTGAATCTCCGAATTACGAGTTCGCGGTGGACTGTTAAGGATCATTCTGAGGATCTTGTTTTGGATCCTCTGAAGCTTTAGTTGGTGGCACTTAGCACAACTCTCCCAGAATGACATACCATACTGAATAGCCGGCAGATTAATCTGCTTGTGAACAGCAAGCTTGTTTTTGAGGGACAGGATGGACTTCCTGTTTATCAGAGGGTAGAGCGACCTGATCAAGATGTTACACTTGGTGGATGTCTTGTATTGTCTGGGATCGGAATAGTAATTTACTATCGAGGGTGAGACTTTAAAATATGTAGAAGTTCACTAAATAGCTCAACGTAGTCTACGTCGATCATGCGGTCGCGTCTTGTTCACCCCACCCTTTTGTTTAGATATGAAAGTAGTAAATCTTCAAGCCTTTTGAGTAAAGCCATGATGTATTTTATTTTATGTAGTTCGTTTATTTGGACCAAATTTTCGCGATTCGGCAGGTTCTGTAGAAATGCCGCGAATACAACGTGCCCACACATCATTTGTTCATCGATTTCAAATCCGCATACGACACAATCGATCGAGATCAGCTATGGCAGATTATGCACGAGTACGGATTTCCGGACAAACTGACGCGAAGAAGGTGTGATCAGAAGAGCTGGGATAGACACGAGTGACACGATATTCAGGAAGTCCATCCAGCTCCTTGGCTTCACCGATGACATTGACATTATGGCACGGAACTTTGAGATGATGACGGAAACGTACATCAGACTGCTGAAGCTAGACGGATTGGACTTGCCATCAACGCATCAAAAACAAAATATATGAAAGGAAAAGGTTCTAGGGAAGACAATGTTAGCCTCCCACCCCGAGTTCAGATTGACGGGGACGAAATCGAGGTGGTCGATGAGTTCGTGTATTTGGACCGCCGAAAATGATACCAGCAGAGAAATTCAAAGACGCATTATGGCAAGGAATCGTGCCTACTTTGGACTCCGGAGGACGCTCCAGTCGAATCCAGTTGGTGTTTTCGAACGGAAGGTGTTGCGTACCATCTACGGTGGAGTGCAGATGGATGACGGAACGTGGAGGAGGCGAATTAACCACGAATTGCACCAGCTGCTGGAAGAACCATCCATCGTCCACATTGCAAAAATTGTGCGACTACGGTGGGCTGGGCATGTCGTAAGAATGCTGCACGACGACCCTGTGAAAATGGTTCTAGGAACAAGAAGAAGAGGCGCGCAGCGGGCATGGTGGATCGACCAAGTAGAAGGTGACCTGCGGACCCTTTGCAGACTACGAGGCTGGCGAACTGTGGCCATGGATCGAGTAGAGTGGAGATGACTTCTTTGGACAGCAGAGGACAACAAGGCCTTAGCCTGATTGGTAAGGTAAGTTATTTGGAAGGCTCAATCGCATCAGCTTTACGGAGCCGATAATTCATTGCCATGATATGTATAGGGTATTCCAGAAAATATAAGCACACTTTCAACTCGTTGCCATTTCTACCACGATGAAGTTTACCAGCTGTTCATCGATGTGTGTTGTTGTTTACTTATTGCTTAACAATCTTGTGTGCGCGCAATTCACTTTTTTTACAAAATCATCAAAATGCGAGGCATTTGAGCATGAGCATGAGCATGAGCATGATTGACTGCCCACGGTTGCTACTCTGTTATTGCCAGATCAGCTGTACTTACACAGAGAACCAATAGACGATGCTTGGGGCTAGCAATCATCCTCAATGTATAAAAACTGGTGATCTCAAACTAGGCAATACCAGCGCCGGCCGCGCCCGAACACAGGTCAAGAAAGGAATGGATAGGAATGTGTTGACGTGACACTCGCTTTGATGGAACCCGAGAAATCCTCTGCACTTCCATGAGGAATCACTGGGATGTTGGATAAGAGGGTATGGTTTGTAACAGGGTTCGTTTTGGTAAACGATAAGCTGAATTGACGTCCTAACGATAGGGAGGGGTTACTGTATAAATAAATAAAAAGGAATGATCTCACTCAAATAACCAAGTGGAGCTGCACCAACAGCAACTGGCCTACTCGTAGACTTTCTTCGACCCATCGTAGGTATCTCCTTAAAACCCAGACGTCAAAATTCCGGTTCCATCTCGTCGATATATAATTCATAAAATATAACAAATACAAACAACCTCGATTTTAGTCACTCAATTTCTTTAAACTCGAGCGATATATGAATATTTAAATTGCATGGTAGGATTAAACTCAATTTTACCTATTTAATGAATCCACAATATAAGTTAAGAATCAATTTGCTAAATAATCGAGGCTATTGGAGCATACAAGAGTTATAAAAACAAGTACCAATAAATAGTTATTGAAATAGCAAAACTCTGCAAAGGTAAAACAATTTAAAAACATTGGCCTAATGTATGATGATATTCAATTTATTATCTGGGTAATCCAAATTCTGAAAACCATAGATCATATTATATTATAATAAAATTAAATAACAATGCTTTGCTGTTTGAAACACCTTCAGGATCTGCAGTACAACTATTTTTTTTTTGTGAATGAAAATTATAGTGATAGTGATGTAATGAGATTTTAAATAAGTGAAATAAAAATTAAATTACTTGTCATGCAATATATAAAATAACATGAATGTAAAATAAACAAGTATTACAAAACACCAATAACATCGATTTTAGTTAACCTCAGTACATTTAACTGATATCAACTTTTGATATTTTATTGGAATTGAAACAAGCACTTTATTATGTACCATGGAATGGTTTAACGCGATATGGAATGCTTTTAATAATATTGGTAAACTTTAATAATTACATTCAAAGTGTTTTAATGTTGCTTCATACGCGAAGTTTGCAATTTTCAGAGTTGGTTGGAAATGCTATCTAACATGAAGCTTTAGTGTGATAGTTTATTAGCAAGAGAATGATCTTAGAAGAGGGTAGGTGGATAGTTCCGTTAGAGTACGGCAGTATGAAAATTGCATAGAAGTTGAAAATGAGCGAAGGGCCAATAATGCTTCAAATCTCCGCGTACATCGTATGGGTTAGGCAAAAGGTGTGAGTTTGACTTTGCACTGTCGCATTAATGGCCCTTCGCTCATTTTCAACTTCTGCTCAATTTTCATACTGCCGCACTCTAAAGGAACAACCACCTACCCTCTTCTAAATATCGTTCTCTAGCTAATAAATTATCACACTAAAGCTTCATGTTAGATAGCATTTCCAAACAACCCTTTAATATAAATTAATTAATCAATAGTCAGAAACATCGAGGTTATTTGGACAGTTAACAGTTTTCATGCCTTTGTTATCATGCATTACAATGTTTTTGTATTTTCCTGAACGAAAGCTGAAAAAAGTGAAACATTATAATATTATCCTAAAAATGTTCCATCATCGAAGAGCTGAAAATAAACTTAAAGATTTGAATAAGTACATCCAGCCTAAACGGAGGACTATCGCTCTCTCATCACTCATATTCCGAATAGGATTAAATAAGTTTGTACAAGCAAACAAATAAATAACAAGTAATATAAACAACAAGTTATATAATTTTCTCTCCTTATAATAAAAAATTAAAAAACATAAAATTGCTAATTGCACTGTCATATAAACGTTAAACATGCATTAGAGAGAGAAAAAAACAATTGATGTTACGTTGCTTCTTCCAGTTGTGTTTTGATCCTATTTTAAATATTTATCATTGAATATATAATAATAATATATTAGGACCTGGGATTTATTCAAACTCAAACTCCCCGGTGGTGCCCTTTTGCACAAGAATAAGGCTCTACTACCGATGATCTTTTAAACCTGGAGACAAGAATCCGCTCATACCTTCATTAAATTCTAGTTTTACGCGACGTTCGCTGTTACGATTTGCTCCTTACGTAAGGCCGCGGCCAGAGTAGACGTGACACGCGATGCGACTCACGCTAGAAATAATAATAAATAATAAGATTCGCGTCGCGTCCACTTACGGGAACAGAATCCATAAAACATTCACATTTCTGAGCTACCGTGCCCCTTACTTTACGCTTGACGATTACTTCATACTTCAACATGAAAAAAAATCATAATAGATTATCCGTAGACACCTAACCGTAGAAACCCCGAGCAACACGCTTCATGCGATCGAGGTCATCCCTATGGCAAATGAGAATGATGAAAATAAATCTCGATTGCTCCCCCGAAGGGACGCATCTGCTCCCGCAAAAAAAATGCATCAGCATGCCCACCCATGCCAACACCACCATCAGATAGTGGAAATTTTCCTCTACCTGATAGCGGTGTCAACACGCGTGGACAAGCCACCAGCCACATCAAACCGACCATCAAACGCACTCCCCACAAAAGCAAACACGTCAATCAACTATCCCTCACGAATCACAGCCCATCTTTAAAAAAAACTAACAACACAACCAGGTAGAGGCATGATTCCCCTATCATTTGATAGAGTCTGTTTGCGAGACGGAGCTTCTACTCGCGAGCAATCGGCGACCAACGCGTCTGCCCGCAAAAGCAACAACGCCCACATCCCAAAGCTCTCCAGACGTCCCCTCGAAAATGCAATCGAGAAATGTATAAGAACAATCTTCAACTGGAACGTACTCACCAAATCAATATATCCGGGAGCACATTCCCGATGCTTATTTTTCTCTCGCAAACCCGTCGTCGTCGAACGCCAAAAAAAAAAGGAACTCGGTGAGCAATTTTGTGATACGGAATTTTCACTGAAAATCAAAAGAAGGAAATGCGATTCTAACGAATAATGCAAGTGTGAAAAGTGACTTAGGGGTCGTCCATTAATGTTGTCACACATTTAGGGGGAGAGGGGGGGGGGGTTTGAAAACTGTGACGAGCCATGCAAAAAAAAAATTAAGGTCCATACAAAAAATGTGACAAAGGGGGGAGGGGGGTTGACAATGGGCCAAATTTGCGTGACATAATTAATGGACCATCCCTTAGTGCTTTATGAAAACTTAACAAAATTGAGCTAACTGAGCGAAAGATACGAAAAGTGAACTAGTGCTTCGTGAAAAGTGAACGGATGCACAAAGTCAATCAACGAAAATTAATGATACAAATATTAAGCGTAGTGACGTTCAAACTTTAGTGGACAACGTTAATCCTTAATGAAAAATGTATCAAAGCAACTGATATTAATCGTAGTAATTCAATCATCGGTTAAAGTGTATCACCCAACGCTTCAAATATTTAGTGTAGCGACATTCATCCAGCAAAGTGGAATCTAATACGAGAAGAAACTAAAAAAAACTAAGTGGGAAGCTTACCACCAGATGCAGTGATACAGTGTAAGCAGAGAAAAAAAAATGTTATCACCACTAGGGAGATTGAACCGGCAACACACGACGCAATTCCAACACCAGTTGCACCAAGTACAAACTACGCGATCAGCAATCATGCTTTTATTGATATTGTAAGTAAACATTTTTCATTCTTATCTTCAAAACTGATAATGTGAACTAAAATTTTACCGTGTATGTTGTCGATTACGTTGTAAAAGTAATCAGTATAGTTGTAATATTATACTGACTATCACATAATAAAACTAAGCCACCGGGTTAAAAGGTGTGAACATTAGTTGCATAACACCGAGCATATCTGTGGCGCGTGCGGCTCACATATGATGATGATAGTGGTTTACCCACCCGTTGTAGCACGGTAACTAAGTCCGATAGCAGTGGGCTCTCTTCTCTGTTTGTCTTGATCTAGCTTAATAACCTCTGATTGTCCTTAACATGTTGCTGTATGAAGGGCCAAAAATGGATTGGGTAGATCGATAGGCAAAGTCACCTATACGTATCTACGGGACAATTTAGGATCTCCTTCGAGCAACATGATCGCACAATTGGTCAAAAAGACGGGCCCCCAAACAGGAAGATGCCCCAATGAGTGGGGAGAAGAGCCCACCCTTTATCCACGAAATTTTATTAACAGGGAGTTGGCATTCCCACTCTCGCCGTCCAAATCGCTTCAATCGGGTGCCCTGTTAGACCCTCCCTTTGTATATGTATTTAAATGTTTATTTCGATGAAGATTATGCTACCTATTTTACCACTCGTTCCGAGAAGGGGCTCATGGTACCACTCATCCTGTATAGTAATCTTCTGCTTCTTCACGTTCGCTCACCACCCGGAATGAACGCTCGGTGCGGTTAGTAATATCAAATAGTGTTACATGCAAACGTAACGAAAAAGAAATACAACCAGGATTAGTTTTTTGACGTAGGACTACGTTTTTGTTTTCTACATGGGGGTACACTTTGCGAGTACGAAAAATGCGCATGCAACGAAAGGGTCAGGTTTTGAACGCATATATCTCCAAAGCATTAGTGTGAAATATGTCATGCAATATGCCATTCGACGGGGGCTTACTCCAGCAATTTTGTGACATGTAGTACAAATAGTGCCAATTGTTAAACAACTAAAAAATTTAACTAAAATTTGTAGCATCAAAATTTCCCATACATTTGCGTACACCATAAGGTGTATTTCCTAACAAAGACATCACATAGTTGGTCCCAAACGAATCAAGCCGTTGCCGCATTTCCTTTCGAACTTCAGACGTATTCGAAAGGCTCCACAAGCAGCTTGCTGCCAAGGCTGCCTGCAAGAGCACTCTAGACAGAGTAACAGTGATGAAGGCACAGTTGCTCATCGTGAGAAAGCATTGCGGGCCACCGTTACTAAGCACGTTATCGTCATGTCGAAGCTCACCCAAGCTCAAACTAGCTAACCGTATCCGTGGAGGTCTCAGAATTCTCCAACCATGACAAAGATCGAACAACCCGGTTGATGGTTGACGGTTTTTTTTTAATTCTATTGGTTCCAAATTTAAAATAAATTACATTTCATTTTAACCTAGGTGCTCCAGTTACTACAGTAACTTACCAGCCTTAATAGTTATGATATATCTAAGCGTTTTTACATTGTTTCTGTCTTGGTAATTCAGTATTTTAAACAGAGTTTTAAAGCCTGCATGTCAGTATAACAATTGATATCTTAAAACTAAAAACTAAAACTAAATCTTATCTAAGTATAAAGGGAATTAATCGTTGCAATTGAGGATTGCAACGATGTTTGCCTGAAATTATTAATCATTTTGTTGGACATTTGTGCTAAAGTCTCAACATTCGAAATTCTATGTACTTCGGTAGTACTGTACCAGGGAGGCAACTTCAAAATCATCTTCAGAACTTTGTTCTGAATACTTTGGAGTGCTTTTTTCCTGGTAGTGCAAAAACTAGACCATATTGGCACAGCGTAAAGCATGGCCGGTCTAAAAACTTGTTTTAAATATTAGAAGTTTATCCGTCAGGATTTCCTGTTTATAAGAGGATACAAAAATGTTATATATTTGTTACATTTGGCTTGAATGCCCTCAATGTGATCTTTAAAAGTTAATTTTTGGTCAAGTATTAATCCAAGATATTTCACTTGGTTTGACCAGGAAATTGAAACTCCGTTCATAGTGACTATGTGACTACTACTAGGTTTCAAAAACGAAGCTCTAGGCTTATGTGGAAATATTATAAGTTGAGTTTTGTAAGCGTTGGGAGAAATCTTCCATTTTTGTAAATAAGAAGAGAAAATAGCTAAACTTTTCTACAGTCTGCTGCAAATAACACGAAACCTTATTCCTTTAGCGGAAATGCCTGTGTCATCAGCGAATTAAGATTTGTGGCAACCCTGAGGCAAATCAGGGAGGTCCGAAGTGAAAATGTTATACAATATAGGCCCAATAATGCTACCCTGAGGTACTCCTGCTCTAACAGGTAGTCGATTAGATTTGGAATTTTGATAATTTACCTGCAAAGTTCTGTCAGTTAAATAATTTTGAACTAATTTCATAATGTAAAGTGGAAAATTAAACTTTTTCAATTTAACAATCAAACCTTCATGCCAAACTCTGTCAAATGCTTTTTCTATGTCTAGAAGAGCAACTCCAGTTGAGTGGCCTTCAGATTTGTTTGAACGAATTAAATTGGTAACTCTTAAGAGTTGATGAGTAGTTGAATGCCCACGGCGAAATCCAAACTGCTCACCTGCAAAAATTGAGTTCGTATTGATGTGAAGCATCATTCTATTTAAAATTATCTTTTCAAAAAGTTTACTTATTGAAGCAAGCAAACTTATTGGACGGTAGCTAGAAGCTTCAGCTGGATTTTTATCCGGCTTCAAAATTGGAACAACTTTTGCATTTTTCAATTTATCAGGAAAGTATGCCAAATGGAAACATCAGTTAAATAATTTTACCAAGAAAGACAAAGTACTCTCTGGGAGTTTTTTCATGAGGATATAGAAAATGCCATCATCACCTGGAGCTTTCATATTCTGAAACTTTTTAGTTATAGACCTTACTTCGTCCAAATCAGTCCCCCAGGAATCATCAAAAATATTTTCCCGAGAGAAAATATTCAGATAATCCCGAGCAACCTGATTCTCAATAGGACTAGTAAGACCCAAACTGAAATTATGGGAACTCTCGAATTGCTTAGCAAGTTTCTGAGCTTTTTTCCAAATTTGTGATCAAAATTTTACCACCTTCTTTAAGCGCTGGAATAGGCTTTTGAGGTTTTTTAAATTTGTGAGTTTCCAAAAGGGTTTGGAACTCGGCTCTAATTTAGAAACATTATTTTCAAAAGTTTTGTTCCTCAGGGCAGAGAATCGCTTTTTAATTTGTTTTTGAAAATCCCGCCAGATAACTTTCATGGCAGGATCGCGTGTTCTTTGATATTGTCTCCTACGGACATTTTTAAGACGGATCAAGAGCTGAAGATCGTCGTCTATTATAATTGAATCGAATTTAACCTCGCATTTTGGTACTGAGGCAGCTCTTGCTTCAACTATAGAAGTAGTCAGAGATTGAGGCCTCCCTTAGCTCAGTCGGTAAAGGCGCAGCTACAAAGCAAGACCATGCTGGAGGTGGCTGAGTTCAATTCCCGGTCCGGTCTAGGAATTTTTCGGGTTGGAAAATTTCTCGACTTCCCTGGGCATAGAAGTATGATTGGACTTGCCACACAATTATACAAATGCAAAAATGGTACAGGCATCGAAAGCTCTCAATTAATAACTGTGGAAGTGCACCTAGAACACTAAGTTGAGAGCACGCAATAAGCTAATATGCGATATGCAATAAGCTTGAAATGCGAAGAAGAAGAAGAAGAAGAAGAAGAAGAGATTGAAGAGCATAATTAACATTTTTGGTTTGCAAAGGAATGTTTGGATCGAAGCTATATTCCATAAATGTTCGATATTGCTCCTAATCAGCTCTATGGTAATTGAAAGTAGAGCTGTTGGGATTAAAAATTATTTCTTGTGATATTTCAGAAGTTACGGGAAGGTGATCAGAACCGAAGTCAGCATGGGTAACCAATTTTCTACAAAGTTGTCATGAATCAGTTAAGACCAAATCAATAGTGGAGGGATTTCTTGCAGAAGAAAGCATGTTGGACTGTTTGGATATTGAATAGTGTAATAACCTGCAGAACAATCATCAAACAGAATATTACCATTGGAATTGGTTTGAGCATTATTCCATGAGCGGTGTTTTGCATTAAAATCACCAATAATGAAGAATTTAGACCTATGACGGGTAAGTTTCTGGAGGTCACCCTTGAGAAAATTCTTTTGCTGGCCTACGCATTGGAATGGCAAATAGGCAGCTATAAACGTAAGTTGTCCAAATTTTGTTTCAACAGAAACTCCCAAAGTTTCAAAAACTTTGCTTTCAAATGAAGAAAGAATTTTATGTTTGATTCGTCTATGAATAATGATGGCAACGCCACCACAGGGTCCATCAAGACGATCATTTCTATAAATGAAATAATTTGCATCCTTCTTAACCTTATGGTCAGGAACGTTTCAGTTATAACTGCAATACGCACGTTATGAACTCTCAAAAAGTTTAATAGCTCGTCTTCATTATCTTTAAGAGATCGAGCATTCCAATTTAAAATATTGAATGCTTTAAAATCCATTACTGAATTTTAAAGTCATGACAATATTGTTTGCAAATTTTACTCGAGTTTGAACAGCATCAAACATGGAGTTAGATTTAAGCATATCAGAAATCATGTAAATTAATGATTTCTGTAAAAATTCCATTTTAGGGGCAGTAATGCTTCTTAAGTGAAAATTGTCAAAATTTCCGTTAGAATTAGATGGTTGATGGTTCATTTTGTCAACATCATAGCAAAGCACAACTCGCATGAAAAATTCTAGAAGTTACCACCACATGTTGCAACTTTATTGGATAATGCAACTAACCAATAACATGTCAGTAGCCACTGTATAAGATTGGCGTCGTCGAGCCAACCCTCATTCTTGTGCTTTTGTGATTACATAAGCGTTGGATAGTCCTTGCTTCTAGGAAGTAACATTAGTGATTATCAGCTCTGGTACTCTCTTCGGTCCCAAGCTAATCGATGCACTCCTCGAAACATAGGAAAATCTACGAACCACTCATTTTATCTGTCAAAGCTTCATAGCGAATCAAAACAAACATAGTGTACTGCTAGAATTTAGACTAAAATGTGCAAATTTTGATATATATTAAAAAAAAAGCTCATTCCCAGCTGACATGTGAATTTGAACGAGGTTTTTATTTATATTTGTTTCAGACATGGTTAAAATGTCATATAGACAATCAAAACGTAATGGTAATTTCACCAAGAAAAAACGAAGCTAATTCATGAGTCTAAAAAAATAAGATCACATTAAAGTAATCCAAATGCAAACACAGCATGCTACATAAAAACTCGCATAAATAAATTGAATATAAAACATACCGATTTAAAAACTAAAAACTAATTGAATATATTGATTTGCAATAACATTCAACTAAGTGTAACCTCAGATAGCCTAGTTAGTAACGGCATTTTGGTTATTGATTTTAAGATTCGAGCAGAGGACCAAAGTTTAGAGATTATGTTTGCACGCTGAATGACCTAAATGACACTGCTGTCTGATGATGATCGAACTAAATGATATTACAGATTGAGTTGTTGTTTAATTTTTGACTTTCAGATACATGGAATGAGAGAAGATGCGATGAAGGCTGATTGAAATTGGGAAAACCCTTTAGCATGTTTAATTGTATTTGAGGCGGTTTGCAAAGAAGGATAACAACGAACAAGGCGGTCCCACCGCACAGTGGTTTGAATGCTCAATATCACGAACTTTTTTATTTGCGCCTTCAATGTCGGTTTTTTCACTATGGTGTCTTTAAAAGAGTTTTTGCATAAAATAAGGCGCAAAGACTAGTGATAGGTTTTAGTTCGGAACTCCACCACAGGCGGCGCTGCAAAATCTAACTTTTTACATTTACAAGATGGGTATGTGGTGTCTTCAGCAAAGTTGTAGATAATTTTACTAAAAAAATCTTTGCTGAACACACAAAACCTCTATATTTCTTAGTTTTTGAGATGCGTAGCGTTTAATATGACTGTTCAACAAAATTTAATTTTTTTCACTTTTTATAACATATTTAAAAAACTATAGGTTTTAGAAGACTATAATGTTCAACAAATATATGTATTTTATTACAATACAAAACTTTGTTGAAGACGTCCAAAAGGTATCGATTACACAGACTGAGTTATTTACAAATTTAGTAAATTTTTTTACATATTTTGTGCCCTCACAGACAAAAATCCGGCAAAATCCGGCAGATGAATCTTGAATAGGATGAAAGCTTGTTCAAAAGTGATCTCAAATTCCATTGAAACATTTGTCCCTTTTAGTATCCTCGTTGATTATTTTGCATTTCAAAAGGGTCTTGACCACGGACATCAGAGTAATTGCCATAATCATAAATCACAGTAGTCTACTTGAAGGTAATATATAATTTTCAGTTAGCTATTATTATATTATAATTAAATGATTTAACGTATTACGTTATACATCATTGTATGCATGTACATATATATAAATATATCAAAAATATTAACAAAGGTTACACAATATTGTTATCAAAAACATTTTCATCTTTCTCTTCCACATCAAGCATGTATTTCGCATCGCTACAGAGGTAATTAATCGGCTTGTCTCGAGATGCTCTAAAGTTGCTGATGAGAGGATCAGAAAATGTTCCCATTTGATTCCAATTTGATCGGCACAATGGATGTAATAAACATATTTGCGTCGGATTTAGTTCCGTCATCATCGTCAAGTGCTTGCTTGTGTTCACTTAATCCAGTTGTGCCATCAAATCCCCACTTAATCATCATTTTCTCCGATTCGTCATCACTAAACTTTTACAGCGTGGACGCATTTGCATCAACAATCCTCATTGTCGTGTGCTCCAAGAGATCCTTTAGTTTCACTTCTGCAGACGTTTCCGAAACTACTAACCCTGTATTGGGATAACAGCACTTTTTAGTTTGCAGCACTTTGTAGTAGGACGGATACAAAGGCACATTCCGATCCAGAGC
This sequence comes from Ochlerotatus camptorhynchus, assembly GCF_037179485.1. Classification (NCBI taxonomy): domain Eukaryota; kingdom Metazoa; phylum Arthropoda; class Insecta; order Diptera; family Culicidae; genus Ochlerotatus; species Ochlerotatus camptorhynchus. The sequence continues at coordinate 422,994 of NW_027040499.1, read as the reverse complement.
TCCATTACGAAGCTTTTCGTATTGGTCTTTCGATAAATTAAGATCCAATATTAACGCAAGAGCTTCCGTCTCCGAATAGGGTACAAAGCCATTTTTGGATGATTGCATAGCCGAACCCATTTTCACGACTCTTGTCGGAGTTGTTTGCGTTGCCTGTTTTACAATGAACGCTGTATCTTCTTTACCATCCTCACGTAATTTCATTTGGGTTGCAAATGCAAGTTCATCTGTTGGGTAGTTAGACCGCATTGCAGACGTCTTGCGTCTCTTAACAACCTCCAAAGATTTTCTTCCACGACGGGAAGATCCAGAAGTACAAGGGAAACGATCAACAGCTTTCTGTGGTAGTTTGAAGGGGCTATCGAAATAACCACGACTGCTTTCAAGCATAGTCCGGTTGTGGGTTTCCCAGTTTTTTTTTTTTATATTTGCATGTCGCCTTCACAAAATGGTTGATTTTAGCTGTCACTTGGGTCCAGAGAAGTTTTTGACTGTTACGGCATTGATTATGTTTCAATGCCGTAACAGTCAAAAAGTTCTCTCGACACAACGTCTGATTTATCAATGTCGTTTCCCTTAAATTCTTTCCACAGTTTAAAAAGCTTTCGCCTGTCGATTTCAACTGAAATTTTATTTGATAACATATAATTTAAACTATTTTTGAAATTGTCACAAACAAATAACTTCCATAGATAACTTATTTATATCATGAATTGGAAATTAACACTGAATACCTTATTAACTACATGGTTGTACTTACTTTTATTGTTGAAAGACATGCTTTTCTCACTTTTGGGATCTGCTACGGAAATGTTGAAAAAATAACCTTCACATTTTCTAAGGAATATGCGTTTAATGCTGCAAAACCGATCAATGTGTGATCAAACTTTGTTATATTATCACTGAGCCTACTTTGATTCAGTATTTGACAAATGCGCGCTGACACTGAACTACGGAACGACTTTTTAAAAATACAAAACAATCAACGAGGATACTAAAAGGGACAAATGTTTCAATGGAATTTGAGATCACTTTTGAACAAGCTTTCATCCTATTCAAGATTCACCTGCCGGATTTTGCCGGATTTTGCCGGATTTTGCCGGATTTTGCCGGATTTTGCCGGATTTTGCCGGATTTTGCCGGATTTTGCCGGATTTTTGTCTGTGAGGGCACAAAATATGTAAAAAAAATTACTAAAGTTGTGAATAACTCAGTCTGTGTAATCTATACCTTTTGGACGTCTTCAACAAAGTTTTGTATTGTGATAAAATACATATATTTGTTGAACATTATAGTCTTCTAAAACCTATAGTTTTTTTAAATATGTTATAAAAAGTGAAAAAAATTAAATTTTGTTGAACAGTCATATTAAACGCTACGCATCTCAAAAACTAAGAAATATAGAGGTTTTGTGTGTTCAGCAAAGATTTTTGTAGTAAAATTATCTACAACTTTGCTGAAGACACCACATACCTATATTGTAAATGTAAAAAGTTAGATTTTGCAGCGCCGCCTGTGGTGGAGTTCCGAACTAAAACCTATCACTAGTCTTTGCGCCTTATTTTATGCAAAAACTCTTTTAAAGACACCATAGTGAAAAAACCGACATTGAAGGCGCAAATAAAAAAGTTCGTGATATTGAGCATTCAAACCACTGTGCACCGTATGTAGCTCCAAATCATTCAGATCCTCCAGCTCCGTTACCGTTAAACTTTTATCCACCCATTTCAAAGAAACTCCTTTCGCCACGAGTTTCGTTTTCTCTTTTTCTATGCGGCTCTCTTTTTGAAGTAGTGATGATCTGTTTCTGGTATTCTCCTTCCAGCGGAGAAGATATTCTGCAGTTGTCTGTTTCCATGTGATTTGTTTTCATAAAAAAAAACACACAGAAAAAAAAGTACCCGACTGGAAATGACCGATCAACAGCATCAACTCAGCATTACAGAAAGCTTACAAACATCAAAAGTTTTCTGACTTCTAGTACTTGCAATATATGTGATTATAGGGTCAGAAAAATTGCTTGATGGTACTTAATTAGTATAATGCTTGGTGGCATTTGTCATGCTGTCAAGATTAAAAGCATAGTCATAATTTCACTGTTTGACACTTAACTAACAAGCTGACAGTTCGCTCCCAAACAAAGTACCAACGAGGGGCGCTAAGATGGTGATTTTTGCTAATGTAATCTCATTTACTTAAAATAGTTCCAGTGTATCAAAATTGATGAAATTTTTGATTTCAGATCCATTTTTAATGCAGATTACGAATATGCATTTACCTCAATATCCTTAGAGAACCCAAATGATAACTGTGAAAGTGCTTTCTAGAACACTATGTTGAGAGCAGGCAAAAGCTCGAGTTAAAGTTTCAAAGCCAGACATGGAGAGATTTGTAGCTTTTTAAAAACTGATTAGAAATTAGAAATTACTTTATTTTTATATAACTGTCCTATACTGGAAACTTTAGTCGGCAGTGTTTTTTGAAAAACCCTAATAACCAGAAATAGTTGATTTAGTTTTTGATGTACCTTAATGTATAAAATGATCCAAAATATGACATTCTTAGGACATTTCGAAACATATTCCAGATGAAAAAGATGTAAATATTCCATGTTTATGTAACTAGAAAAAAACATTAATAAGACTGGTAAAAAACATACTTAGCGTATTGAGTAATCATTCCAAACACATATGTAACAGATTGTCAACGAAATTTAAATATGACTTTAAAAAAACATATTTGGCTACTGCCGCTTTTATCTGAATCCGTCAATCAAACGTTCCCGAAAGAAATGCTTGTTGGCTTTCTGTTTTTTTTTTTATTAAAACTATAGTCAAAAGGTACAACACAATAAACACTTTATCTTCCGCTATCCGAAAAGCCTCCTCCATCAGAACTGGAGCCGCTTCCAGTAGTTTCATTGTATGGCAGCTACGCCAACGACGGTCAGAGCGCGTTCATTGCAGCAATGGGCGCAAAACGTGGTCAGCACTCACACTCTCATCACGAAACGGTTGCTTTCCAAAGTCGATGACGCATCGACCGAAAGAACTGCTGATGAAGAACAATGAGGAGGACCACACAATCACAGAACAGAAGGGGAAGTGCAAACAAATCGGTGAATCAAAAGGTGCTTCGTTTTTCTGCTCAACAAGCGATGTATTGTGGTAGCATTCCACACGGACTTTCTATGTGCACTCACACTATCATAGAATGCTGCCTATCTTAACTGCAGGCAGAAGATGCCTTCTACCGCTAGGTGCGCTAGTGTTTGCAAATGACAAGTGGAGCCACTTTCTGATCCGAAGTTCCACTCCTGTGACACAATGGTTGCTGCCGAGAAAACAGACGATCGCATGGCACACATCGAGAGTGGCCTGCGTTTGTCGACAGCGGAGTAAACACTGGCTTTCTGTTGTATTGTTTATACCTATTAAATGTGAAAAATGTCGTTTCTCATTGTTCAAACACGGAAATCTAAGAAATCCAAACCAAGTTTAACAGTGGTTCCCGCAAAATGGGTTTAAATGGGCGTTTATAAAATTCAAAGAATAATTTTTCACTAGATAATGTATGGATGCTGTTACACAGCATTTGCAGGCTATTCAAAGTCTTTGTAATGGTTGATTATGTTTAACCTGCCAAACGAAATGTACCACATTATTTAATACACATAGATTTTTATTTGTTTTGATGAAACACATTTGACCATACACTGGAGTCGCTTTTTACGCGGTTTTTTTACACGGTTTTTTTACGCGGTTTTTTTTACGTGGATTTCGGAATTTACACGGTTTTTTTTTACGTGGATTTCGGAGTTTACGCGGTTTTGTTTTTACGTGGATTTTGGTTTTTTTACGTGGATTTCAGAATTAACGCGGTATATCGTTATACACTAGAGTCGCTTTTTACGCAGTTTTTTATTTTTTTTCGCGGATTTTGGAATTTACGCAGTTTTTTTTACGCGGATTCCGGAATTTACGCGGTTTTTTTTATGCGGTTTTTTTACGCGGGACGTATCACCCGCGTAAAAAGCGACTCCAGTGTACTTCTTGTTTGTACGTTGAAACATAAAATACTTGATTTTGTGATATTTGTCAAACAATATATGTAACCAAAATTTCATGCTTTTACAAACGTGTTTCCGAATACATGAGTGATGCCAATTTAAAACAAACAAATTTACAATCCAAATGGATTCGTGCGCTTATGTTTTCTATTGCACTTATCACACATTAATATGACCCAATTATTAAAATAGTACTGTTGTAGTACTTTTATACGACAAACTTAATATCGTACCATTTGAAATTATGTTGTTAGTGTTACTTGGGAAGTGATGTTGGTCAGTAACTGCAAAGCAGTGCAGTGGGCAGAAATCACCATTGGATAGCGCACCATTTTTTTGAAGCGCGTGCTGAAGTATCTGGGAGTGATGATCGACGACCGGCTGAACTTTAACAGCCACATCGAATATGCGTGCGAGAAAGCGGCGAAGGCCATCAACGCAATAGCCAGAATCATGCCGAACAGTTCTGGTCCAAGCAGCAGCAAGAGGCGTCTTCTGGCTAGTGTGTCCTCATCGATACTAAGGTACGGAAGTCCAGCCTGGATTGAAGCGCTGAATTCCGGCTCATGGCCATGCGAGTCGTGAGTGCGTACAGAACCATTTCGATGGAGGCGGTATGCGTTATCGCCGGTATGATCCCATTCGGCATCACCCTGGCAGAGGACTACGAGTGCTATATGAGGAGAGAAACCAGAAGAGTACGAAAAATGGTGAGAACGGTGTCGATGGCTAAGTGGCAGCAGGAGTAGGATGCAGCAGAGAACGGTAGATGGACACACAGGCTAATATCGATTCTTTCGACCTGGGTGAACAGGAAGCATGGAGAAGTCAACTTCCACTTGACGCAGTTCTTGTCTGGCTGCTTCAGGAAGTACCTGCATCGGTTCGGACACACAACGTCTGTCCGGAGCAGCGTTGCCAGGTCATTTTCTGAAAAATCTGGTACAGTCTAAATATAAAATCTGGATAAATCTGGAATGCTTCAAAAATCCTGTTTTTAACATAATGCTACTGAAATCAAAGTGATGTGTCAATCTCCCGTAAAAATCGGTCAGTATGATCATCTGGAATTTATACAAAGTCTACCAGAATGTTTATGAAATCCATGTTTTAAAAATATATAAAGCCAACTTGTTGGCATTGATAAAATCATCCAAAAGTTTAGAAAAGTATTGACACATTGTTCCCAAAAAGATTAAATATCCATTACGCAGCATTTCAATATTTTTTTAATTTTAATTTTTGGTAAAATACTTCAGAAAATATTTTTTTGATTCTGAAGCAGCAAAGAATTAAGCGACTTTGATGGGATGATTTTTTTAAACTAATAGTTGATTTAGTCCTTAATATTTGATGAAGTACCAGAATATGTCTTGAAATTTTTATTTATTTTAAATAATTGTAATATTATTCTGCGATTGATCAGGCTTCCAATTTTATTTTAAACTAAAATTCTCCTGGCTGAAGTGAGAATCAAAGCCTAACATCGTGGTACTCACACACAGTTCACCTAAACTTCGGGTAATTCCACATGACCTTTACAAATAATTTTATGCCAAAGAATGATATTATTATATAACAAAAATGAAAGTCTGAAAGCGGATCTTGAAATGATTCTAAACTCTGGAATTTATATTTTTCCCGGGTCCCATCATGACATTTTTTGTTAGTCTGAATGTACTTCATTTACAGAGTTCAATTTTAATCATCCTTGAATTTCATCATGCTTCTATTCTGGATTCCCCTAAACTAATCTTGATAATATCCAAACTTTTTCAGCAACATTCTAAGAGTGTGCTTAGCATTATCTCTTGTAATCTCTTATTATTCGCTCTCTGATTCCACATTTCCCTCAAATTGGTAATAATTCCGAAGAATTGGCATAATTTTGTCTCATGCCTCATCCCTTAGAATATTCTTAATAATTTCCTTGGTACGCTCTTCAGAATGACCAGATTGATAAAACTTGATAAAACCTAATCTCCATTGAAACATTGGACAGAATTCTCACGATTCATATCAGCATTCTCTTTAAGTTTCATCTTAAGAATTTTCTATGATTTCTCTTCCGAATTCTAACTATTTCCTTTCTTCACAAATATCCATGCAATTGTCATCAGAGTTGGCAAAAGACAATTTTTACCGTCTTCACTTCAATCAAAGGTTGCACAGACTGTATACTTACACTTCACTGTAAACTATTTTCAGAATTACCTTAAAATTCTGAAATCTAGGGCAACTCAGAATTCTAAAGTATTTCAGACTACTAAGGTAACTCAATATTCACAAGTACTTGAAAACTCTATTTAAAAATCTAATTAATTATCCTCAAAAATATCACGAACATACTTCAAAGTCCTGGTGGTTGTCTAGATTCAAAAGCCTTGTTTTCAATCCTGAACAGTTTTCGATTTCTCTAAATTCCAAAATTATGAAAATTCCTCCATATTGAAATATTGATTTTTTTAAATCCAGGATTCAGTAAAAAAAAATTATAGTCTAAATCTAAACAAAAACCATCCTGGCTCGATATTTTTAAAAATTTGAGGATTTTTTACAGCCAATAATCTTTAGAAAATGACTTAATTTTCATGATTCTGCAACCCATTGCAAACATGTTGTAACAATTCCATGTATGATGTTGCAATAATGTCCAACGTTGATGGCCTTTAGTAATTAAATTAGTAAGTTTGGCTTTTTATTTTTTGATTAGAGGGTCCATTAATTGCAGTGATATTTATAAAGCAACACATTTTAAAAACCTGGGAAAATCTGGAACAAATTTAAAAAATCTGGAAATAAACGTGATCTGTCTGTGTATCTGGCAAGACGACTGAAAATCTGTAAAATCCAGATAAATCTGGAATACTGGCAACGCTGGTCCGGAGTGTGGGAATGTGGAAGAATCACCAGGGCACGTGGTTTTCAAATGTCCTAGATTTGATGCTGTGCGAGAGGATATGCTCACCCTTAGCGCGGAGAATGTCGTCGAGGAAATATGTCGAGATGATGGCATCTTTAACGCCGTCAGCAGAGCAATAACGCAGATCATGTCAGCGCTGCAGCGAAAATGGCGAGAAGACCAGCTAGAAAGTAGTAAAGTGCTCACACAAGTGCGAAGTGAAAGCCGAAGCCGGTGAACTCTCCGTCAGAGTAAGATGAATCCACCACCGGGGTTAACCGAGTAGAACGCGACGCTGGGAGCTAAATGGCTCACGAATTGGAGGTAAAGTAAGGTGCGTAATGCACAGCCCCCGGGCCCCCTCTGAAATAATACGACAAGTGGTTCCGGGGAAAAAGGGCAAGTCGTCCAAGGAGGTTTTAGTGCGGTAAGAATCCCACACACCGTGTCATCGCGACCGTGCGCCCGGACGTCAAGCAGTGGCATGATGGCCTTTTGAAGGTTTCCTCCTTGCCAAAAAAATATATGCAGCGATGGAAAAACCCCATACTCATCCTCAACTTAAGTGACCCATTCGATCTATTGGTATTTGCCATAACTGCATTCAGCACAATAACCTACCATCAATCAGTCAGCTGTGTCCTATAGAAGTCCTCAATAGATCAGTAAATTAATGTCAGGCATGAGGTCCTGTAGGAATGTAGTTATTGCTAGAACTTCTAGCTTATCACATTTCTGCAGGAGCTCATGCCTAGTTGGCAAACTAGGATAGTCGAAGTCATAAATCCCAGACTTTATTTCGATATGTTGCGAGAGTAGTTCTACTAATGATACATTCTAAAGTAGGTCAGCTCTACAAGAAAGATTACACTGGACAAACTGAGCCCCACCAATAGCAGAACCAATATACCGTACACATCAGTAACGTAAAGCTTCTGGAGTTCTCTCTGTGGTCGGTCCCTGGAATGCATAATCGCGATCTGCACCTTATAGTTCAAGTACTTTCTTACCATCATCATCTCTTCGTACTGCGGAAGACCGGCTTCCCACGATTGCATTATGTGTTGGTTGAACGCTTCTAAAAAAGGCCAAGTTTTGGTCGTCCAAACCGTCTCATGTTCCCAGTACATGTCTTCTGACATGGGCTGGTACAGGAGAACGTTCCCTTCGTTGATCCAGTCACCGAACATGTAGTGTCCAAAGGCCAACCGTACGAAAGCAAAGTTTTCCATGCCTTCATTTGCTTTCTCCAGCAGATCTGTTGCAGGCAAGGCTTTGAATGTCTTCAGAAGTGTCAGGATCGATGGCTGCAAGAATGGAAATATTTGAACGTAAATGCTGACCAAAATATCTAACTAGTACATTATCCGACGTTAACAGTGAGTACTTCCAGGCATCATGAGGTGCATTCCACGGTACTCCACTCTCTGCCAACTGATCAATGGTTTCTATTGACGAAGACATTTGAGGAAAATTTCTCATGCTGGCCTCCTTCCCCAGGTAGATAAATGCCAGATTGATTGTGGTCAGAAGTATAGCAATCGAAAAGACTGTTTCGGAAAGCGATCGTCGCTGGAAATTCGTTGCTTGCAACAGAAAAGCAGCAAATACTTGTTCGATGGCCTTCAGAGGCTCTCTCCGTTTCAAGATTAGGTGCAAAATGTACGAATAGCAGGCAAGACATACGGCAAATACAATCCAAACCGTGTTAGAAAATGCCTTGATCAGCGTTATCCACGATGGTAGCATGCTGGAATGAATAGCTTTAAGAAAAATTGACTTCACCATTTGATGTACTCATTCCATACTTCGGTCTCGGGGTCAAACAGTTAATTCCAACTCGTTGAAGCGTTGCCGTAAAGCTGAAATATGGAAACAGATGATGCCACACGCTAACTCCAGCGATGCCTACATCAACGCGCCGTTCCAAAAGGGCGCCAATCATTCCATCGGCAGACCCATTTGGATACAGTTGACCATACTGAATCGTCGAATCTTTTTTGAATAACAGTCAATCATCTGTTTGTCGTATTTGAAGTTAAGTTCATTTCAATACACACCTATAAGCGTCAGTTCCCATGTACAGTTGTATCTCCTGCAGAATCCAGTTACAACGATCCCATCTAAGCCATCTATAATGTACAATTCATTATCAAGCATAACGTTACCAGTGCGATCGGCTACTAATTTAACGATGGGCATCTCTTCGAAGGTAGTGAGCGTTAAAATTTTCCCATTAAGATGAGAAACGAAATCTGTGGACAATTCACTGTCGTAAATGTAATCACTCTTACGGACTGCTGCATTCGCTGCATTCACGGTGAGAATTTCAGTAGGCGAGTTGTGATCAACGATGGTAGCTTTCACATCAAGGATTTCTCGAATAGCTGGATGTCGTTCAATGCCTACCAGAAGCTCATGATCAACGTCTGTGAAAATTACCGCTTTTCGAGTATTGCGATACAAAGCTTTGTCGTGAGCGGCGATGAAGCTATCGAGAAATTGCATAGCCAGCTGGTGATCCACGATGAACGCTGAACATCCCTGTTCGATTAAGGTGAGCAGGGTAGGATCTAAGCTCTCGTTCCATGACTGCTCCGTATGTACCATGGACGGTACGTTGAAAGTGGGCTCTGGCGAGTTTTCACATCGTAAATGACAAACAGTGTGAGGGCTGATGATGGCCAGGAATGAATCTAGAATTATCTTTGATGTTTTACTAATTCGAGTTTTGTTTAGATGTGTATTACAAATATAATTTATTAGAATGGAACTAGAATTATTATGTAGCGGACTGAGGAACACAGTTTGCATCGTGTGGTTTTAATAGAATATAGGACATCAATGCAGTCCACAGTATGTTGCTAGACTACTCAATGCTTTTTGCAGTACAATTTCAAGGGCCTGTAAGTACACAGTATCAATGATATAGCCTTTATTTGCAACCGTAAAACGGGGTAGCTTGCGACAATTTTTATCTTTGAAGACGTACATGTGCATTAAATCAATTAACTCATCCAAGTACTTATGTTATATATATTGTATTAAATTGTAGGAGTAATCAGAATGCTGAACGTGAACCACTTGTGCAAATTTCAAACCAGTAACAAAATATCGATTTTACTCCACCTTCCTCTTTTTCCTCTCATTTCAAGCTTATTGCTTATCGCATATTAGCGTATTGCGTGCTCTCAACTTAGTGTTCTAGATGCACTTCCACAGTTATTAATTGAGAGATTTCGATGCCCGCACCATTTTTGCATTAGTATAATTGTGTGGCAAGTACAGTCAAACTCTATACCCAGGGAAGTCGAGAAATTTTCCAACCGGAAGGTTTCATGTGCATCCCATAATTGAAAATTGCACCACTAAATCACATGAACCTTATGTGTCTAATAAAATGTATATGATTACTCACATTGAATTTATTTTGTTGTGAGATATTCAGATAAAAATCATTAAGTTTGTTACTGGAAAAATATCATGTGAGTTCCTAATAGAAACTATGTGAAACTTTTATCAATGTATTCCAAACCAATTAAGCCCCCTGAGCAGTTGATGGAGCATATCATAAGAACATAATCTTTCTTATTAATTAACAACTAATTAATTAGCCTGACGTTCTATTAAAATGTGGTCTTGAGCAAAGTTGGAGCTGGGATAAGTTTTCATAAGTACTGATAACAAACTAGTCCTTGTATCATTCTGGCGAAGCACTAGGACGATTGGTACAAAAAGTTAACTTTTCCCATAGCAATTCCCATATAAACTTCACAGGGTCAGTGCAGTACGCGTTCGCAACCATATAAGAATGTCCACGTTTCAGCACTGATTGCATACCGAACAATGTTTTTCTGGCACTCTAGAATTAACAACAACCTGTAGGAATTTTCTTTTCACCTGCGATGCAGAAAAAATAACAACTAAGCATTCACTATTCGACATGAAAGGTTGCAAAATGCAATCAATTTGATAAAGCCATCGTATAGCCAGCTACCCCGTTTTACGGTTCGCAAAAAAAAAGATATCGCTGACATGAGTACCAGTTAGTGCAAGTTGATTGCTTGGGGAGGATTTTGCGATTGACTCATCATTATAGACAATATAGTTTGCGACTATCTCTGGATCTCTAGATGAACATTACAATATGTCCTATCTGCGTTGAACGATTTGTTTCTTTCATACAACGCATCATTTCTATAACGCCTACCTAGACTATCAGCACGAAACGGAAATGAAAAGAAGCACGCTTAGAACGAAAGGCTGCCTGTAAATTTTCTCGTCTTTGCTTTGCTCATCGCTTTCGATGAAAGTAACGTCGATTATCGAGTTGAAACGAAACCTCATTATGGCTTTAAATCCCTTTCACCGACGTTCTATCACTACTCTTTCAATTTGTTTAATATGCCTTATGTCCCGTTTTCGTTACTTTTTTTGACGTAGGACTACGTCTGTGATACGGGGGTACACTTTGTGAAAACCGAAAATGGAACATGAAACAAAATTGTGAAAGATTTTGAACGTTAATAACTCAGCTGTCCCTGGTCCAATTTCAATAATTTTATCACCAATCAGAAATATAATAATGCTTCCGAATGTTGATTTTCAACAAGAAACTATTGAAAAAGTGGTAAATGTCCAGCCTTGTCCAAAAGCGTCGAATTAACTAACAAATCCACCAATTACGTACATGCATATGCTGCTTCCCCAACACAGTCATCAGAGAATCATTCCTAGACGAAACATGTCGATGTTGCATTACGACGAGGCTCGGTTGTTCAGTGGTTACCGTTTCTGCTTAGTGAGCAGAAGGTAGGAAGTTCAATCCCAGGCCTGTCCCATTCCTTGCAATTTTTCACTATGCCTTATTCTAACCCCACTAGATTTAAATAAAAACAAATTCTGCTTTAACCGATCGCATCACTCACCACAGTGAATCCTGATCTCTTCTATCACCTACAAGCAACAAACGTATCAATTAATGTGTGTTTACCGTCGAGTTAAAGTTCAATTTACTTTGATGCATTTTCGAAAAATTCAAATGCAGTTTTTTGTTGACGCACCATTTCAGATTGCAAAAAGCTCGCCTCATTTTGTGTAAAATATCAAAAAGAATAGAATGACGTGAGCTTTATGCAATCTGAAAAGATGTGTCGAAAAAAACTGCATTTGAATTTTTAGAAAATGGATCAAAGTAAATTGAACCTTAACTCGACGGTAAACACACATTAATTGATACGTTTGTTGTTTGTGGATGATAGAAGAGCATAGCAGAAATAGTGAGAAATAGGAAGCCATGGTCATCACAAAAGAGGAAATCGATAGATAATTGGCTTTCACCCTTCTGCTTCTAAGCCCCTTACAGTCATCGTTATAGAATCGCACCGCTTTTGATTCTAGGGCACTTGCTGGTTGCAATTTTTAGATCAGGATTCACTGTGATGCGATCAGTTGTAAGCAGGAGAAATTTCCTTCCCAACTCTCTTGTGGAATCTTTTAGTGGCAACCGGCCAGATAGGCCTCGCTGGATTCCTGTAGGGCCATTAACGGCCGAGCTCTGTATGCGCAGATCGGTTTTGAAGTCCTGGGCGATTTCACGGACCAGACGCTGGAAAGGCAACTTGCAGTCAGCAGCTCGGTCGATTTCTGGTAACGACGGATCTCACGCAGAGCGACAGTTCATGGCCGGTAGCGATGAGACTTCTTCACTCCTCCGGTGGCTGGAGCGCTCTTGCGGACGGCCTTGATGACCATCTGTTTGAGAGAAGCCGGTTGACTTACGAGCGGTCTGCTTGGTGCGGCTATTATACGATGTGGATACATTGAATGCAATCTGTTGAATAAAAATTTTACTCTTTTGACTTTAAATGTTCTATATTTCTTGAATTTGTGTGGTTTACATGTATTACTTATCAAGTGACACAGATGCGTCTTTTCAACTTTAGTTCCTTTGAAATTTCAATTATTATTAATTACAGTTCCTAGTCCTATCAGGCCTGTTTTAAAGTATGACCACCTTGGTGGGATTGGTTTGATTTGAATTGGAAAAAGGAGACTACTTATAACTACTATTTACAACTATAACTAACCTACAACTACTATATACACCTAATCTACTATATACAAATTGCTTATCAAAGCATGTTCTGATAATTTACATTTTTGTGCCAATTTAGTCTTAATTTCGTTAATTCTGGAATCTATTTTGGCAATGCCTGCCTCTTCGTGTAAATTTGTTATTCTAGTGTCGAAAGGACGATCAAGAACCATCCTCAGCACTCTATTCTGAGCGACCTGAATTTTGTTCCTGTGAGTCTGTGCACATGATTCCCACACCGGAGCTGCGTAGAGGATCTCAGGTGCTATGATTTGTTTGTAGACGGCCAGTTTGTTCACCCTTGAGAGGCGGGATCTGCGGCAAATCAGCGGATACAGACACCTAACACGCAACCGTCTCCGAGGGGAGGAATGTCGGAAGTGTAAATGCTGTAAAGCAAGGGGCCCAGCAAACTGCCTTGCGGGACTCCTGCTGGGATGGAAAACGTGTCTGAAAGACAACCATTCAACGATACCTTAAACGACCTTTGCTGAAGGTAGTTACGGGTGATTTTAACCAGATGTAATGGGAAGTTGAAGTTACAAAGCTTGTACACAAGTCCGTCATGCCAAACATTGTCAAACGCCTTTTCAACGTCTAACAAGGCCATGGCTGTGGACTTGGATACAGCTTTGTTACTTCGGATGTTATTCATCACCCGTACTAGCTGGTGATTGGTGGAGTGCCCCTTTCTGAATCCAAACTGTTCCGGAAGGAGAATGTTATTTTCCTCGACAAACTTGAGCAAACGATTGAGAATGAGTTTCTCGAACAATTTGCCCAGCGCTGAAAGAAGGCTGATTGGTCTGTAGCTTGAAGGCAATGTTGGATCCTTACCGGGCTTGCGATGCTTGGAAAGTAGTGCAGTTCCAAACATCTGTTGAAGATAGCGGTTAGAAGAGACTGCACTTTCATGCTGAGTCTCTTCAAGATCAAGTTGAATATATCGTCAAGCCCGGGAGCCTTCATGTTCTTCAGCGCTGAGCAAATTTGTTGTACTGTAATCATATCCGCCGGAGGCACGACACAAGGGGAGGCATCTAGGTTTTGAACGCATTGCGCAACCTGATCAGGGCTTCTGTCTGTCCTTTTTTTCATGAGCAGTCAACATAACCATTCATTCAATTTCAAGCTGTCCTTTGTGTGCGATACTTCGTATACCATCCGTTGCTCCACGCTACTTTTCGCATTCATAATTCCAAATGCACAGCGTAACGAATAGGTAGAAAAATCAGTATTTGCTCCCTCTCGGTTACCTGATCTTTGAGCGGACTTTGGATATTCGAGCCAAGCAAATGCGATGAAGCGACATGCTCGCCGATCGCATTTGCTTTCTCCTGTGGGGTGATAAAAAGCCGATCACATCATCGTTCCATGATTGTTCCGTCAATTTATGCTGCGAAGTTTGGCCAAGTTGATTCCGCAAGATCGTTCTTCACAGATGGATCACCAATAGAGGCGTCCGCTGGTTTTGGTATTTATAACGAATTTCATAGCGTCTCCCGAATGCTTCATGCTCCTTGTTCCGTATATGTTGCTGAACTGGCGGCAATACACTATACGCTAGAAACAATCGCCTCACTTGCACCAGATCACTATTTTATTTTAACGGATAGTCTCAGTTCTGTCGAGGCTATTCTATCCATGAGGCCGGTAAAGCACTCCTCGTATTTTCTCATGAAAATACGAGAGCTTATGAGTGCTTTATCTTTAAGATCTTTTGTCATCACCTTTGCATGGGTCCCATCTCATTGCTCGATTCCGGGCAATGAGAAGGCGGACTCACTTGCTAAGGTGGGTGCTATGCAAGGCGATATTTACGATCGACAAATCGCCTACAATGAATTTTTCTTCATTTATCGTCAACAGTCGCTCGCCAGCTGGCAAAATAAATGGAATGAAGGGAGTTTGGGACGATGGCTATTCTCGATCATCCCTAAGGTGTCGAAGAGTCCTTGGTTCAAGGGGTTGGATGTGTAATTGTAAATCTCCACTAACCTCGAGACGACCGCGAGTAATCGGTTCAATTCCTTTAACTCTAGATTTAAGACATTAATCATGTATAATGTAAATGATAACTCGGCTCTGTAAAGTTTATTCGATTGAGCCTGTACAAATAAATTAATATAAAAAAAAAAAAAAATCCGATCGTCATCATTTTCGACTCTGAGAGGTGGAACGGGTTTGGGATGAGTTTTCAGGACCTTGGCTACCTTCCCAGGTTTTGCCCAGGTCTCCAGTCCTCTGAAACTGGCGTCTACGCACATTTCTCAATCGAATCAATAATTGGGTGTGGGAATCAATAGCAACAAACTTACCCCTCACAGGAACTTGTCGAACACATGTCTCGTCAGTCTCGGATATGGCCTGTTGGAGTCCTTCCAACGCCCGGTCGATGTCATCTACGGTGTCGAGTAGTGGATTTTCATCGATCCACCATTCGTCCGTACTGCACCCAGTTGACATGGTGGTAGTCTTTACGCAGGCAGCTTCTAGCAGGAACCACGTTGACACCGACTTCAGTCACCACCGGTTGGTGTTCAAGGCTGAGATCGTTGTGCGCCTCCGGCTTGGATAGTCCGATGATTGACAGGAAAAAGTCCAGCGTGGAGGGATTTCCCACCGGAGAGATGAAGGTTGGTTCGTCCGGAAATTGCACAGTGTACAGTCCATGTTGTGCGTGGTCGAACAATAGACATCCGTTCCGGTTCCTCTGGTAGTTCCGCCAAGCTTCATGGCGGGCATTCAGGTCACCCCCAACGATGAATCGGGAGCTAGTACGGGTGATGACGGTCAGGTCCTTCTTGAATTGGATTCCTAATCCGTTGCTTGCGGTACACTGGCGTGGGCAGTAAACAGCGATGAACCGGACGTTTCCAGTTGGTGATTCCACCTCCACACTAATGGCCTCGATGATAGAAGTGCGGATGAGGGGCAGAGTGCAAAACTTGATTCCCTTTCTGACGATGACCGCTACACCACCCCCCCTGGAGCTGGTGCGATCAAGCCGGATAATGTTGTGGTCAGGCAACCAGAAGCTGTCTCCGGACTTTAGATGGGTCTCGGTTAGAAGAACCACGTCGATGCTATGCTTGCGGAGGAAGTCGGCAAGCTCAATCTGTTTTGCTCTTACAGAGCAAGCGTTCCAGGTAGCGATGGTTAGCGGTTTAGACACCATACTGGATGATGAACTTACCGAGCACTTGGATCTGTTCGGGCTTATTGCGGCACTTACGAAGAGCACCGGACATGTTGACGAAAATTTCCATCAGTTCATCTGCTGAGAACAGATCGGGATTGTTGTTTTGCGCTTGTGGTTGTCTCCAGAATCCAGGGGGGGATGGAGAGCTTTGGCCAGCAGAATCACCAGAAGTTGCTTGAGCGGAATGCACCCGCGAATTCGCTTGCCTTTGCTGAGGAGCACGAAGAGGCGGGAAATCCTCCGTCCGAAATCCGTCCGTCCGTCCGAAAAATGCCGGGTCCTTCTTGCGTCCTGGTTGGTTGTTAGTTGCCGCCTGTTTTCGGATGCGTTTGAAGTCCTCGCGTTTGGAGCACTGTCTGTCGGAACCTTGGTGAGCACCACCACAGTTGGTGCATTTTAACGCCACGGCTCCATCCGCAGGGCAGTCGGAAGTGGCGTGGTCTTGAGCGCAATTGCCGCAGCGTGGCTTAATGTTGCAGTTGCGGGTGCCGTGTCCAAAGTTCAGACACCGTTGGCACTGAGTCACATCGCGATGGCCGCCACGGTATGGCTCCCAGCAGACGATGATGGAATTGAAGGAGCGGATGGCTTTCAGCTGGTGGAGCGTCACCGTTCCCTTCTGGAAGTGTACCAGGAAAAGGCTATCCGGATACGCCTTCACATTTTCGTCCTTCCTTGTCATCCGATAGACGGCACTTGGGGCCAGCTTGTACCGGTCTCTGATTTCAGGTTCGATAAACTTCGGGACGAAGTTTGGTAGGCCCGTAATGACGACCTTGAATGGCTTCTCACCGGGAATGTCGTGGGTGAAGAATTCCACCTTGGAAGTCCTCAGGTGGGCAACGACCAAGTCATACTCCGCTTTGGTACGGAGCACCACCTTGGTGCCGACTCTGCCCAACTTGTATTCGGCTTTAACGCCCAGCGTCGCTAGATCTGCGATGAGCTCATTAAGATGGGCATTTTTCACTACCAATGGAGGTAGCTTCACTTTTGCCGCACTCGGACCGGCAGGATTTTCGTTGCCGATGGCGTCGCCGAAATCACCGATGTCGCTGGCGTTGGTCGCAGTGACATCGGACTTCTTCCTCTTCTTGCTGCGTTTTTCCAACACAGCTGGCTGGATATTCCCATCCATGGGGAGAACAGCAAACCTGTTCGAGATAGGCACACCGGAGCTTCCTTCACCGGGGTTCTGGACCTTCACCGGGCTTCGCGACCGATGTTTCCCCATTTCGGGGCACACACACACGCACGACAAACCGCGAAAGAGAGAGCGCGAACACTATCGCCACGAACTTTTTAAACAACTCGAGAGACCGAGCTAACACCGAACTGAACTGCTTGACGATCAAGCAGAAAATCATGTTCTGATCAGTCTTGGCAAAATCAGAAATCAATCGATGTTTTTCCGCTCTCATGCGCTCGCAATATCATGCGTGATGTTGGAACAAAATATCATGCTTGATATTGATTTTACAAGCTTCTTTGATATTGCGAGACTATTCACAACGGGCAAAAATCAAGCTGAAAGTTGACTCGACACAAAAATGATTCCGTTGCCCATCGTATTCTTCGAAAGAGAAAGTATAGTTTGCTATCTCTTTTTACTGTTCACCGATGGCAGACACGAAGTGACTGCTGCCAGCCGTTATGGATGTTTCGGTTGCATTCGGGTGTAAAGCAAAAATCATGTAGTTGAATCTCACCACAGTTTGTTGAGATTTGCAGCTGGTGAGTTTTGTTAGCTTGATATTCCGAACTGCGATATCACAGCTTGCAAAGTCAACCGCACTAGTTTGCTTGTTGATTTTTGTCTACGAAAATCAAGCGTGATATTGGGCGGTGGTGAGATTTGATTTTTTGATATTTTCCCAACACTGGTTCTGATCATCACTTCCATTCTCTTTTATAACATGCATCTGCTATGTTCAACCAATCGTAAACGATGAAAGAACAAGAACACAACAACAAGAAGAATTTAACCCTCAAGTAGGTATAAAAAAGCCGAAAATTGGAATTTCTTGTCACATTCGTTTCAATCTTACCCGAAGAAACATAAACAGCATAAACAATGACTGGACGTGGCAAGTGATGCAAAGGACTCGGCAAAGGAGGATCCAATTGTGTTGTATGATAACTTACAGGGTATTACCAAGTCCGCCGTCCGTCGTCTGGCTCGTCGTGGTGATGTCAAGCGTATCTCCGGTCTGATCTGAAACCCGAGTGTGCTCAAGGCAAGGTGTTGCTGGAAAACGTCATTCGTGGCGCTGTTACCTGAAGCGTCAGGGACGCACCTGAGGTTAAGCTTCGTTCAATTTCCCTATCAGAAACGGCCCTGTTCAGGGTCACCAACTAATTTCAAAAGAGATTGTTTAGGAATTCTACTAATCTTGGCATGAATGAAATTCCTGGAACCAGCAAAACGGAAGCAACCAAGCTTCTAATCCTGAAGCAACTGGGCTCTCTGAGTGCCCATTTCTCGTAGCGATGAAGGCTGCCTTTCCAACCACCGGGTCAACCCATGTCCAGCGTAGCCGTACAAAGAAGTATTTATGGTGATCTTATATGGTTGACATAGAACTGCCTTATTGCATTGAGAAGATAGAAATTCAAATAGCCAAAAAATTTTGTGACCCTGAAAAGGGCCGTTTGATTTGTCAGATGAGTTCTGATGAACACAGAAATATCAGATGAAATTTTTTAAACTCGAAAGCGCTTCTCATGATTGAAGGATGGAGATGTACTATGAAAAATCAAAAGCTAAAAATTGTTCATCTGAAAATGTTCCTATTTGCACGATCTCTCATTATTTAAATATTTGCTTTGCCTATGATCCTCGAAGCGCTCGAAAACTCACAATCCTGGGTTCCAATTTGCCAATCTTAAAATAAGGAAAAAGTTTGTTTACCTTATAATGAGATGGGTTAAATTATTCAAACACACAGAATTATCCAAATTGATCCCAAAAATTTCAACAATAGTAAAATAAATGTTATACATCGATACAAGTTATCTGAAAATCAGATGTTAAAGAACGAATAGCTTTCAAAAAAGGGAAGACAGTATAGAATCATATTTTATTTTTGAGAATTAGTTTGATATCATGATATCACAAAATAAAATGTTTTCCCTGTAGATAACTTCTAAATGTACTTACCTTGCCGTAAGATTTGATAGAAAGTAACACATTGTTGAGATATCGTTAAAAAGCTAACACTGTTAGAAATTTGGCATGGGACGCCATTCAAACGCCTTTGAATTCACTTCGGCCTATCGGATGAAGATAAAAATTGATTCGGTCGGAGCGCTTATTTGATTTTGAGAATAATGAGTGCAAACAGTCATATCACGCGTTCTAATTAACTTCGTTCGGTAGCTTTTGAACTAAAATATCGCACCTATGAATAATTGACTTGTTAACGCCGAAATCAAGGATTTATTTGAAGTTTTCTGCTCGATAGACCTAAAATGGGCGATTATGCCGAAGTATTTCTCTACCCTACGTTTTTACCCTTTTTACAAAGAAGGGTATAGATATCACTTGAAAAACCGACTATCGATCCGAGGCCCGGAGGGCTGAGTGTCATATACCATTCGACTCAGCTCAACGAGATCGGAACATGTCTGTGTGTGTGTGTGTGTGTACGTGTGTATGTGTGTGTGTATGTAACGAAATGAATGCGCTCACGTTACTCAGCAACCGCTCAACCGATTTGGACAAACTCGGCGCCAAATGATAGGTCTTGGGGTCTCATTGAACGCTATTGAACGGTTTTGGAATCGGTGAACCGGTTCCGGAGATATGGCCGGAATAAGATCCGGTGAATATGGACCTTCACGCTGGATTTAACGGAAAACGTATCAAAACCATCATATACCATTCGACTCAGCTCGACGAGATCGGAACATGTCTGTGTGTGTGTGTATGTGTGTATGTCTGTATGTGTGTGTATGTAACGAAATGAATGCGCTCACGTTTCTCAGCAACCGCTCAACCGATTTGGACAAACTCGGCGCCAAGTGATAGGTCTTGGGGTCCCATTGAACGCTATTGAACAGTTTTGGAATCGGTGAACCGGTTCCGGAGATATGGCCGGAATAAGATCCGGTGAATATGGGCCTTCACGCTGGATTTAACGGAAAACGTATCAAAACCATCATGCAACACATCAAATTACTACAGAATTCAAAAATAAGATCAATGCAAGTCGTGTTAAGTGTTCCAGACCACATTGGACACACTTGGACATGTTCCGGGTACCCCGGGGAAGTTGCTTGAATATGAATTGAATTAAAACCCATTAAATCACATTAAAATACGATGATAAGGTGATTGGTAGCCAAATAGACTACACCCGGATATATTCCGGGTACCCCCAGGCAGTGGCGTAGCGTCACTGGATGACACGGGGGTGGGGGGCTTGGTCACTGATAATGACAATAAAATAAATAAACTTGAATAAGTAAGAAGGGTCTGCTCAAGCAAAGTGCTGAATCGAGAAACTTCATTGCTCAATTTTCAAATGAAATTTTATTTTTCAGTTCATATTGCACAAACCAAACGGCCCAATCTGACGGTAACTACGCTGTTACATATCAATAGAATATCATAACATCGCAGTAAACGTCGGTAAACAAATTGAAATCGAGACATTCCGCAGCCATTATCCGATTGAAACATTAGCAAATTAACTATAAATTGATTGTAAACACACGGACTTGTATCGATTATGATGACAATTTCCATGCAGATTGGATGAATTCCAATGACAATTTTCAAATCTTTTGCTGGTATCCCAAGGGCACGATTGCTCATTCAATTACCGAATGTACATGAAGAAACTGAAGCCTGTTGCATAATGCAGGATCATCTTGCCGGTTTATAAATACGTCTTCCACTAGTAGGTTTCCTCAAACAAAGAAGGATGTCCTTCTCAGACTACAGCATATTGGACACCTTGGAGGACCCCGTTGCCTTCGGGATATCATCTTTGGTCAACTTGATCGGTAAAGTAGTTCTATTGAGTATTTGCACGACAACTAACGATAATTTCCTTACCAGTTTTGAAGTATTTCAAACACGTTTACTGCACTTGCATAGTTACCAAACAGCCCGATCATGATTATTTGTCATACTTCAAAAGTCCGTATTTGACAAACTGGATAAGGCAAGCAAACTTCAACGATGTAACACTTCAGGATAGTATTGACAATGGCTGCCAGTCATTCATAGTCACCCAGGCAGCATCGTCCGTATTTCTCGATCGGTTCAACTATCTACATGATCGAACGATTCAGCGATTCTCCAGTAAGAAGATCATCTTCCTCGTCGATAGTCAATCGAACCACACGGCGATAGATCAACTAGTCCAACATGATGCAATTCATGATATTCCCAGACTGTTGTTACTATTTCCTATCGATCCAGATCGAATCGAATTGATTACTAACCGATTCTCCAGTCGAGACCATTTCCAGGAGTTGATGATACTGGACAGCTTCGTTCCATCGCAAGGTACATTCCTTCAAGGAAACGATCTGTTTCCGGACAAGTTGCTCAACTTGGAGGGCCGGTTTGTACGCTTAGCTATCTTTAACTATCATCCTTACACCATCTGGAAGAAGGGGAACTCAACTGAAGGTTCCAATGCATACTTCGAACAACGACCAGTGCTGACCATTGACGGAACAGAGAGCAGGATATTTCTGGAATTCTGTTCCATGTACAACTGCAGTTTGGATATCTCGCTTGACGAGGCAGGAGAGTGGGGTGAAATATTGGACAATCGTACTGGGAATGGCATTATCGGTGCCGTAGTTGAACGTCGAGCGGACATTGGTGTGGGAGCACTTTATTCTTGGCATCATGAGTCTATCTACCTGACCTTGTCGAAGCCAATATCTCGGACCGGAGTCACCTGCATTACACCAATGCCCAAGCTACTTAGTGGGTGGTTGATTCCTATTTTGCCGTTTTCACAAAATTTGTGGATTGCTGTTTGGAGTACGTTCGTATTCATGAGTTTCTTTTCGTTGATTGTAAACTTCATGGTGGATAATTTTCTTCTCAAAAAGGTAAACTCCCCGTAACTGGAAGACACAATAAATTTACACTAAACGAACATTTCAGAAACGTCGCATTGATTTGTGCGGGTCGTTCATGACCATAGGCAGCATTTTCATTCTACAATCGGTTCTGCTTCGAATCAATCGGAACAAGCTAATATCACAAATTATCATCATGGGATCGCTGCTATTTGTTGGCCTGATGATCGGGAACGCTTACAGCGGAGGCCTTTCCAGTATCATGACCATCCCACGATACGAACCCCCAATTGATACGGTTCTTGAGTTGGCGCAAAGCAACATTCCCTGGGCATCGACTCACGACGCGTGGATCTTCTCGATTCTGATGGCAACTCAACCGACCATTGTCAAAATTCTGCATAATTTTCAAACTCATCCAAAGGAGATCCTAAATCAGCACACCAAACAGCTCGATTTGGCCTACAGCGTGGAACGATTGCCATACAGTCACTTTGCAATCGGTGAATACATCGATGAGGAAGCCTCGCACAAATTCCACCTTATGATAGAGGATATCTATTGGGAAAACTGCGTAGCCATGTCCACCAAGACTTGGCCGATGATGGAACAGCTGGATCAGTTGATACTGACGATATTTCAAAGCGGAATACAGCGCTACTGGGAACTGCAGGTGAGTTCCTATTGACTGCGCATGCGTTCGTTTAGCACTCATAATGAGTACATACCTTGCTTGTCATTGGTAGGTGGTGTCGAAGTTCGAGAACAACAAGATACAGCTGACCATTGCCACTTCGCGCCATCGGAATAACGCTGGACCAATTAAATTGCAGCCATCTCATCTGCTGGGTGCGTTCCTGATGCTTGGCTTCGGATTGGCCGCTGGGTTGGTGGCATTTCTGGCCGAGCTTTTGATGGGAAAACTGTACCTAATGAAAGTCGCGCGTTGGAATGCTTCCTATGAGGGAATGCAATACGTGAGTAGTCGGTCAGCGTAGCATGGTAATATCGGAGAAAGTGATATTAAAGACTAGTAAACCAATGGGACTTTGAATGTTAACCAGAGTGATTTTAACCATAAATCCTTATTATTAAATTGTGCTAAGCAGGTAAAACTTGTTAATGTGTGTGGTATAAAACGGTACGGAATAGTCCGCTAATTTTCATTTGTTGCAGTATAATGCAGATAGGGGAATTTACGTATTCTCGTCAATCTAAACAGCATCCGTACTTCTATTAGCACTTTCTCAGCGTCACGCACACAAATGATGTGTTTGGCCTCCCGGACCTGTATGTGGGCTTGGAGAAGGGGTCTTCCAACCCGAAATTCAAGGCAAGTATATTCGTGTTTACCAGTTCCGCTCCAGATTCGTCCGTTGGTTCGACTGAAAATCTTTTTTTCACGTCTGTTATGACTCAAATCTATGTCACAATTGACGCTCGTAAATGTCACTCTCAGAACACCTAAATTTTCATGATAATTTCTAATAGCGAATTCGTTTATTATCGGGGTTGGAACCAGTTCCAACCCAGTGCGAAACCGAACTTTTTGTCAGTGCGAACCTCAACCTGAGCTAGGTTTTAAAAACAAACGAGCAAACTGACGTTTGTCAGAAAACAAGCAGACCCAATCTTGATACCCGATCCAGGTTGGAACTGAATAATAAACGAATTCGCTATAAGTGTGTGGCACAGCAGTTTCATCGATATCGAAATCATTTTCACCGTTGCAAAATACCAAATTCAGCGTCCGGCTGAGTTGATTTCGGCTGTATTGTGTTGACTGAGATTAATGAAATCCATTCCATCAACGAGAGCAATACTTGCAGCGGTCAGTGAAGATGTTTGGGTGAGGTAGACCCTGTTTTCATTTGATCACCCACTGAAGAGGCACACTTAGAAAAAATCCTGTAAATTTACGTGCTCTGAGAGTGACATATACGAGCGTCAATTTTGACATAAAGTTGAGTCATAACAGACGCGAAATATAGCTCAATCCAACGTAATTTAAATCGCGCGACGAACTTTTCAGTCTCGCAGCACTTAATATTACATGACATGTTTGTTTACGTCTCATCTTTTATGTTAAAGACGGATTCAATCACGTTAAAAATTAGTTATTTCTTAGCGTGCACTTTTACCTATTCATACTCACCATCCTGTCTTGGCCTTGTCGCTACCTGCACCACTTGACTGCCCATCTCACCCAGCTTGCAACGTGAATGATGAAGCAGGGCGTCTATACTTCAATAAAATTGATTATGTCTAGACCAACAATTGAAATAGGCGGAACAACCGAACGTAAACAATGGCTTTAAATGCAAATTTCTCGAGAATCAAAGCACATAAGAAATCTAACACCATCATCTGATAGAGCAAACTTCCTTTATCGAATGGCTTTGTTAGTTTACGTGGGAGTATTTTGATTTGCGAGAATTTTGTGTCTAAAGCCATTGTTTATGTTTGGTTGTTCCGCCTATTTCAATTGTTGGTCTAGATGTCTCATTAATACTGCAGTATATTTTTGATCAAGACTGGGCCGATGTGTTTGAATGCATTATTGTTGATGAAATGACTGTACGTTTCTGTAATAGGTATTATTCAACATTATATTTATTTCCCCAGCTTGAAGTACTCCTCAGCTCAGAGTGCTGAAACAAGAGCGTCATCACACAACAGCACCAGCGTGCACAGGAATCTTGTTAAGGAGGGGCATTTTTTTTCTATGGTGCATTTAATCTGGGGTGTTGGGTGATGGAGCGGTTCACCCACCACTGTTTCCCTACTGTTCAATTTAGCTAATTTTGTTTATTTTTTGCTCCGGTGGTGGTTCATCTTCTTCAATGCAAACTGCTTTCAGACAGCCAATGGAATTGGCAATTTAATACCATCACTATCAATATACCTGATGACAATCACGAACTGCTCGTGGTGGCCACAATCGCTCGTCTCATCTACAATTATTGCCACTGGTTTTCCTCGCAAGGTTTTCGCAATGTTCTGCAATACTACATTGTGTAATAACGTAATCATGTCATTTTGAATACGGTTACTTGTGTACTGGCTGTTTTTTTAAGGCCCAGTTCTTCGTCTATACCCTTCCTGGTTTTGAAATTTTTCCACGTTTCCATACTACCAACATGGGTATCACTGCGATTGCCCATCAACTCGGTCGCTTTCGTTCAATTTCTGAACCCTGTAGGAATCGTTGTAACAATGTTTTATGTCATGCTCTTCTTTACAGGTTAAAAATATGAACCAAAGAAAATATATCCTTCAAGGTACTGGTATCATATTTTATTCAGTTACCTTTCTGAAATTTTGTGCAGTACGTTTTTGTATATTTTGAAGGCATCGTTACAGTTATTTTTGACTGTTTCAAGGTTTTGTAAGCCCTTATATGCTGTTGTAGTTACACTTTACTATTATCGTTGCGAGTACGTTGAACTTGGTCATTTTCAGCGAAAATTGTAGGTCTATTTTTTAAATTTTGACCTAAATGCCAAGGCTAAAAGGATAATTAAAAAGGTTTAAAAAATATGTAACGATTGGAACAAAAGCACAAAAAACTATTATGACAAGCGAGTACAGGATTGTTAACGGAATTACGACTTGTGCGAAGGATTGAGCATGTCAACCCTGTCCCAAAGTACAGCCAATCGGGGTGACATGAAATGATGCCGAACATTCAACATGTTTTAGAGATGATACAAAGGACAATCCCGAATTTATTGCAACGTACATAAACAGCTGTAACTTTTTAACCACGGAAACAAATGGCTTGAAATTTTCAGAGAAGATTCTTAGACAAATTCAACAACAATAGACCAAGGTTCAATGGCAAACTAATAACTGTCTTTAAATTTTATACAGTTGCAAAAAAGTCCATCCTCAAAATTCCTTGAAGGTCTTTTCGAAATTTTTAGAACTCTATGAGCTCTATTAAAATTATTCTCAGAAGTTCTCTGGAATTATTTTTAGAACTCTTCTTGACTTTTAATCAGAACACCTTGGAACTGAATTTCTCTTACATTGTTAGAAGAATTTTCTCAGTATTATCCAGGAACTATTCCCGGAAAATTAGAAGAAATTATTGGTACTCCCTAGAAATTTTCCACAAAATCTCATTGGAATTTCACTCAAAATTTAATTTTCTCGGTATTCTTTTCGGAATTATCTTGGAACTATCTGCAGGATTCACTAAAAATTATCCACAGAATTTTCGTGCAATACCCCCCATATATCCTTTGAAACTGTCCTCAGAATTCAATATCCTTGAGGTTCTTCTTGGATTTTTTTAAAACTCTCCTAAGAGCTCTTTTAGAATTCACTGGAATGATATTTAGAACTCTTCATGATTTTTGCTCAGAACACCTTGGAACTGAAATTCTTTTAGAGTTTCAGAAATTTTTCCCGAAATGAGCTAGAAATTATCCTCGGAATTGCTTGAAATTTTGCTTGAAATCCCTTTGGAATTTCACTCAAAATTTGATTTTCTCGGAATTCTTTTCGAAATTATCTTGAAACTATCTGCAGGATTCACTAGAAATTATTTGCAGAAAAATACTCCCCAGAAATTCTTTGGAACTGTCCTCAGAATTCAATATCCTTGAGGCTCTTTACGGATGCTTTATAACTCTCCTAAGTCTTCTTTTGAAATTCATTTCAGAAGTCCACTGGAATTATACATAGAACACTTTGGAAATGAAATTCCTTTAGAGTTTCAGAATTTTTTCCCGGAATGAGCTAGAAATTATCCTCGGAATTCACTCCCTTTGGAATTTCACTCTAAATTTGATTATCTCGGTATTCTTTTCGAAATTACCTTGGAACTATCTGCAGGATTCACTAGAAATTATTCGCAGAAAAATCATGGAATCATCTTCAGAAATCTTTTCTTTTTTGAACAGTCCTCAGAATTCAATACTCTTAAGGTTCTTCTCGGAAGTAAAGTTCAAGTTGTCCGTCCATTCACCAAAACGTTGTATTTTTTTTTCAACCAGAAATGTTCAATAAAGCTTGCCCCTACATTCACCAGAACTGTGCATACATCAAGAATTTTCAATTTAGCTTGCCCCTCAATGCAGCAGATTGTTGCAAATGTAACACCAGACATTTTCAATTATTAAATTTAAATGGTAATTTTAAACCAGAAAATTTCAATTTACCAGAATGGTGTAAATTTTCCACCGTTAATGTTCAATAAAAATTGCTTCTCCAATCTTCTGATTCGTGCAGATTTTCCATTTTCTAGCAGACATTTTCAATATACACACTTAGAAATTATTATTTTTACACGATACGTAATTCAGCTTTGACGTAAATCATAGAACGTAAACAAACATGGCATGTAAAATTAAGTGTCCTGAAACCGAAACATATGCAACTCGACGAATGTTTGATTGAATTGATTTTCTCGTCATTTTCAACTGATTCTTATGCCAAAAGGGTCGCTTGCACGCGTCGGTCTCAGGGCACTGAAATTTACATGTCTTTTTTGTAGTGTGTAGCTGGCTTCTCCTATCATCAGAATGTTTAAGGTTTTCCACCAAATAAAGCTTGCCCCTTTTTTCGGATTTTTCATCACAAATTTTCAGTAAAGCAGCTTCCCAACAATCATCAGAATGGTGCAAATTTTACACCAGAAATTATCATTAAAATTTGTTTCTCTATTCTTCAGAAGGATGCAAATTTAAGACCAATTTTTTTTCGAAAAGCTTGCCCATCCGTTCACCAGAACGGTGCAGATTTTCCACCAGAAATTTTAAATAAAGCTTGTACCTTCATTTACCAGACCAGTGGTAGTTTTCCACCAGAAATGTTCTGTTCATTTCATTTATCAGAGCGATACAAATTTTTCAATACAGCATGGTCCTCCATTCACAAGAACGGTGTACCAAAAATTGCCAGTGAAGTTCGTTTTACCATGCACCTTTGTGGTGCAATTTTCTGGTGGCAATTCAATCATGCACCAGAATGGTGCAGATTTTCCACCATAAATTTTCAATGAAGCTTGCATTCATCAGAACGATGCAAATTATGCACCAGAAAAATTAATAAACCTTGCTTCTACATTCATCACAGTGTTGCGAACTTTCCACCACAAATTTTAAATTAAATGTCCACCTCCATTTTTTTTTTCAATTTTTCCACCAGAGTTATTAATTTGGTTAGTCCCTCCACCTTGATGATAACTTTACACCAGAAAAATTCAATAAACAGCTTTTTCTTCGATTTACCACCACAAAGGTGAATTTTTTCAACCTTAAATTTACCCTCTTCTTTTAACCCTCCATGAACCACCTTGAAAAAAAAATTACCATAGAATTTCATTGAAATTTGTCCCTTCATGCACCTTTGCGGTGCAACTTTCAGGGACCATCTCAAAGGTATTGATGCAATAAAAGGTTTTAGTACCCTTATATTATGAAATGAAGTTATTTTACCTTCATATCAAGTTATCAAGAAATCAAGTTATTTTATATTCTAATTTTGTAAATGTGAAAATAAAAATCTTATTTATAAAAGAGGGGGCAATTGCCCCACCTTGCCCCACCCTGTGCACGTCAGTGCACAACAGCTGACACGCAGGGTGGCTAGATAATTTTTTTCATTATCGGTAGCTTTTGTCGGTAGTTATCGGTAGTTATCGGTAGGCTGTCTTAAGAAGGCTTTCCCGATACTTGAAACCTTTTTGAGCGGGGGGGGGGGGGGGGGTACTCTGCTTCAGAACAATACACTGTCCTTCAGTTCTTCTGCTTTAAACGTGTCGAAATCTTCGAAATCAATATTTCTAATTCTGACTACACGGAAAACAAAACATACACCTGTGTTCAATATAATAGCAGCGCATGCCGATTTCCATACAAAATGGTCAGCTTTGACAAGTTGTAACTTTGTTCTCTTTAGATCAATTGGGCTGAAACGTTCACCACAGAACTACCAATATGTTCAATTTTACGATTACAAAAAACCAAATTTTTTGAGCACCTGCCGAAAAGTGAGACACTAGGAAAAATTGTTCAAAATAATAGCAGTACTAATAATTTGCGTTTCAGCTCAATTTTGAGATTTTAAATTTTACATTACTCAAAATTCTAACAATCCCCACACGGATAGAAATCTCCTTATACCTTTTGGCAAATTTCTATTGCTGATTATTCATAAAATGTATAAGTCAACTAATAAGCAGACGCCTTGCAAAAAGTTAATGAAGATCATGCGTCAAATGAAATGTATAAGCGTTCACACATACCTTTTATGCATTCTTATAAGACCTATGTGGTTTGTCTTATGGAATGTATAAGGCTGATGTTTTGGCAAAAATGTATAAGTGAAACACATGGATAAAATAATTGATTTTCGTTTCTTGCACGCAATTAACAAATGTACATAATAGTTTAAAATGTTTAAAATATTTGCGGTGCATGAGAATTCAAATTAAAAACTGCTATTATTTTGACAAATTTTACCTAGTGTCTCACTTTCCAACAAGTGCTTCAAAAAATTTGTTAATTTGCGAACGTTTCAGCTCAATTGATCATAAGTTAACAAAGTTACATATAGTAGGTATCGAACATTTTTCAAGATTTCTAAACATCTGTGATTCTCGGTAGGAAAAGTGAAAAATCGGTAGTTTTTAACCTTTCGTCTGTGAATCGGTAGGCATCCCGAAAATCGGTAGTACTACCGATCAATCGGTAGATCTGGCCACCCTGCAGTGACACGAAGCCTGGGGGGGAACGTGCTGTCAAATCAGCCTACTGATCATTCTTGTATGAAATTGGTTCCAAACGTAAACAAACCCTGTAGGTTTCTGATGGGTTGTTTACCTTTGGAACCAGTTATGCGAGGTAGGCTACGATTGTTCGTATTTGACAGCCACCTCCCTCCCTTGCACGAAGCGAGTCAGTACTAGCATTGGGCGATCTTGAGTCAAGAATCGATCTTAGTTAATCGATTCTTTTTTTTTTTTTTTTTGAAAATAATCGATTCACCGATTAAATCAATCAGTTTGAATCCACAGACGATGTCTTATGAGAGACGCGCGTAAAGAATAAAAGTAAATCTGGTTGCACGGCCAAGTAAATCATTTTGTCTGCAAGGCTTGCCAACCCTCCAATTTTGTGTTTACTTCAAGTGACTTTTAATTTGAGCGACTGTCGTCTGCTTCAGCATCACGGTAAAACGAAGTGATAGTGATTATTTGATAGATTTAATTGAAATGCACGGCATCCTTCTGTAACAATACACCGAATAAAACGTTACAAAATGATAGTATCTTCTGGTTTCCCAGCTACATTTCAATTACGATTAAGATATATACATCGGATAGCGGAAAGCTATTAGCAACTCCGGGTACAGTTTCTGTTTTTGTAATCTTTGCGAATTTTACGAGGAAACAGAGAATGAAATTTATGATGATGTAAAATATTAAGGTCCGTTCAATTATTACGTAACGCAAAAAAAGTTGATTTTTGAATACTACCCATCCCCCCACCCCCACCCCCTGTCACGCTCTTTTACTATACCTAATACATGGTTATTAATACATTTCCAGACTAACCCTACCCCTCTTGCGTAACGTAATATTTGAATGGGGTCTGACTTCATTGAAGATTTTTAATTTTCAACTTAGTTATAATTTATAAATCTCTGTGGTGTCGAAGGCGGCCCTGTTTTGTGGTTTTTAATTAAAAGAGTATAAATGTAAAACGTTTTATTACTAGATTACAGGGCGGGGTGAGTGAATACCGGGCAGTGAATGTACGCAATAACGGGATACGAAAAACGTTGATAATAAACACTTAGTAAATCGTATGTAAATTAAGCATTGAAGTCCTTTAATTAATTATCACAACACAATACAACACCAATCTCCAAAATTCTTTTGAATCGATACATTTTTCAAAATGGCACAAAAATGTTTCAAATATACAGGATCTTAGTAAACTTGGAGCAGACTAACGCCAAGTTAAGTCTAAAGTGGAGCTATCTTGTTATGACATATCACTTATAATAGTAATTTAGTGTGATGATTGATATCATTTAGAAATAAATTGTGTAGTACGCACGCAGTAAAAGTTGTGAGTGTAACATACATACATGATGAGAATATAGTAAATGACTATTTTGATTTCATTTGACATGTGTGGAAGTTTTTGCTCAGGAACTTGATTAGGTGAGTGATTTAACAGGAATGCGAAGAACTATACGAAAATCGCGGAAGCAAACCATCCGTTAATCCATATGTGCTTGATAGAGAAATACAATTAAACGTCAAAAGGGTCTATAATCGCCTCTGGAGCCCCAAATTTTCTGTTTCTCGTTCTTGCCTACGTGCAAAGGTGGAGACAAAAAAAAATCAATATTAAATTGCAAATGCAATTTATTTTTTGGATCGAAACAAAAAACGGATGAAAAGGATCAATCCAGTCGATTTTTGTCGTGTTTGAGATCGATTCAAAAAATAATAATCGATCTTTTGTGTTTCGATCCAAGATCGCCCATTGCTAGTCAGCACCACTTACAGTAAACTTGTATGAATCACGCGTCCTGAAGCGAACCCCACACGTATCAATAAATTGACGCGAAGGGGAATTATTGAAAATAATATTGATGATGTTAATACAGAAATATTGTCAATATCGATGTATTGACGTCAATATAGAATGTATTGACAGTACGATTATTGACAATAAAAGCAATCGTGTAGGGTTCACTTCAGAGTCCTGTGGAATTTGGGACATATTGTTTACCTGCCAGTCTCGAGCAAGGGTACTACCAACAATCAATACGAAACTAACGATTTTAAATTGGCTCACTACTTGACTAGCCTATTAGTCCCAAGTAAACGATTAAAGTACCCCATTCTAGTCGAAATTCTAGTACTACGCACTGTTTGTTTTGATTCGCTATGAAAGTTTGACAGATAAAATGAGGGTTCGTGGATTTTTCCTATGTTTCGAGGGGAGAATCGATTAGCTTGGGACCGAAGAGAGTACTAGAGCTGAGCCAAAAAGTTGAGCACGTTATTTCGGGACCATCTAGTCTTAGAGTTACCTCTATGGTACTACCTCCAAAGTCGTTCGGATTAGGGTGAAACAACACAACAACAAGAAGGAATCAATTTTAGACGTCTATTAACTGCCTTTC
The DNA here is from genome assembly GCF_037179485.1 of Ochlerotatus camptorhynchus. Lineage (NCBI taxonomy): Eukaryota > Metazoa > Arthropoda > Insecta > Diptera > Culicidae > Ochlerotatus > Ochlerotatus camptorhynchus. The sequence goes on along the minus strand of NW_027040499.1, from coordinate 390,521 downwards.
TTTCTCCTCCTCGCTGTAACCTTGCTGCTGCTGGTGATCTCGGTGGGGCCCTTTGACGAGCTTTTTTGCTAGCAGCTGGCTCATTAGCGCTAGTGAAATAGCATAAGTGTAAACACCCCATTAGCGGGGGATGAGCAGCGCTTCTCTGTCGGAACCAGCCAAAATAAGGGGGAGCCTAATAAAAAGGATAAAACTTCACCAAGATCCTTCAGGCTAATAAGCTTATCGTCTATTAAGTTAAAAATAATAAAATCAAAGCAATAGATGAACACATAAAGTCATCATATCTAGTTAGAAATCCTCTGAGTAAAAATCAGTTTGCATACCAGGAAGGTAAGTCGTCAGTAACAGCACTCCAAACGGTTGTTACAAAACTAGAAAGATCTTTTGAAACCAAAGAAATGTCACTTGCTGCATTTCTTGATTCATATCACGATTCAATGACTACTACCATAAGCAAACCCCACACGCATCAATATATTGACTCGAAGGAGAATTATTGACAATAATATTGATGATGTGAACTCAGAAATATTGTCAATCTCGATGTATTGACGTCAATATAGAATGTATTGACAATACGATTATTGTCAATAAAAGCAATCGTGTAGGGTCCACTATAGAGGTAACTCTAAGGCTAGAAGGTCCCTAAATAACATGCTCAACTTTTTGGCTCAGCTCTGGTACTATCTTCGGTCCCAAGCTTATCGATTCACCCCTCGAAACATAGGAAAAACCAATAACCCCTCATTTAATCTGTCAAACTTTCATAGCGAATCAAAACAAACATTGTGCAGTACTAGAATTTCGACTAGAATGGAATACGTTAATCGTTTGCTTGGGACCAATAGGCTAGTCAAGTAGTGAGCCAATTTAAAATCGTTAGTTTCATATTGATTGTTGCTACTACTATGATGAAACGTGGTTTCAATCAAAGCATTGTAAATTGGATCAATGATATGTTATCAAGAAGAGAAATATCAGCAAACCTTGGAAGCTCACTCATCAGTGTAAGAGTAACCAAACAAACCAAAAACTATTGTGGTCTTTAAAAGTTGATGATCTTCTCAAAAATTTAATAGCCCAAGGCTTCCAAATAGTTGGCTTCGCAGATGATATAGTCATAATTGTACGTGGCAAATATGATTGTATTATCGCTAACAGAAAGCAAATTGCCTTAAATTTTGTCTCATCATGGTGTGATAGGGAAGGATTGAACATAAATCCTTTTTAAAACTACTATTGTGCCATTTACGCGAAGGAAGAAATTTTCATTTGACAACATAAGATTGAAAGGTACACTTTAAGATCTTTCTAATGCTGTCAAATATCTTGGAGTAATCCTTGATAGTAAACATAATTGGAACATGCATCTAGAGCAGGCAATAAACAAAGCTACTAATGCTCTAATGATATGCAAAAGAACATTCGTTAAACAATGGGGACTGAAACCGAAAATGATCCATTGGCAATTGTGGAACCCAGGGTTACTTATGGGGCATTGGTCTGGTGACCAAAAACAAAAGAGAGTGTTGCTCAGAGAATGTTAGAAAAACTCAAAAGGTTAGCAACTCTCTCAATAAATGCAATGAGAAGTACACGATCGAAGGCATTGGATGCTTTGCTTTATATGCTACCATTGCATCAATATGTGCAATTAGAAGCCGAAAAGGATTACAAGGTCAGTGAAACTCTTTGAAGGAGACATCTTGGGATTCTAAAAACTGTTAGTATCAACTCTCTAAAGTTCTGTCCAGATAGAATCCGGAATCACTTATTGTGTTGCAGCGGCACGGAAAGTGACCGCTGCAAGAATTATTTTACAGCGGTTTGTTTAACTAGGTGCCCACTTTCTGTGGTATACATTTCACGGTGTTTCGTGCAGTGAGTCAAAAATTATTCCTGATGGAAGCCGAGAGGAGAGAAAAAATTCTGCACACCCACGTTGATAATCCAACGTGGTCCGCAATAAAAATCGTAAAAACGTTGAAAATCGCCAAATCAACCGTGTATGATGTGCTCAAACGTTTCAGGGAGCGAAAGAGCGTGGATCGAGTGCCTCAAGGTAAGCGTCGTAGTGGAACATATGACCGCAAGCTGAACCAGAAGGTGTTGAGAACCGTCAGAGCAAACCCTGGACTATCAGATAATGAAATCGCACAAAAATACGCTGCTGCTCGCAGTACCGTTCAAAGAATTTGTTTGCGCGCAGGATACCGTTCTTATCGAGCCAGCAAGCAACCAAACAGAACGTTGAAGCAAAGTTTCGTCACCAAAACTCGAGCTCAGAAATTTTACCAGCAGGTTTTGACGAAGTACCAAGGATGCCTGCTCATCGACGATGAAACCTACGTCAAAATGGATTTCGGACAGCTTCCTGGCCAAAAATTCTACATGGCAACGGCACGAGGAGATGTTCCTGCGAAGTTTAAGTTTGCTTTAATGGACAAATTTGCCAAAAAAACTGATGATTTGACAAGGGATATGCTGCTGCGGAGCAAAGACCAAAGTGTTCGTGACGAATAAGACGATGGACTCGAAGCTGTACAAGGAAGAATGCCTCAAAAACCACGTACTACCTTTCATTAAAGCCCATAAAGGTCCCGTGAAGTTTTGGCCAGGTTTGGCGAGTTGCCACTACAGCCGGGAAGTCATCCAGTGGTACCGCGATAATAACGTAGATTTCATCGATAAAAAAACATAAATCTACCCAACTGCCCGCAGTTTCGACCCATCGAGAGATTTTGGGCAATAATGAAGCGGGAGCTTAAGGGGAGGTTTACTTGGATTTGGCTGAAAAACAGTTGAACTTTGGAATTTTTTTCAGGAGAATGAAAAGACATACGAACTTCCGGTTCCGATAATTATATTTGTCCACTATTCTTGAATACTTGGAAATTTTTTGAAGGTAAAAAAACAAAATGGCGGCTCAAAATGGCGGCTCGCGTGGAGGAGTGTCAGTCAGGTTTTACTGCAGAACTTCGAGTGCGCACCCTCTGGTGGTGAACTGAAATGAAATTTTTTATTGTGGTTAAAGTTGATAATATTCCCTATGGCTTATACCTAACTAGAACGAAATCCGACAAAAATTGACCAAATTATGGACATTTGAAAATTTAGTGCTTTTTTACCCCTTTTTTTTTCTCACTTTGACCTTGCTTAAAAATAGTAACTAACAATTATTTTTTTCATTTTAGGTATAAGCCATACAAAAAATAGTATCCTTCAAAGCGCAATTTTCCGATTGTAAATCGGATCATTTGTTCAAGCCCTATGCTCTAAGTTGTTATAAAAAATATGGTTTCGAGAAAAACGCGTTTAAAGTTTTTGTAGCGTCCCTCAGCGCGCATGACAAAGGTTCACTCAAAGCGTCATAACTCGCTAAATATGTTTCGGATCGTAAAATCCTTTTGGCCACATATTCTACACACTTGTAGCTTTCATTTTATGCAAAAAAATCAATTTTTTTGAAAAAATCCAAGTAAACCTCCCCTTAAGAAAAGTGGAAAAACGGCTCGAGACGCGATTCAGATGACCAAAATGTGGAACAAATGTGCCAAGGAAGTTGACTCCGGAGGTGTGCAGCGTTTGATGGGAGGAATAAAGAAGAAAGTGCAAATTTTCATTAGAAACGAGGAAAAAAGATTTGTATTGATATGTTTTCCTAAAAGTACAGTGAATTACCTTTGTTTTGATGTATTAAACTTATTTGTACGTCAATCCGTTACCGAGATACAGATGATTTTATTATTCCGGATTCTAAATGGACATAGCTTTAGTAAGACACAACGAAGACTGGATGGAGAAAATATACAATTTCAATCGACTTTTTCAATTATTTGACCCTGGGCGTAATTCACGGCAATTTGAAGGTTCGATTCTTCGTCCAGGATCGTTTGTTTTTTATACAGATGGTTCAAGATTGAACAATCAAGTGGGAGCAGGAGTAACTGGCCAGGGATAGACATATCGGTTCCTATGGGCAGATGGCCAACTGGGTTCCAAGCTGAAATCCAAGCAATTTTTGAGTGTTCTTTTATATGTTTGCGTAGAAACTATAAGAGTTGAAATATATGCATAATGTCCGACAATCAAGCTGCTCTAAATGCTTTAAAAGTGGCGTAATGTACACGGTAAGAAAAAAGTACCCAAAAGTAAGTTCTTTTCCCTCATCTCGGCACTATAGTGCAGGAACCCAAAAGTAGGTAAAGCGGGTCAAAGTAGTTTTCATTTACTTGTGTGCAATTCGTATGGAATTTTCCATTAGCTTTCTACCCAAAAGTAAGTTAGTTGTACCGAAAAGTAGGTAAATATGATTATACTCAACGTTGAGTTCCCACACTTTGCTACCCCTGTTGGGTGGTTTTGCTACTCCGTTTTTGACAACATTAGAAGGAGAAAAAGAGACAAACAAGTCAAAAGTAGGTAAAAGTGAACTGACCGTTGGGTACTTTTTTCTAACCGTGTACATCAAAACATGTCTGGGAGTGTGTTCAATCACTTCAAAAATTGTCTTGTCATAATCAAATCAACTTGTAATGGGTTCCTTGACGGAAATGAAAGAGCTGATACACTAGCAAGACTCGGATCTTCTCATAAGTTCATAGGGCCAGAGCCCTTTTGTGGCTTATCGGCTGCATCTTTTCAAATGGAGCTAAAAGCGTGGGAATCTTCAAAAGTGGAGGAAAACTGGAAGAACACTTCCATTGCTAGGCAGTCGAACCGATTCATTAATCCAAACATTTCTGTGACCCACAACATCCTGGAACTTTCTAAAAAAGATCTTAGCATGCATACAGGTCTTATAATAGGTCATTGTCCGAGCCGTTATCACTTGAAGCTGATTAGAAAACTTCAAAATGATGGATGTTTCTTGTGTGGCATAGAAAAAAAAGACTCGGAACATTTGCTATGCCACTGTCTGGCATTTTTCAATAAAAATGGAAATTCTTCGACAAGGGGCTGATAGAACCCTTTGACATTTGGAGAGCAACTCCCAGTACGGCAGTGCACTTTATTCGAAGTGTATTGCTTTGCTGGGATAATGCTATTAGTCAAACAATGACCATCACTCCTAATAATATTGATACGGCATCTTGATATAGCTAAAAAAAATGGGGAATATATCACAATAGATCATAAAAATGGTCACAGTGATGAAAACACCCGACAAGGATAAAAAATGAGGGAGCGAGTCATCGGACTACCCACTCGCCGCAGGCAATCCCATAAGCAATCTAGGTGGTATAGCCATAGAGGTAACTCTAAGACTAGAAGGTCCCGAAATAACGTGCTCAACTTTTTGGCTCACCTCTGGTACTCTTTTCGGTCCCAAGCTAATCGATTCACCCCTCGAAACATAGGAAAAACCTAAAAGAAGAGGTGACAATACAGGGGCGAAAATGAACCACTTTTCTGTCAAACGTGAACCAGCTCCTGATTGGCCGATTTCATGTGCGTAAGATAGAGATAGAGATAGATAAAGATAGAGATAGAGATAGAAATAAAAGAGGAAGAAGCCAATTGTCACCTCTTAGGGAAAAACCAATAACCCCTCATTTTATCTGTCAAACTTTCATAGCGAATCAAAACAAACATTGCGTAGTACTAGAATTTCGACTAGAATGGGGTACGTCAATCGTTTGCTTGGGACCAATAGGCTAGTCAAGTAGTGAGGCAATTTAAAATCGTTAGTTTCGTATTGATTGTTGGTATAGCCTTCTGTATAACCCACTTCGTTCTTCCTTGACGATTGGCTGCGGTAGCGAGACGAGCTCTATTGGCTGAGCCCCCACAGCGAGAACGGCGAGTGTCTAGCGGATCTTCCACGGTTCACAATGGCGATACTACACTCGTAATTGTTGCACTCACAGCACTGATTTTCGCAGCCCCGAAGCCGGCTTCCACTCGCGTTACAGCAGGAAAAACGACTTGGCACTCCCGTCGCGGCTGGGCAAACTTTTCCCAGTTGAAGTCTGTTTTCTCGGGACTAAAAATGGAAAAACGTCTCCGAACAGAAAACACGCGTAGACTACATCGTGGCTCGAATTGTTCTCCCTCTATTCACAACTGTCATGCTCGTTGAAAGTTATTTTTGCAGCGGGAGGAGAAACGGGACCTACCATTACTGAATACGTGGGACAATATAAAACGATTTTTTCCCTAAATAACTAAACTAACAACATAAAAATCTAAATAAAGCAACATGATAGATACGTATTTCGACTACACACTACATTCCCACTAAAGACTTGTCAAAACCTAAGTTCATATGTATAAAAATGAAAATACAACGTGTAGAATCGGAACCTACCTAACTAATAATAACCAAAGATTTAAGAAACAAGGAATCAAAGATATCACACACTTCCAACAAATTTGGACAAAGACGGCCACCACGGTATCTGAGGAGTCTGTACAAACCCCGAATTGGAGTTAAGTGCAAATTTAGAGAATTTTGTGCAAGTACCGAATGACTATCTTTTGACTTCGTGAATTTTTAAATCATATCTCTTGAATCTGAAATAAATAACTACAATTGAAATATAATTTGTGTTTTACTTAAGTTTAGATGTGTCAGAATTATTGTGGATACAGATCTTACTGCAAAAAAATCATACTTTCAATGCATCCTATATTGACGTCAGTTCATCGGTTTTGATAAGATTTCTGCATTCACGATATTTTGATACGTTTGGGGTTCATTTAATGGAATTCTAAGAGGTAAATCTATTTATTTTTTCGTAATCTGGAATCGATGTCAATAGATCAGAACTATGCTGTGGTGGGTTCACACTTTCAAGCTACTATTTTTGCATAAGACGTAATTCAGCATTGACGTAAATCATGGAACGTAGACATGAAACATGTGTAACTCGCACTTTTCGTTTGATTGAATTGATTTTCTGATTCTTATGCCACTTGCATATGAGGCATTCCACGAAGGTTCGCAAATCGATCCTGACCGATCATTTCCAATTACGCTGAAACTTTGCACAGTTGTTCCTTTTTAGTAAAGGCGCCATTTTGTGCTCTCAGTTTTTCATATTGAATTACGACTACTTTTTGAAAAGGGCCTGTGTAAAAATAGTACTAATGAGTTTAAAAATATATATTGCCGAAAAGCTTTGTTCGATTGATTTGGAGTCTAGAGCAAAGTTGTAGATATTATTTTGGCAATTGTGTAAAAAATATACACTGTAAAAAATTTCGTTTGTGTCAATGAAAAAAATTATATTTATTATTAAAAAAGTTAATTTCTCAAAAAGTACGTTTTTGAAAATTTTCGTTTTAGGCCTCATTGAAGCTCATAATGTTTGCTACTAACTGGCAAAGTTTGGTGATGGTAAACTCAAAAACAAAAAAGTTATGGTTTTTTTCAATATTTCACGATTTTTACATTTTCATTAAAAACACATTTTTTTTAACCGTGTATATTTTTTCAAGAATTGCATTTTAATTTTGCACAACTTTTCCGAAGACACCATAGCAAGCCGTTTTTGCAATGTATTAAAATGTTTATTTTATAAGCGCTTTTCTACACAGGCCCTATCGGAAAATTAGTCGGGGTTCGCTATTACAATTTGTAACAGCGAATCCCGACTACTTTTTTATTTTAAAATCTCAACTTAAATCCACAAAATACATTTATCTGCTCTTTTTTACTTTTCTTTTATTCGAAAACCTTATGGACAAATGATACATAATTTATTTTCATTGTAATACACTTACTTTCTATTTTTATTTACATCACTTCTTTAATACATCGAATATTTTGGCATCATTATCATTACAGTTTGAGTATCGTTTGGCTTTAATTTTATTTTCTGATACAGGAATGAAAGAATGAAACTTTTGAGTTCCTTGAATTATTTTTGCATTATTATATTGCTCGTTGAGGTGTGAAGCCATACATTCGTATTCCTCTGTTGTGGCAAAACTAAATGATAATTTTGTTAATTCTTCTTCTTTTCGATTATTTGCCCAATTATAAAGCTCTCTTGCATTTTTTATTGGATGTTCACGTTCTTTGGCCAAACTTGCTCTAGTAGCCATACGTTTTATTGTACCTCCAATAGCGTCACAAGGACCTTTCCCATGTGATCTTGCAAAGAAATGCCATTCGGCTTCAATTCCATACTTTGATTTAAATTTACAAAGGCTAGCAAAATTTTTCCGGTTCTTGTACTGTGACGCGGCTCCATCGGACATAAAATAAATCTTGTTGATATTTTTACTTTGGTTAATGCGTAAAAAACTTATCATTTTAGAAATAAATAAGTTAACAGCCACTGAGTCATGCCTTAACTCTTCAGAAATTATAATAAAACTTAAATGTTTAACTTGCATATTTTCTCTAAAATATATAACAAATGGATGAATGGTAGCTTGTTGGACATTCCAGTGATGAGACTGAACTTCATCCTGTAACACAAAGCTGTAGTTTTCGGAAAAATCGCAAGTAACTTCTTGCAAATTATTTCGTGTAGTTTTCAAAAAATTAGATTGCTGTGTTTTTATGAAATCATGTGGTATCAAACTTGTCTATTTCAAGCAGAAAAATGAAACAAACTCGTCTGCAGGCTTTACAATAGTTTCTAAATCACATCTATCCGTGGTAACCCACTGTTCAAATGAAAGCTGATCAATGCATTTTTCCTCTAATTGTTTTAATAAAATGTTTTCTAATGCGGAAGAGTCTGGACAATCTTCACAACACCGTAGATAGCAATATGTTGTCTTGTTTTCACAAAGTAGGCTGTCAGTGAACGTTTTTACATCATTTAAATGGTTAAGTTTTTTCAAACTGTGTAAAATTAGATTGATGTTTTCATGCGTTGTGCACACGCAAACATTGTGGGTTCCAGAGCTGGTTAAAAGTTTACATTGCTTAGGGCGGAGTTTTGCAAATGAAGAGAATCCAATTTTTACATCGCAGTGAATTTAATTGAATCGTTTATAAGCTTCTCTCAAAGTCATCATTAGTAATCTTTTTTGAATGGCTTGTCGTTTTCCTTCTTTCTGCACAGACACATAATCTTTTTGACCAGGCATTGCCCGGCTTATATCATCATCTTCAAAAAAATTTATGACTGCCAATTTTGTTTCATCACTTAAGGCTGTGCCATATTTTGCGGTTTTTGACGAATGACCTTCCTTTATCAACTTAGCCTCTGTTGCAATATATCTACTAGCATTAAATTGATCCATAACTTTTTGTGTTGACCATGAATAAGGCAATAACGATAAAATTAATAATTAAGGTTATGCTTACCTTTTAACCAAATGGTGTTACACTTATTTCCTATGATAACTTTTTAAGATGTATGCGGTAAAAAGCAATCTTTGTGATCAACTGCTTGTTTTCACCATTCAAACTCATTTAAGTATCAGATCGATAGGTATAATTTCTACATTTGGTACAGACAGATGTTTTTGGTGTTCACTACTACAGTGTTGAGTATTTGACTTATTACCGTTAAGATCACTGATACAACTATGCAAAATTGAAGACAATGAATAAAAAAGAAAATTAATCGCTAGTTTGAGCATCATTTCACTTTTATTTAGTTCTAGCTCAATATTCATCAAATGATTTTTTTAGTTTTGTTAGTAACGATACCTTTTCATGGTATCAGATGTAATGAATCCTAACTTTTCAATAGGGCCTGTGTAGAAAAACACTAATGAAATAAACATATCTATATTGCAAAAACGGCTTGCTTGATTGCATTGGTGTCTTCCAGAAAGTTGTGCAAAATTAAAATGCAATTCTTGAAAAAATATACACGGTTGAAAAACATGTGTTTTTAATGTAAATGTAAAAATCGTGAAATTTTCAAAAAATCATAACTTTTTTGTTTTTGAGTTTAACATCACCAAACTTTGCCAGTTTGTAGCAAATATTATGAGCTTCAATGAGGCTTAAAACGAAAATTTTCAAAAATGTACTTTTTGATAAATTAATTTTTTTAATAAGAAATATATTTTTTTTCATTGAAACAAAGGATTTTTTTTACAATGTATATTTTTTAACATTATTGCCAAAATAATATCTACAACTTTGCTCAAGACACCAAATTAATCGAACAAAGCGTTTCAGCAATATAAATTTTTTAACTCATTAGTACTATTTTTACACAGGCCCTGTTAGAAAAGTAGTCGTGATTCAATTTGAAGAACTGATAACACAAATTGGCATCTTTACTAAAAAAGAACAACTGTGCAAATTTTCATCAAAATCGGAGCCGTCAAATTAAAAACAAATTAAAAAAATTCGTCAATCTGTAGAGAATTGCTCATATGTAGGTCTCATGGCACTAAAATTTACATGACTTTTTCGTAGTGAAATATGGAAATGTTTAGTGGTATTCGTATTTCACCGCAACGTTTACCTTTTACACGAAACAGCTGTTTTCTGTGATGACACGTCTGCTGTTCGCAGTATGGAATGTTGTGCTGCCGTACTACCTACAACATCTTCACTCGCTTGCTCAGCAATGCTTACAACATGTTTGCTTCTAACATCAGTAGCTGCTTGTTGCTCCAGACCTTGTATGTCTTCTTTTTCTTCTTTCCGTTATTTAACGTCGGTCTCTGTTGTGCAATCTTGTGCCCAACCACCGACGGACATCGATTGCCATCCATTGACGGCGATCGAATGTGCAGGAAGACAGCTTCCACACCTGCGTAGGATATCGCTTTACTTCCCTTCCGGAAGGAATACATGACCAGAGATTTTTATACCTCCGAAAAAAAACCCACCTACCTCATTGGGGTGAGAAAGCAGTCACGCTTACCACTACATCACCAGCACCGGCAGACCTTGTATGATTTGATGTCGATCTGGAAAAATGCTGGTTACTACACATGAAAATGGCATCGTAATAACATTAAGCCTCAACCGATATTTCTGAACATTCTCAGACGAGCGTTCGCCTAAGGCGGTTGGAATTTTTGTTTCGCTCCATTTACTATACAGTGATATCGTTTGTAAAGTGCTAAATACTAAAGTGATCAAGTGCAGTGTTTCATGCAGCCAGTAATGCTGTTCAAGGGAAGTAGCCGTACACAGTCGCATCGCATCGTTTGTATCCACCACTACCCACATGGTCACCATCATCAGCAAATCACGATCGTGGTCACCCAAGATGAAAGATGTATAGGTGAACAAGTACTCACGGTCCGCTAGTATTGGTGAGTTATTTGTCGTTAATGCTCTTGAAAAGTTCACTATTTTGTCATGCATAGTGCGGAAACAAACAAAAAATACGGTCAGATCTAGATAGATTTGGACCTGTTTCATACGACAAATGCCTTGCCAAATTGATTTACTACGCAAGTGATCAATCTTTGATGTGAATTTCGCGAATAAACACGAGGAGGATGGATTGTAGCAAAACTTGCCATGTACAATCGTCGAAGTTCATTTCAGTATACATACAAACTAACAATTCTTCCTTCTGTGGCAGCTTTGTATTAGGCGCCTAGGTCGTTACCACCTCAACACACTGTGTGCTAGCGTGTCGAGATAAGTTGAAGATAGCAGCTGGCGGCAGCGTTGCCAGAATGTTTTAAAGCTTATCGGTATCAAAGGTTTTAAAAAATCGGTATTTATCGGTATTTACTATTTAAATTAATTTTAAAATTTTGCCGTTTTTGAAAGCGAAAATTTTTTAACTTTTCGACTATGATCGCAACATTTTGGAACAAAACTCCATGGAATGTTTGAATTAGCTTCTGGATGAAGCTGAAAACAACATCTAGAGAAAGAAGAAAGAAGCTCTCCTTGAGAAAATTTGAAGAAAGTTCTGAGAGAAGTCGGAAAATCATCCGCGAAACTTCCAAGACATAATTTGAGAAACTTCTGGCGAAAATTTAAAGAAACATTCAGAAAAAATTCGGATTTCACATTCAAAGGAAGGCAGAAAAGTTTCGGTAATCAGAAATAAATTCCAGAAGTAGCCATTTACAGGGGAAGCCAGAAGAAGCTCGGAAAAACCTTCCAATAGAAGTAAAAAAACCAACTGGACAAAATTCCAGAACTAGACGAAAGAAAATTCTGGGAGAAGTTTAATTGAGCTTCCTGGAGAAGACGGAAGAAACTTCCTAAGGTAGATTGAAAAAAAAAATCTGGAGGAAGTTGGGAGCCAGAGCGCTAACGGAACAGTCGAAAGAAACAAGGACATAATTCCGGAAGAAAGAGCTCTTGAGGGATGTTCTAATGATCCAGAAAATTTTCAAAAAAAAAACAAAACATCCCTGAAGACTCCACAACGCCCCTGAAGTTTTTGGAACATTCCTGAAATGTACTTAGGACTATTCCATATTTCCTCGGGCTGTTTTGGAGTACTCTGATCATCTTTGAAATACTTGGAGCTTCCCTGATTATAATGAGACTACCGGAATATCTCTAATCAGCTTTGAAGGTCTCTAGACTTTCTTTAAGATTACGAAATTTCTTAAGCGCTCTCACAATTTTCTCGAATTTATTGTAACATCAGCATTGAAGTTCTCTGATCTTCCCGATTTTTCTAATTTTTAAAAGTTATCAACACTGCCATTAATAAGCACGGAACTTTCCATAAAATGTTCTCACAATGTGCTAATGTTAATATAACTTCCCTTACGTTTCTTAAATTTGCATGAGCCTCTTGGACCATTGCTGAAGTTTTCGGAAATTGTCTGAGTTTCTCGGAACTCCTTTGAAATTTCAGCGATTTCTTTGAAATTTATTTATATGTCCTGATGTTCTCGGAGCTTTCTAAAGTTCTCTCAATTATCCTGAAACTGAAGGAACTGTCCTGAAAACCATTAAATTTTCCAGAAGTTCTTTGGACTTGTGAAGTATCTAAAATATTTATGATGTTTCCTTAAGTTCACTGGAGTTCGCTGGATCGGGTTTTAGAATTTTAAAAGAAGCTATTGAAACATTCTTCAATTTATCGAAACTTACTCAAAAGTCTTTTCAGAACTTCTTAACAGTTCCTGCAGCTAGTTTGGATCCGCAATCAAAATCTGGAAGCATCCCTGAAGTTCCGAGAATGTTGAAAAAACTGGCAGGAAAAGATTGAAGAATCATTCGAGCGAAGGTTGCAGAAACTTCCAAGGGAAGTCGAAATAAGTTTCCAAGAGGAATCGTAAAATAATTTGCGATGTAAGGTGGAAGATAATTCAGAAAGATAAATAATGTTTAAAAAGTATTTCCCGATTCCCCCGGAATTACCAGAAATAGCCATCGACTGTTTATCGATTCATAGGTAGCCAAAAACGGTGAGGAAATTGAAACATTAATCGAAAGAGTATCCATAAGACATTTTTAAATATGATTTTTTTTTTAATTTGAAAGGCTCAAAAAATTTGAGATATTCACAGCAAAAAAATAATTTTGATATCACGTCAAAGTCGATGCACTACAATCAGGTCGAAAATATGGTGTAATATTACTTGCTAAAAAGGACAAAATTATCATTAATACAATGCATGAACTGACATTACGCTGCTTTTACTGCATTTGTTTATTTATGTGGTCATAAAAATTACATGAAATTTTCGACATGATTGTAGTGCATCCACTTTGATGTGATATCAAAATTATTTTTTTGCTGTGTTCAAAACAGATACAAGTCTCTCACAATAATTTTCTCCTAAATTCAAGCGTGGGCAGGCAATAATCATTTTGATTATTTAATAAAATCGGTATAAATCGGTTTAAAACCTCAAAAATCGGTATTCTGAGGAACCTTATCGGTATATCGGTATCTAGTTCGGAAATCGGTATAAATACCGATAAATCGGTATATCTGGCAACGCTGGCTGGCGGCATCTTCTTATTTGTTCGTCCCCTTCTTCCTGTGCGTCTGGTTTTATTTTCGTTCCCTTTTGTCTGTGTTGAGGCAACCAGGTAGGTACCAACGTGCGTACCTACTCGCATTGCATATTTTAGATGATTCTCTGGTGGAGATCCATCTTCTGAGGTGGTTAATAGGTAGGCCTCTGGACTGGCTTGCATCAATGTAGAGAGAACAAAGTCGATGATGAGAAATAGTGTAGCGGAAAACAGCCCAATATGCACCCCTGTGCAAAATATTCGATGGGATTTTTCCTAGCATTCCCGGTTTTAATTCATAAATTTGACAAGCTACAGTACTAGTTAAGTACTTAAACTAGCATATCGGCACAGAAAAAATCCAGAATTAAGGGCGGAATAGCTATGAAAAAAAAAACAAATCGGCCGTTTTGCCAAGGGTGCATTTGTCACCCGTTGTACCTTATTAATACCTTCGTCGCACTGCAAATACCGCCTGACAATTTCCGTATGAACACAGTAGGGGTATTCAGTATTCAGTAATGGAAGTTTATACATTTACGAGAGTGTATACGTTTACGTTGCGCTGTGTAAATACCCCTAGTCATGTTTCATTTACGTTGTGAAATAAACTAGCTCAATACGTGCTCTCTCTCAGGTATGTCGGCTACTCGGAGATGATTAAACACTACATGGTGTATGGGGTGTTTACATCTGTGCGGATTTACTCGCGCTAGTGTACTCGCCAACTAGCACGAATTTCAGTTGCTCCTGAAATTTCATGCTGGTATACGCTGATGCCCTGTTTAAATTATGCTGGTGAGAGTTTTTGTTAGCAGCGAGCTCATTGGCGCTAGTGAACTAGCCTAATTGTAAACACCACATTAGCCAGCCGTTGCATGTTGTTTGACAAAAAATATTATCGCAGGAAGCAATAAAAGATGTTTACATAATTCAAAAGTCCGCATCGTGCTCTCTTGCCGTGCGGATCTATTTGCTTTTTGCTGAAGGAATTATTACCAACCGGTAAACACTCGTGTCTATTTCAGTTACCGTGGGGACGTAATTTGTGATTAGCCACGGTCCCTTTCAAATTGTATCATTATTTATGTACGGTCCTTATATTTTGAATGACGTTTCACATTCATCTAGTGGTGGCCGATTTTCATTCGAATCATCGATTAATCGATTAATGATATAAACATTAACATCTCCAGAGTATCATCACCGACCGTTTCAAACATGTGCTGCACTCTCATTGGTGGAAAAATGGCAGCCCAGCGAACAAAAAAATAATCGATTAATTGTTAATCGAGTAATTAAAAAATGGGACACCTCTGATTTTGGTGTGATTGTTTTGATTAAATTGAGCACAAAATTTCATCTCTACCGAGAAGGCAGCAAAACCACACAATTACCTTGAATACGAAAGGTATTCATTGGATGAAAGGGACCGTGAAAGAGGACACTAAAATAGAAAGTTTTTCTTCCGACAGTTTCATCTTACACGGTTAGAAAAAAGTACCCAAAATTAAGTTCTTTTCACTCATCTCGGCACTATAGTGCAGGAACCCAATAGTAGGTAAAGCGGGTCAAAGTAATTTTGATTTACTTGTGTGCAATTCGTATGGAATTTTCCACTAGCTTTTTAACCAAAAGTAAGTTAGTTGTACCCAACAGTAGGTAAATATGATTATACCCAACGTTGGGTTCCCACACCTTACTACCCCTGTTGGGTGGTTTTGCTCCTTCTTTTTTGACAACATTAGAAGGAGAAAATGAGACAAACTAGTCAAAAGTAGGTAAAAGTGAACTGGCCGTTGGGTACTTTTTTCTTACCGTGTAGTATTCATCTTTGGTATTACTACTACCTAACGCTACAACAAACTTAAACAGCACTTTTCAGTGCTCAACCTGTAAAATTTCTACCTTGTTCAACTCTTAATCCTCTTCGATCCTTGTTTGGACCCTACCCGAGGTAATCCTTCTTAGATATCGATTTGGAAAATTCCTCTTATTCTTATAGTAATCTGCTTGGAAGTCGATTTGGATAAAAATTTAGTGCCGGCACGGCGCCTAAACGCAAAAGAAAGGGGCAGACTCTTGATCCCCCTTCTGATGAAATTAATTTGAGTAATCAATTTGATTTGCTCACGGATGATGAGAATGATCCATCATCCAAGAAAAACTAGTAAACTTTCCCGGCTTAATGCCAAGAAGGAAAAGATCCCCCCTATTGTGATAACCACTTCCGATTTCCATGCTCTTCGCATGGAACTTTTGAATTTCGTGAAAGTTAAGTTTTCACTACAAATTGGACGTCGGGGTGAATGCCGTGTATTGGCTGAAACCTTGGACGGCTTTAAATGTCTTCTCAAGTATCTTACTGAGAAGCATCACAAATTTTTTACTTACGACACCAAAACTGAACGTGTGTTCAAGGTTGTCATGAAAGGGCTGCCCAGTGGTGAATCCCAGGATCAGATCAAAGATGAACTGGCATCACAAATTTTTTACTTACGACACCAAAACTGAACGTGTGTTCAAGGTTGTCATGAAAGGGCTGCCCAGTGGTGAATCCCAGGATCAGATCAAAGATGAACTGTGCCACTCCAAGTAATCAAAATGAAAATGAAAACCCGTCCTGGCGATTCACGCAAAGGGATTTCCAATGATTTTTATTTAGTTCACTTCAAGTCTAGTGAACTAAACAACCTTAAGACCTTTGAAAAAGCTAGCCTTATGCTCCATGTCCGAGTGAAGTGGGAAATCTTCAGGAAGACTGGAGGAAATTTCCAAAACCTCACCTAGTGCCATAAGTGCCAGGGATGGGGTCACGGAACTAAAAATTGCTACATGCCAGCTAAATGCATGAATTGTGGTGATTCCTCTCACGCAAAGGACGACTGTCTTGTGAAGGAAGATCCTAAGAAATTTAAATGTTCAAATTGTCAAAAATTCAAAAACCACAAATCCAATTTTTGGGAATTTAAGACTCGCAAAGCGATCATAAAATCTCGTTCTACGCGACAGGTAGGAAACGCTCCTCGTTTCCGACCAGGTACAAATTCCTCTGCTGTTAACCAATGAGCTGGATTACCGAGGTGAAGCAATCACTCACACAACCACTGTACGATACACGCAAGTACACGCAAGTAGTGACGTCACTACTTGCGTTTACGTTGATTTTTTGGTTTACTAATACAACCCTATTTCACGATCTGCGCCATCTCTCTCTGTACCTCATTGGCTGTTAACAACGGTCAGCGAAGAACAAATTCTACATTCGTACCCGTAAGTACATATATCACCCCTGCTTCAAATATTTCATCTATACCTACTCCCCTCGCTGCTAACAATGTTCAGTGAGTTAATGGAGCTACCTATGCTGCTATTGCAGCGAATAGAAATCAAAATACTAACCAATGTAATTCTAACGGAAATTTTGACAATTTTGACTTAAGAAGCATTACTGCCCCTAAAATGGAATTTTTACAGAATTCATTAATTGACATGATTTCTGATATGCTTAAATCTAACTCCATGTTTGATGCTATTCAAACTGGAGTAAAATTTGCAAACAATATTGTCTTGACTTTAAAATTCAGCAATAGATTTTAAAGCATTAAATATTTTAAAATGGAATGCTCGATCTCTTACAGATAATGAAGACGAGCTATTTAACTTTTTGAGAGTTCATAAAGTGCATATTGCCGTTATAACTGAAACGTTCCTTAAACCTGACCATAAGGTTAAGAAGGACGCAAATTATTTCATTTATTAACATTCCTTTGCAAACCAAACATGAAATTAATTATGCTCTTGAATCTCTGACTACTTCTATAGTTGAAGCAAGAGCTGCCTCAGTACCAAAATGCGAGGATAAATTCGATTCAATTACAATAGACGACAATCTTCAGCTCTTGATCCGTCTTAAAAATGTCCGTACGAGACAGTATCAAAGAACACGCGATCCGAAATTAGATCCGAGTTCCAAACCCTTTTGGAAACTCACAAAAATTTTGAAAAAATCTCAAAAGCCTATTCGCGCGTAAAGAAGGTGGTAAAAATTTGATCACAAATTTGGAAAAAGCTCAGAAACTTGCTAAGCAATTCGAGAGTTCCCATAATTTCAGTTTGGGTCTTACTAGTCCTATTGAGAATCAGGTTGCTCGGGATTATCTGAATATTTTCTCTCGGGAAAATATTTTTGCTAATTCCTGGGGGACTGATTTGGACGAAGTAAGCTCTATAACTAAAAAGTTTCATAATATGAAAGCTCCAGGTGATGATGGATTTTTCTATATCCTAATCAAAAAACTCCCAGAGAGTACCTAGTCTTTCTTGGTAAAATTATTTAACAGATGTTTCCATTTGGCATACTTTCCTGATAAATGGCAAAATGCAAAAGTGGTTCCAATTTTGAAGCCGGATAAAAATCCAGCTGAAGCTTCTAGCTACCGTCCAATAAGTTTGCTTTCTTCAATAAGTAAACTTTTAGAAAAGATAATTTTGAATAAAATGATGCTTCACATCAATACGAACTCAATTTTTGCAGATGAGCAGTTTGGATTTCGCCATGGGCATTCAACTACTCATCAACTCTTAAGAGTTACCAATTTAATTCGTTCAAACAAATCTGAAGGCCACTCAACTGGAGTTGCTCTTCTAGACATAGAAAAAGCATTCAGCAGTGTTTGGCATGAAGGTTTGATTGCTAAATTGAAAAAGTTTAATTTTCCACTTTATATTATGAAATTAGTTCAAAATTATTTAACTGACAGAACTCTGCAGGTAAATTCACAAAATTCCAAATCTAATAGATTACCTGTTAGAGCAGGAGTTCCTCAGGGTAGCATTCTTGGGCCTATATTGTATAACATTTTCACTTCGGACCTCCCTGATTTGCCTCAGGGTTGCCACAAATCTTTGTTCGCTGATGACACAGGCATTTCCGCTAAAGGAAGAAGTCTTCGTGTTATTTGCAGCAGACTGCAGAAAAGTTTAGATATTTTCTCTTCTTATTTGCAAAAATGGAGGATTTCTCCCAACGCTTCTAAACCAAAACTTATAATATTTCCACATAAGCCTAGAGCTTCCTTTTCGAAACTTAGAGGTAGTGACCTAGTCACTATGAACGGAGTTCCAATTTTCTGGTCAAACCAAGTGAAATATCTTGGATTAGTACTTGACCAAAAATTAACTTTTAAAGATCACATTGAGGGCATTCAAGCCAAAAGTAATAAATATATAAAATGTTTGTATCCTCTTATAAACAGGAAATTCAATCTTTGCCTGAATATTTAAACAAGTTTTTAGATCGGCCATGCTTTACGCTGTGCCAATATGGTCTAGTTGTTGCACTATCAGGAAAAAAAAGCACTTGAAGTTACCGCCCTGGTACAGTACTGCCGAAGTACATAGAATTCCGAATGTTGAGACTTTAGAACAAATGTCCAACAAAATTATTAATAATTTCAGGCAAAAATCGTTGCAATTCTCAATTGCAACGATTAATTCCCTTTATACTTAGATAAGATTTAGTTTTAGTTTTTAGTTTTAAGATTTCAATTGTTATACAGACATGCAGGTTCAAAAAACCTGTTTAAAATATTGATTTGCCAAGGCAGGAACAATGTTAAAACACTTAGATATATATCATAACAATTAAGGCTGGTAAGTTACTGTAGTAACTGGAGCACATAGGTTAAAATTAAATGTAATTTATTTTGAATTTGGAACAAATAAAGAGTTAAATTTTTTTTTACATAATCAATTGCTTCCAGCGATGAAAGTATTTTTTTTAACCGACAGACCTAAGAGAGAGAGCACGTACTGAGCAAGTTTATTTCACAACGTAAATAAAACATGACTAGGGGTATTTACAAAGCGCTTCGTAAACGTATACACTCTCGTAAATGTATAAACTTCCATAACCGAATGCTGAATACCCCTACTGTGATCATACGGAAATTGGCATGAACACCAGCGATAAATTCGGTTTGTTCCTATTTTTAGTTTCTTTTTAAAAAAAGAAACTTAAAATGGGTACAAACCGAATTCACCGCTGGCCAATCAACGCTTAGGAAAATGGAAAGGTTATAGGAAATTAAGAAGCGCTCCTAGTACGATAAGTCGTCTGCTCATATGTACGTTCGACGGTATTTGCTATTTTTGCCCTTGCATGATAGAAGAAAGAAAAGTGAAGGTAACACATGCGATAGGATTTTTTTTTAAAGATTACTGTCGGTAATAATCACTGAAAAAGAGTGTATGGAAAAGATGATGTTTGTACCGTGACAATTTATTTTTGGTTTTCGTCAAACGTCACTGACCAAACTGACCGTTACAAACTCTGGCTCTGGTGGTGATGGTTTAGCCACCGACAAACCGACATGAATGATCATACAAAGTATCATCAAATTTCTGATCAAAGCACAAAACTGACATCTGCCGCCGTGTTAGCGAAAAATGTGTATCCTAGCGACAAACACACGTGTACAAATGTATGAGTTGGTTCGTGTCTAATCTATTACGGGCAAATTATTTTTATCTAGATAACAAATTTCTATGGTTTTGACAGATGGGATCGCTGCACATTTGAATCCGCCGTTATGGATTTTCGATCAAGAGTTAAGTTTAAGTTTCATGTCAATCTCTTCATGTCTTCCATAGGCTCTTTTTATGCACCATCAATGTAGAGTCCGCTAGCCGATTTTGTGAGGAAATGTCATGCAATCCTTTTGTTTACATCATAATGACAGTTTTCAAAACTCAAAATAATGTATATTTTATTGCACAATTTGAAAATTTACATCGGGAGTGATCTTATTTTTCGATTTTCTACAGATCTGAACTGATTTACAGCTGAAATAACCACACATTAAAAATCCGGAAGATCATAACCGCTGAAAAAATTTCAGTTTCTACTGGATTCGCCTATTGCCTCCTGCTCCACCCGTTCTCCCGAGAACATCACCTGCTCCCACTCTAAGGTTTACCCAGAAGACTCGAAAGGTCCGTGGATTGACTTTTTCCAGCTTTTGTATACAATATTTGCTACATTGCATGAAATGTCTCAGAACTTTACATGATATATAATGTAAACTTATATGATATGTGACGCTCCATTTATGTGCATGATGGCGGTTTCCGATTTCAGAAAAGGTGGGAAATACTGTCAAATACCCATCAATATAGGTATTTTAGAATCGTCATGAGGTCAGGAGGCCGTAAATCGATATCCTACGCCATCTTGAAATCCAAGATGGCGGCTTCAAGTTTAAGGAAAAAATAAGACATACTTTCAAATACGCTATTTTGAAATCCAAGGTGGAGGATTACGGATTTCAGAATAAGTGGGAAATTCTGTCAAATACCCGTCAATATGGGTATTTTTGGAATTGTAGTGACATATTGAGGCTGAAAATCGAGATCCGACGCCAGTTTCAAATCAGAGAAATCAGCTTCCGCTTTTAGAAAATATGTGTGTACTTTGAAATACCCATCAAAATTTGCCATATTGTAGGGTATTTGACACCTTTTCTGAGCCAGAGGGCTACCATTTTTGATTCCAAAATTGCGTCGGGAATCGATTTTCGGCATCTACGACCCCTATCCTTACGTCGTATTCGTTTTTGCTAAACTACACCGGTATAGTGTAAGCAGCAATAAGCGCGAGTCATTGACAGCTCATCATCATTTGTATGTAAACAAAGGTGCAACCGATAGCTACACCCTGAATTTTATCGGTGTTCGGCAGTGCAGCACTGGTGTAGCACCGCAAAAACGAAAACGACATTAGAGTATTGACATTTTTTTTCTGGGACCGATGACCAGATTTGCGACCTATCACAATCACGATCACCAAACAGCTGATGGTAGTAACATAGAGGTAACTCTAAGACCACTGGGTCCCGAAGAAAATCATTATTATTTTTGGCTCACTCAGTACCAGAACAACGGTCCCAAGCAGTCCCAAGCTATTTCACTCACCCCTGCATGTTCTGCATGAATCCACACACCCCTGATGTTATCTGTCAAACTTTCATAGCGAATCAAAACAAACATAGTGTAGTAATAGAATTTCAACTAGAATAGGGTACGTTAATCGTTTGCTTGGGACCAATAGGCTACTAAAGTGGTGAGCCAATTTAAAATCGTTAGTTTCGTATTGATTGTTGGTAGTAACGCTTTGTACATTCCAATCAATGTGCTCGTCGAAGCTTTCTCCATGACCATACATCTAGTTCAAGAAAGAAGTAAAAAGCAACTGGTGAATGTCGTCTTCGGTAGTGATCCATCACCGATCTGGTCATTCCCGACAATCACGACACTCATCTGTGCTCGTTTTGAAGCAGTTGCTGCTTTGCTTGCTTATGAGAGTGTGTTGGTGAGTGAGCTCAATAGCTTCCGATTATTTTGCCTGCTTTGTTTGTAACTCACACAGTCGCGCCTGCCAAGACGAACTTGGAATGCGTAGGAATTGATTTCATTTTCTTCTGTCGTTTCACTTTTTCTCATCATCGTACTTCAGAAGTCTACACTGTTTTCGTTGTGCTTTTCATAATCAGTAGCGAATGTAACGTTTTGCTTGTGAGCAGCGACCATTACTGGTGATTGTTGTTTGCCATGGCTCTACCTCTCACCGTGTGACAAAACGTTCTCTCCGCGATAATCAGTTGATGCAAAGACGAGTGTCACGTGAGTGTCACGAGATTTTGTATCACTGCCGATGACCGTCATCTTGGATATCTAAATGGCGTCGGACATCGAAAATACCCATATTGTAGGGTATTTGACTCTTTTTCTGAGCCAGATGGCCAACATCTTCGTTCGGAAAATACGCATATCTTAGGGTATTTGACACTGTTTGTGCAAGTGACGTTTACCACCTTTACCCAAAGCATAAAATAACAATTCTACCTGTCCATAGATGTCACCACTTTTCCATACATAATTGTCACTGTGTTTATTTTTTATCAGCCGTAATGTGCTCTTTTTGAATGTAAAAACAATTGAACGTATATATTTCGTATGCCTCCGCCATGGCAGGATGGCCAACAGTTGGTCTGATTTTTTTTTCTATAATTCGTAAATATCGCAACGTAGGGAAAGAAAGTTCCGTGCGCGATCAGACACTTTTTTCTTAGCGTGAGGTCTGCTCCAGAATGGCATCGTTAATTTAATTTTCGTATTAGTTTAAATATCAATTTATTACTACATATAATCCGTGTGTCATCACGTCATTATTTAATTGTAGCTTGTTTAACAATCATTTCCGGTCACTTTTTTTTACCTGAATATTCATCGTTATCATCCCTAATAAAAATTGTATGGTTAATTTGCTTAACGACGTGTTCTGGGTATCATCCAAACCATTTGTGGAATAGTTCAATGATTTGGGTTATCGTTCGTCTATGGTTACTTTTTATTAGGGATTACTTCATACCATCGGAACAGCGCCATCTCTGTCGAAAATGGTCTGACGATATGATTAATTGTCGATGGCATTCTCGAAATATTGAATGTGTCTGACTCCATGAGGAACATTATTGTTTTGATGATTCCAATGTTGAAAACTTTTTGGAAGCAGCTAGCTTCTGCTTTCGTCGATCATCATCAACTTTGCCGTTTAAAATTAATAACGTTTAAGAGTTTGGTAGAGTTTTATCTACACGGCGAATGAGAACGACCCAAATTTGAGTTTAGTTCACTCATAATCGCCAAAAGTGCAGGAACGCAGCGATGAGTTAAATTTGTCTCATGGTTTCCTGTGGAAAACCTAAAAAATCTGCCGGAAAATGAGGAAATAACCGAAAATTTTATTCAGTCTCGGAGTAGTACCAATAGACTGAGTGAATCCAATCTTTACTTTTCTCAAATTCGGGATATTTTCCCTGGAAAAACCTGGGAAAACATGAGGCAAATTTACTCATCGCTGAGTTCCTGCACTTTTGGCGATTATGAGTGAACTAAACGAAAAATTTGAGTTGTTCTCATTCGCCGTGTATTCGTGTTTCAATTTTAGTATCTGGGTCACATTGAGCATCTCGAAACGAAAGGGTTTTTTGTACGAACGCTTGTATGAGAAGGTTTTTTGTTTC
Source organism: Ochlerotatus camptorhynchus (assembly GCF_037179485.1). Lineage (NCBI taxonomy): Eukaryota > Metazoa > Arthropoda > Insecta > Diptera > Culicidae > Ochlerotatus > Ochlerotatus camptorhynchus. The sequence goes on along the minus strand of NW_027040499.1, from coordinate 366,608 downwards.
GAGATGCGCAATGTGGCCCCTGTTCTCTCGTCGTTGTCCATCCCAAGCTCCTCTTTTTGTGTTTCTTTAATGTTTTACACAATTCATTTTTTATTTTGCCGAGATTCCAACCACTGAGTATTTTGCTGAGATTCAATAAAGCAATTGCCAAGACTCAGCTGTAAAATAAAATTATAAATGCCGAGGTTTTCGGCTGTTGGAGATTTTACCGAGTTAGATTAAGTGTGTACATGCTATTTTCAGGCTACCCATTTTTGAGTCGGAAATCACTCAGTTCAGCCAAAAGGGAAGCTACCCAAAAATAAGTAAATATGCTTTTACTCAAATTGGAGTAAACGTGCATATGGAGGAAATTGGGTAACGACTACTCAGATGATGACATTTTTCAATTGAGTAAACCTTACCCATTTCGATAGAAACGAATGAATGCGCCAAGAATGCATTATATATAAATGATTTTGTCCAGGAAGAATATTAAAAAAAAAAAAACATTATGAAAATGGCAATTCTGTATTTATTGATACCAACGATGATTTGCTAGAGTTGTATACTGTCCATAAATGAGAAATTGGCTAATGTGCCTGAAACACGAAATCGAGAAAAATGCAACTTAAACATTTTTGTTGGTTGACTAAGGTTTACTAGATAAAATTAACTTTTGAAATGTTCATAGCTATATTTTCCTATGCCGGAAACATGCAAAACATACAAAACGACGGAAAATTTACGCCAATTTCCTTAAATGCTTATTTTTTTATGATTTAGGGGCTGTTCATAAACTACGTAGACCGATTTTTAGATGTTTTAGCCACCCCCTCCCCCGTGTAGACAATTGTCCATACAATTTTTTGAAAATTTGTATGGACCGTAGACATTTGTCACCCCCCCCCCCCCCCTAAAGAGTCTACGTAGTTTATGAACAGCCCCTTACAAAGCCAGGGAAATTTGTTACACGGTCATATGTGCTAACGTGCATACGTTCTCATTTATCGCGATGTGAATTCCTGCTAGATATGGCTTCAAGTGAAAAGCGAACCCCACACGTATCAATATATTGACGCGAAGAGGAATTATTGACAGTAATATTGATGATGTGAATACAGAAATATTGTCAATACCGATGTATTGACGTCAATATTGAATGTATTGACAATACGATTATTGTCAATAAAAGCAATCGTGTAGGGTCCACTAAAGTGTTCAGATACCATCTGAAAGATCGCAGAAGGTGTGTGCAACATTGTTATCAAAAGGAGTCAAACTTACACGTAAGCAAAGTATAATTTAAAAAATGTACCGTTGTTGCCTCCCGGCAAAAAACTTTTTAATATAACCTTACAACCCACGATAACAAATCTGATGAAGAATCATAATATTTATATTTATATGTTTACTTTGTTTATTAACCATTTACATTTCCCTTCCCCTTTCCGTTTATTATGCATAAATAAAGCAGTTATAAATAAATAAAAACATCCATTCCATAATACATTTCAATAAATATTCTTGTGATGAGCTGCAAAAACCGAAAAATATCTGAACCTTTAACATTTATAATATAAAAGATTAACAAAAAACAAGTTTTGAAACCTGAATAATCGGATTTACAACCTGCGATCTGTGACCACTTGACTATAAGACCGTATTGATGCTCATAAAATTCCCTATTAAAAACACACAGGTTGCTGCGCTCGGATTCAGGCTCATCATGCACATAAGACAATTTATCATTTATATTGCACATTAGCCATCTAATTTTTCTAGTCATTATCCTCGCAAATCATGTTGTTTTGGCAATTTATGCAGTGGGGACTAGAAATACTCAGAGGGAGAGATAAGCGGAAGGAATGTTTTGAGCCAAATGAACTGTCAAAATCTGAGCCAATCGAACATTCCCATTAGAATGTTTCTTATTCTTACTAGATTAAATTTGAGAGTATTGCAATCGAACAGAAATTCAATCACCTTTATGTTTCGTGTGTTTCTCAAATTCAACTTGTTTTTTGAATAAAAACCAATATTCTAACTCTATTGATTAATTGGTTTTAGTTGGTTAATTAATGGCACAAATAAATGTGCAAAATATTGCGGTGTAATCAATTATTAATTTGCACGTAAATCGAATCAAAAGTAACAGTCATGTGAAATGATAGCTTCTAGCAAGGGTTGCAAGATTATTTAGGTACAAATCCCAGCTGCCGAATTGTATTTTGTTTTCTCCGCCCAAGAGTGCCACCTATCAAGTAACACCATTTTCTCGATTTTGACTAGAATGGCATGTTAGCCAATTTCTCATTTATGGGTAGTATACCTTACCAACTAACTGCTGATAGCTTTCGCCATCCTGGCTATTACGTAGTTGCTCCATTTTCACTGCGTCACTTCTAAAAACTAATTTTAGACTAATTGAGCAAAAACTGCCTTTTAACAACTTCAAAGTGCGCCATTTTGAACTTAGGAAAAATTGATATCAGAGCCATTTACCTAGAATCTGAGTAGAATCCACTCATCGTAGCAAAACCAGTTTACTCCTTTAATGACAACTCCATACGCTCCATACAGCCAGGGTTGCTTACACTAACTTGCTATAAAAAAAATATTTACGGAATTTTGAAATCATATGATTTTATACGGATATGTTGTACTTGTAAGTTAAAAGAAGAAGCTGTAAAGTATATGTTTGACACACGAAACCTGTTAATTTTGCTTTCAGAGTGTCACAATCAGCGATTTTATGATTCGTGAGCGTTCACTCTGAGTGAGCGCCCGCGAGTCGTAAAATGGCTGATTGTGACTATCTGAAAGCGAATTTGACAGGTTTAATTTGTCAAACAGTTGCCTTTCAACCTCTTCTTGTATCTAACAAGTACAAAATATCATTTTAACATCTAATGATTTTAAAATATCGAAAATCATTTTTTTTATAGCAAGTGAGCGGAAGCAAGCCTGCATACAGCAAAAATGCGTGCGATCTACCCAGTCACTGAGTAGTCTCAAAATAGCGTGCGTAAATAACCATCAGTCACCGAGAGAGAGAGATCAAAAGCACTTTCCGTCACCGCTGCGGTGCGCATAAATCGTCGAAAGACAGTCATTCACCGGCGGTGGAGGTAAATATATCAATCGCCTTCTGTGTACCTATTCTTCGATTGTAAGTTGATAGATTGTAGCCCGTAACCTCGAGTATTCGGACCAGTGTCTGTTTTTATAATTTACCATCACATGCAAGGAGTAGCGCTTCAACCCAGTATAGATAACGTGGATTAGTTTTGAAAATCTTCGCTGTTACGTACGAGTGAAATGAGCAAACCAACGAATACGCATTTTTTGATATTCCAATCCAAAACTCATTTCGGACAAAATGATCATTTTGAATATTGTCGACCCCATAGTCTAAAACCTCGATATTATCATCAATTCAGCAAGAGGCAATAATTTTCCATCGATCTGTGTGCAGAAACCAACACAACACGTTCTTCTAAGGCTGTGAACCATTTGCCGAGTTAAATTTAACTCGTGGTTAAAAGTGACATTTCGAAAGTTATTTTCTATGATCGAAGCTCCCTGTGCTGTCGATCGACCGGTTTTCGAGAAGAACTCGACGACGATTGTCAAAATTTATGTAAATTCTTGTCTGACAGAAACAACCACGCTCGGATAGCAGGGTTGATCGATAACTTTACATCTGTTAAATTTTAAGCAAAAATGAAAATAATCATGCATTCTCTCAAAATCATCCCCACCAAGCTGAAGAATATTAATATTGACTACAACAGAGGCGATAATGCAACCTGGCCTGTACAAGGCGTGGAATTGATGGGCTGCATGTATTGATGCAGTTAGTAGTTCGTTTTTCACGCGTTTTTTTTTTTGTTTGGATGTGTTGTCTGGCTAAGATCGTGGTTGGTCCATCTTGCCACGCGGCTTTCATTCGGCTTCGCACGATTCGCTTCTTCGTACGCTCAAGCACGCTTATAGTGACGTCATAAAGTTGGTTTCAATCCGCCTTTGTGTGTGTGTGTGTGTGTGTGTGTGTGTGCGTGTGTGTGTGTGTGTGTGTGTGTGTGTGTGTGCGTGTATGTGTGTGTGTGTGTGTGTGTGTGTGTGTGTGTGTGTGTGTGTGTGTGTGTGTGTGTGTGTGTGTGTGTGTGTGTGTGTGTGTGTCTGTGTGTGTGTTTGTGTGTGTGTGTGTGTTTGTGTGTGTGTTTGTCATCTTCTATCCCTCATCCAGCCGGGGGCGTTGAACAGGTAGAACTGCGAATAATTTGATCAAATCTCATGCTCCGTAATGGTGCCCTTTATGTTGTGAAGACTAGTACTTTAAAAAGGGTAACTTTTGAGGCAAAACAGGGTTTCCTCAACAAGTTAAGGGAACAGGATGCACTACACTCATAAAATAAATCGCATAACCAGTGGAAAATATCCATGTGAATTTCACATAACTTTCATGTGATCCCATAATTGGAAATTGCACCACTAAATCACATGAACGTTATGTGTCCAATGAAATCTATATGATTTCTCATATAGAATTTCTAATGCTATGTGATATTCAGGTAAAAATCATTGTTTTTGTTTTTGGAAAAATACTATGTGCGTTCCTAATAGAAACTAAGTGAAAACTTTTTTCAGTGTAGATATCCACAACATGTAGACAGCAAAAAATTAATTTTAATATCACATAAAAGTGGATGCACTTCAATCGTGTTGGAAATATGGTGTAATATTACTTGGAAAAAAGGACAAAATTATCATTAATACAGTACATGAACTGACATTACGCTACTTTTACTGCATTTGTTTATTTTTGTGGCCATAAAAATTACATGAGATTTTCGACATGATTGAAGTGCATCCTCTTGGATGTAATATTAAAATTTATTTTTTGCTGTGTACAACAAAACATCGCATTGACGGCCTTATTCACACTTACTACTCAGGGGGTAGAAGGTCAAGAAGAGACACCGCCGCCAACCAGAGCTTGAACCGGGTACCTGGGACTCCCACGATATACCCGCTAATAGTCAGCAGACGTTGCCCTGTGCGTATTTAGTATGAAATATTTTTTATTTGGATATAGGGGAAACGCTCCTATAGTTGCGGTACGTTAGAAGCGTTAGGTTCCTATAGTTGTGTACGGAGTCTCCATACACAACTATAGGAATCTAACGCTTCTAACGTACCGCAACTATAGGAGCGTTTACCCTACAACAAGTTTGAAGCCATGCGTCATCAAAACCATAAAAACCAAAATACGCTTTTCATTGCTTCGATGTTGTCCGCCTTAACATCATCGCCAACACAAAACATTTCGGATGGTGTTCACTCTCTCGCTTTTTCTCTTCTACCAAGTTTGCTTCAATAGCGGCGCCGGTGGTGTGCGTAAGCGTAAGCGTGATTACCTCTCACCCCAGCAGGCCTGGGTTCAATCCCAGTCGGCACCGCCGGGATGTTCTGAGGCATCTCTGATCACGCCTTCCTTCGGAAGGGAAGTAAAGCCGTTGGTCCCCGGTTCATGAGTTGATGAGTTGATAGGTAGGGTCCAGGTGTGGGAGCTGCCTCCCTGACGTTTGTAGCATTGGTGCTCAGCACGGAAAACAAGATCGACGGAAAACTTGAGCTTACAAAAAAGGGTTAAAAATGGTTTAAAATCCCTGCTTAACTTTAACTGAACTGATTATGGAACTTTACATGCACGTTTGTGCGATAAAGTTTTAACCTTATGTATTATGGTTTTTTGGAAGTGGACCTTAAAAATAATGGGTCGTTAAGAACCATTACCATTCAAAATAGTTGTTTTCTGTGTAAAGAGAACTATATTAGAGCCTTTTTACTTATGGTTTGAGAACTTTAATGGTAATGGTTATGGTAGTCAGTAAGGTCCATAGAGGATTTTGTATCGTCGGTCAACTTTACGTGGAATATATCGCGAATTGGTAATCATTAATTTACAGGCAACTAGATATATTCCACATAAAGTTGATCGATGTTACAAACCAATCCATGGACCTTACTGGCTACCATAACCATTACCATTCCTGGCAACACGGTTTGCTTTTGATTATCGTTCCTGCTTTTTCGCTCCCGATTTCTTTTTTAATTCTAATAACCACGCGTTTTTAAATACTCGACTTTATTTGTCTGTTTACCCATAGGCGTCGTTATGTCATCGCCAAGTTTCGGGCTATTACCAGTTTCGTCGCGCATATTTTCGTCGTTCTGTGTTCGCCGCTGTAGCAACAGAATGTGTGATTCTTGGTTGTTTATTTTTGTTACCGTCATCATTTATCACTGTCTACTTCAAGCGGTAAGTCAACTGATAGTTAAATGGCAAAAAAGCAATGCGGCGAGTGCAAACAAGAGATCAATGACCTCGAACCAATCTGTTGTAAAGCCCTATAGTAAAAGTGTGGACGTCGGCCAAAAGTTGTTCCAATCGAACCGTCAAAATGCACCGCTTTGCTCGATTGGAACAGCTTTTTTTTCAGTTTTGTGGTGACAGTCATCCATGCTTTAACTAGAGGGATTTAATCTGGTGTGGTTTTTGTGAGACTGCTTTTCACTTTAACCAGCGGTGCTGTGATTTGACGAAAGAAGAATTCGCAGCTGTAAAGGCAATTTTTATTTATCCTCCCTGCCGGATTGAGCTGAACGGCCGATCCAGTCGCTCTTATCTTGCCGACACAACCCTACGGGCCAACACAGCGGAGCGCCTCCACTTGCTGATTTGCCTAAACAAGTTCAGCAGCTGTCCGTTGTGGTGGAAGTCATAAAATTGATAATTTTGCCAATCAGTCGCATCGAACAAATCCCGCACCCACTCCCTCTCCGTCACTTTGGAGATTGAGTGTAAAGCGCCGTCGTGAAGACCGATCGGAAACATATGTGCCTGCCGTGAACGGAACGAAGGCGATTGACCTTAACGAGATTCATCTTTCTGTGCCATCTATCGTGCAAGCTGCGGAGCCGGATAAGTTTTGGCGGCTTAAATCAGTGCAAAGACGTACACAAGCAGCGCCTACTTCGGATGCTGCTGATGTGGTGGCCTTGTTCCAAAGGAAAAAGATACCACCAACTTGACGTTCGTTTCTTACAAAATCGGATTGGATTATAATCTGAAGGAATTGACATTGGAACCCTCAACATGGCCCGTTGATATCCGTTTACGGGAGTTTGTCAATTTCCCAAAAAAAAACTGAAGCTTCCTGTCAGATGGACGGACCCCGCGACGCATTTTAAAAAGCACATTGGAGGCCTCTTCTCAGCTCGACACAGTCCGGTCTATTGCTGCCAGCGTTAATCGTAGTCGTCGCGGTCCTGCTGTCGAGGCTGTAGTTGAGGTCCTCCAGCCTGCTGGTGCGCTCATAGCCGTTGCCGAACGACATGGCAGCTCATACTTTGATACGAACAATGGCAGGAGGCTGGAGCAGGTGTGTGTTTCTGCCAATATTCGTGGTCGTCGATTCCTGATGAGCAATATTTCCATTCCACCAGACAAAAGCCGTAATGTCCATCTGATTGAAGAACATATCGCCACCGTTCGTGAACTCTGCGACAACGCTTCTCTGGGTAACATTGTACTCGTGTACGGTGATTACAATCAACCTCGTACTGCCTGGTTTGAGGATGAAAATGGCATTCGTCTTGCTTCTTCGACGCTTTTGACTTCGGCAAGTACAGCGTTATTCGACGGTATGGGCTGCTTGAACCTGAATCAAGTTAACGTTCAGCTGAATAATCTGCTGATGATCCATTGCTGCCAGTAGATTTAGTCCATTGCTGCACTAAATATTCGCGTTAATGTTGCAGCTGAATGCCCTAGTCTACTTCCGGTGGCAAATGAATTCGGAAGAGCACTCAATTACCGCAAAATCGACTTTGATGAGCGAACACGGAGCTTGTTGTCAGTAGTGTGCTTTGGTCAGAAATATTGTTGGTTTTGCTATGGTCATTCATGTCGGTTTGTCGGTGCTGCATCTACTCTTGGCCACAAGTGCAAGCTGGTATATGCTGATGATCTAAAAATCTACGTGGTAGTACCATAGAGGTACCTCTAAGACTAGTAGGTCCCGAAGAAACGTGCTCAACTTTTGGGCTCAGCTCTGGTACTATCTTCGGTCTCAAGTTAATAGATGCACCTCTTGAAACATAAGAAAATCCAGTAACCCCTCATTTTATCTGTCAAACTTTCATAGCGAATCAAAACAAACATTGTGTAGTAGTAGAATTTCGACTAGAATGGGGTACGTTAATCGTTTGCTTGGGACCAATAGGCTAGTCAAGTAGTGAGCCAATTTAAAATCGTTAGTTTCGTAGTACGCTGCATCGAGGATTGCTTTCTCCTGTAAAGGTTGCTTAACATGTTCGTTCACTGGTACCGCTCGAACAAGCTTGTCATCAGCGTCGCGAAATGTCATGTGATGACTTTCTATCGGTCCAAAGACCCGTTAATTTATGAATACCACATCGATGATACTGTTCTTAGCAGAGTGAATCAAGTGACGGATCTTGATGTCGTATTGGACTCGAAACTTTCCTTTCATTCCCATTATGCGTCGATTATTTCCAAAGCTAATCGTCAACTTGGCTTCATCTCTAAAGCTGGGTTTAGACTAGGCAAGTCAAATGATCAACTTAGTTTCCCTGATTCAACTTTTTTCAATTCAAGTGAGTTGATCAAGTCAGTTGAATGGCATGGTTTACACGTTCAATTTGCGTTCAAGTCAGTTGAATTCAACTGACTTGATCAATTGACTTGCCCTGTCTAAACTCAGTTTAAGATTGCCAAGGATTTCACGTGTCCACACTGTCTAAAAGCATCGTATTCTTCACTCGTAATGCCGATCCTAGAAAATGCTTCAGTTGTATGGGCTCCAAACGACGTAACATGGAACCTAAGGATCGAGCGTGTACAAAAAAGATTCATACGGCTTGCGCTCAGAAACCTACCGTGGCGTGATCCATTGAACCATCCAGCATATCCCGATAGATGCCGTCTGCTCGACTTCGAAATGCTTGATCGAAGACGTAAGCTACAACAGGCTACGTATATAGCTAAATTACTCAACTGTGACGTCGATTTCTCTCATCTTCTGTCACTGCTTTATT